>NC_089795.1:85272662-85297662 GCF_040412425.1 Macrobrachium rosenbergii
AAATTAAAGCTACATTCAAGTTAGATTGAAAAGGTTTTGAGATTCGGTTATGTAGAAAATGCTTGTAAGGTTACGTTTTCAAATTCCTTAAATCTTCACCAGTGTGTTGCAAAATCTTGGCCGTTGTCATTGATTGGTAGAAGTTTCGATAGTGGTCAAGGTCCCCACTAGGTCCTGGGGAAAATTTAAGCCACATTCAGGTTAAATTTATAAAAGGTTTTTGAAGTTCAGTGTTAAAATTAAGATTATTTTAATGATTTAGTTTGTTTGTCGTTGCACAACTGTCCGGCTTTAGTCACTATTCTCGATGGAACGCGGAAGTAGAAGGTAAATAAATAGGCGTACCACCGATAGGCCTCCTCTGGAAGAAGAATAGAAGATTCAATATAAGGGAAACTAGAAGTTGGTTGGAAATTCCAAAGCTTTGAAATGTATGAGAAGAAAGTCACTGCAGATCCGATCAACGGATTGGTTTTCGTTTTATCTGCAATTTTAATTGTATTTGTTGCTTGTGTGCGTATATGTGTATACGCGCGCGCGCGTTTTCCGTTTGTATGATGAGCCTGATGGAATCAGCGTGCAATAGGGGCTATGTAGTAATAATACTACAGAGGTAGGCGGGTAGTGTCGTCAGTGCACCTCACGCGGTGCACTGTAGGCATTACTCAAGGTTCTTTGCAGCGTCCCTTCCAAGGCCCCTAGCTGCAACCCCTTTCGTTTCTTTTACTGTACCTCCGTTCATATTCTCTTTTTCTCATCTTATTTTCCATAACCCTCTCCTAACAACTGATTCATAGTGCAACTGCTTTGAGGTTTTCCTCCTGTTAAACTTTTAAAACCTTTTACCGTCAATTTTCCTTTCAGCGCTGAATGACCTCATAGATCCCAGCGCTTGGCCTTCGGCCTAAATTCTATATTCAATTCAACAGTGGATACCAATCCCTCCCAGCCGTTACTTAAACCTTTGACCTTGGGTAAAGGTGTAAAGGTTAGACTCAGAAAACTTTTAACTGTTTTATTCATGGATTATGTTGGGCTTGATGAGCAACCAGAGTTTCATTCTCCGGGATTCCGAAGGGTTAGTTATTTGTCTCTCGCAGATCTGGCTTATATACCGAATGGTGCGTATTTTGCATAATTATATGAGCTTATATATTCCCTCTATGTGGAGGTCTTGTTGGTCTTCATCATCATCACTCTCTCTCTCTCTCTCTCTCTCTCTCTCTCTCTCTCTCTCTCTCTGCAGTAAGTTCCTATTTTAAGTTCCTATTTCAACTTTGTTTTTCATTCTTCATCTATGTGAGTAATTCCTCTCTCTCTCTCTCTCTCTCTCTCTCTCTCTCTCTCTCTCTCTCTCTTCAGAAGTCCATTTTAAATTCTCACTTCAGCTTTGTTCTTCATTTCTTTAACTAGTAATTCTTTCCCACCTCTCTCTCTCTCTCTCTCTCTCTCTCTCTCTCTCTCTCTCTCTCTCTCTCTCTCTCTCTCTCTCTCTCTCTCTAGCACTTGCGGTAGCGTCATAATGAGGGATGAGAGGTTCCTACAGAAGGATTATGGTTAGGGAAAGGATGCGGGGTTGGGCGGGAGGAGTAGGAGGAGGAGGATGAGGAGGAGGAGGAGGAGGAAGGAGGAGGAGGAGGAGGAGGAGGAGGAGGAGGAGGGGGAGGAGGAGGAGGAGGAGGAGGAGTAGCTACTAGAGGCCGGCAACGTGCCAGAATTTTGTCAGGTTTCTCTGGCGTTGGTTTGGCTTCGACCGACGCTTTAGAGCCGTTTTGTTTCTGCCATGAGATTGGGAGGGCCGCCCCC
Source organism: Macrobrachium rosenbergii (assembly GCF_040412425.1). NCBI lineage: Eukaryota > Metazoa > Arthropoda > Malacostraca > Decapoda > Palaemonidae > Macrobrachium > Macrobrachium rosenbergii. Next base: position 85,274,469 of record NC_089795.1, read on the forward strand.
TCCCCCCTATTGATTGATGAGCTCTCTCTCTCTCTCTCTCTCTCTCTCTCTCTCAATGGGTATCTGTGCAATTTCACACTGAACTTCTTTCACCTCAAACTAGCAGTAGTATTATAAATGAATATTGCTCTCTCTCTCTCTCTCTCTCTCTCTCTCTCTCTCTCTCTCTCTCTCTCTCTCTCTCTCGTTTATATTCTTACGTTAGCTTCTGTTCATTATCCATTCCATCTTCCATATTAATTGCAATTCCTTTACACATTCTCTCTCTGTCTGTCTGTCTCTCTCTCTCTCTCATTATATCCTCCCCGTAGCTTTTTTGACCTTCCTTCTCTAATTCTAGTTCTATTTGATTTGTGTTTTACTTAGTAAAATCCAAAATAATATGGCTTAAATGCATTTTGAATAATTAGAGAGTTGATCAAAATATCTATTGAGAAATATGCTTTCGTTTTTTAGTTTTCTGCAAAAGAAAACTAATGTGCCGGCTTTGTCAGTCCGTCCGTACTTTTTCTGTCCGCACTTTTTCTGTCCGCCCTCAGACCTTAAAAACTACTGAGGCTAGAGGGCTGCAAATTGGTAAGTTGATCATCCACCCTCCGATCATCAAACATGCCAAATTGCAGCCATCTAGCCTCAGTGGTTTTTATTTGATGTAAGTTTAAGGTCACCCGTAATCGTGCTTCTGGTAACGATATGGGCCACGCCACCACCGGGCCGTTGTTAAAGTTTCATGGGCAGCGGCTCATGCAGCATTATACCGAGACCACCGAAAGATAGATCCGTTTTCGGTGGCCTTGATTATACGCTGTAACGGCTGTACAGAAAACTCGATTGCGCCGAAGAAACTTGTGCGCATATTTTACTTGTTTTTCCTAGCGATGATCCCTTTCTCCTGAAGAGGTATGGGTGTCTGTAATTAAAATGAAAGTGATAGTCACCGCAATATTCACACACATTGTCGAAAAATCTATTACCAGAATACAATTCTTGTATTTGAATGATTTACTTGCAATTTTATGTCTTTATATATTTATTTATTTGTTAATGTATTTTTTTCGTTTTTAATGAGTGACCTTCTGTCACTTCTTTCTAATGAATACAGGTATCATAATATTCTTTGGAAGCTTGAATTTGAAGTCAGTGGCCCCTGACTTCTGAATAATAATAATAATAGTAATAATAATAATAATAATAATAATAATAATAATTTTAGTATTGTACACTTACCTGTAACCTTTACTTACAATTGGATTATGAGGCGATGATCTGTAATGTTCTCAGGCTAGCCTGATTAATAGACAGACAGATGTATAAATGATTTTGGATGTCCTGAAAGTGTTTTATGTAGATACGCTAGTTTCTTATATATATATATATATATATATATATATATATATATATATATATATATATATATATATATATATATATATATGAAGATACAGGCAAATATCTAATTTCCTAGTCATGCTCACTTTGCTGCTGATCCGCCTACTGCTTCTTCTTCTTCTTCTTCTTCTTCTTCTTCTTCTTCTTCTTCTTCTTCTTCCTTCTTCTTCTTCTTCTTCTTCTTCTTCTTCTTCTTCCTTCTTCTTCTTCTTCTTCTTCTTCTTTCCGATCCTCGTTTTGGCGTTCCTCGCCTTTTGTTTCTTCAGTCCCTGGCTGCGCGTATTTCTCGTTGTATGGCTTCCCGCCGATTTCCATTTTTCCTCCCCGGCGGCGTTGTTTGCGTTGCCAGTGCTGGCGAGGTTGTAAGTGACTTTGGCAGTACTTTTCTGGCTTTCTGCCCGGGCCGTGGGCCTTTGCGGTGCTTGCTTGCTTGCTTGCGGTGGCTTCTTCGTCTGTCTCTTGTTTTTTTTTTTTTTTGTCTTTTAATTTTAGATTTTTTTGTTTTTTGTGCGCTGGCTTGATTCAGTTTTGGGCAGATGATTGCGCATGCGCGTTTCGTTGTTTGCTCTTATTAATTTTATGAAAAGAAACTACTTTGCCGGCTTTGTCTGTCCGTCCGCACTTTTTCTCTCCGCCCTCAGATCTTAAAAGCTAATGAGTCTAGAGGGATGCAAATTGGTATGTTGATCATCCACCCTCCAATCTTCAAACGTACCAAATTGCAGCCCTCTAGACTCAACAGTTTTCATTTTATTCAAGGTTAATCTAGCCATAATCGTGCTCGATGTAGGATAGACCACCACCGGGCAGTGGTTTAAGTTTCAGGGACCACGGCTCATACGGTTATTATACCGAGACCACCGAAAGATAGGTCTATTTTCGTTGGGCTTGATTATACGCTGTAGTGGCTGTACAGAAAACTCGATTGCGCCTAAGAAACTTTGGCGCATTTTTTCACTTGTTTATAGTGCGCTGGCTTAATTAAGTTTTGGGCAGATAATTGCGCATGCGCGTTGCGTTGTTTGCTTTTTTTTTTGCTGCCTTTTGTGTTTGTCTTTTATTTTTGTCCTATTTAGTCTGCACTGGCATATATTTGCTATCGCGCATTTCGTTGTTTGCTCTTTATTTGCTGTCTTTTATTTTTGTCTTTTGTTTACTCTGCGCTGTCTTGAGCTAATAAGTTTTGGGGCAGATATTTGCGCGCATGTCGTTGTTTGCTCTTTTCTTCATCTCTCTTTCGGCGTTTTGTTAATGTTGTTCGTCTTTGTTCATCTAATTCAAGTTTTCGTCAGTGAACTTTTAGGCCTACTTATTGTTTACTTTTAACCTGGTTACTTGTTTTGACAGAATGAAGTTATTTATGTGCATATTATTCTATGGTCCTTTTATTTCCCTGTATAGGAAGTCATTGTGTCGTGTCAAATAAATGTTTTTCATCTTTTGTTACGAAAGTGCATAACGTATTTACATGGAATGGTATTTACTGGGAAATGTATTTACATGGAAATGTATTTATCTGGAAATATATTTGCATGGAAAAGTATTTACATGGAAATGTATTTACCTGGAAATGTATTAACCAGGAAAAATATTTACATGGAAATGTGTTTGCATGTAAAATATTTACATGGAAATGTGTTTGCATGGAAAAATATTTACCTGGAAATGTATTTACATGGAAAAGTATTTACATGGAAAAGTATTTACATGGAAATGTATCTACATGGAAATGTATTTGCATGGAAATGTATTTACCTGGAAATGTATTTACCTGTAAAATACCTACATGGAAATGCATTTACCTGGAAAAGTATTTACATGGAAAAGTATTTACATGGAGATGTTTTTACATGGAAATGTATTTACGACGCGCCGTTAGTCATTACAGAACTTTCTGTAGAAGTGTGTTTTGATTTTGAATTCAAATAATTCATTATGCCATGAGAGCGAGAGAGAGAGAGAGAGAGAGAGAGAGAGAGAGAGAGAGAGAGAGAGAGAGAGAGAGAGAGAAATTACATTTAAAAGTCGAAGTTCCTTTATATTCATGTATTTGCATTATATTTAATATTCAACTAAAGTGAAGGTTTAATTTGAGAGAGAGAGAGAGAGAGAGAGAGAGAGAGAGAGAGAGAGAGAGAGAGAGAGAGAGAGAGAGGTTAATGAACAGTTTCATAGCCCTCATAATGTATATACGCATTAACCATTACATCTTAGCAGTGTAAACGCTTATATATATACATATATATATATATATATATATATATATATATATATATATATATATATATATATATATATATATATATATATATATATAAATATATACATACACATATATATATATATATATATATATATATATATATATATATATATATATATATATATATATATATATATATATATATACACACACACACACACACGTACATACATACACATACGCGCGTGTATGTATGTTTGTGACAAATCGCTTCATTCTTCTGTATGTGCTGAACGTGGAATGTTGCAGTGAAATTTGCCACATTATTTGTCCCATGTACACCGACACGCCTCATTGAGAGCGCCAGTTATCCGGCAGCGGGGATATGAAAGGAAGCATTAATGTGACTGTTTATCTGAAAGCTCATTGAATGATAAAATGAATATTTTGATTGAAGCTACTGAACTTTCAACTGCTTTTGAAATGGCGGAAATTCTTGTAAATGCAATTTTCAATCAAGTATTTGAGTATTTTGCGTAAATGTCCGTGAGCCTTAATTTTCGTAAAATGCTCTCAGCTTCTTCTTCTTCTTCTTCTTCTTCTTCTTCTTCTTCTTCTTCTTCTTCTTCTTCTTCTCGGCTTAATCCCTAGTCGGGGTCGCTGTGGAATGCCATGTAACATTGAATAATTGATTCCCTTTACAGTGTTATAATTTGTTCATCATATATATATCAAATCATTATAATTCAAAATCGATATATTTGTGACCAAATACTCGTATATGTTGAAGCATTAGTGATACCGTCTTGTATTAGCAGGCGGCTTCAGTATACGTTATTATTATATTTGATAAAACCTTTTAACATGTTTTGTGTGTTGAGAGAGAGAGAGAGAGAGAGAGAGAGAGAGAGAGAGAGAGAGAGAGAGAGAGAGAGAGAGAGAGAGAGAGAGATTACTTATCAAAGGCAGGGTTCCGCTGTATTCATGTGTTTGCATTAAAATTGGTATTCAACTAATATAACTTTTTAGAGAGAGAGAGAGAGAGAGAGAGAGCTTATCAAGAACATGACTAGATATCACTTACGTTCCCAATGTCACGTTCAGCTATACATCGATATATATATATAATATATATATATATATATATATATATATATATATATATATATATATATATATATATATATATATATATATATATATATATATATATATATATATATATATATATATATATATATATATATATTACTTCCTCTTACAGGTGGTAGTTCAAGTAAAAAACTGCATATCAAATTACCGACCTCCATTCTTTCCACAGGACTAAACCATCTCATGACACTCTGGCCTATCCTTTCACCTACATTGACCTATTTACCACTTTTACTTATTTTCACATTCCTCACTCTCTCAGTTCTTACCCTTTCTTTACCCTACAGGTAAAATGCAAAAAGTTCATCTCAGTTGCTCCAATCATTTTTCTTTCGCTTGCGTTCAGCACCCGCATCGTAGTTCCATAAGGGAGAGTTGGCTCAACAGTGCTTTCATATGTTCCAATATTGGTTTCAATAGGCGCTCAAGTCTCTCTCCAATAATTTGTACACACCCTGCTTTCTTCCTCGCTTCACCTATTCTGTGAATTGCCTGTTACGTATATCATTTGTCATATTTACTTTCAAATATCTGTAAGAAGCAACCTCTTCTATTGTTCCACCGCCCTTATTAACATTTATTGCTCGAATCTTTCTGGCGCCCGTTTACCCTCATAACTTTTCCCTCAACCTTCTCCTCGGGTGAACACTTTCCAATTCTTCCACCAGCCTCTGAAGCTTCCCTACACTGTGCCCAGTCGAAGTTCCGGCGTCTCTAAAGATCGACCGTTCCATGCTCCTGTCACGACTCTATTTTTTTATCCTGACCTGCAACTTAGCGCCTATGTCTACTAAACTTTACTCTCAGTGACTGACTTTTCTCATTTTTTTAACTTTATAGATATTGACCTTGGATCTCCTAGATACTGAACAGCCATGGAAATTAATCAAACATTCTGATGATTGGTCAAATATCAAATGTTTACAATACTTTGTTAGAAATTGTTGTACACCAACTTTTTTATGCTAAAAATACGATAAAAAAACCGAAGATGACTTATTCATGCCAAAAGCAATCGATGTTCACACTTATATATTGACACAATTAAGCTCTGCACTTTTTCCGCTAGAGGGCAGTCTTAGGGACAACCAATCTGAAGGAGATAGCTAACCTTGAATATCATTCTCTTTTAAATAATAGATAATATATATATATATATATATATATATATATATATATATATATATATATATATATATATGTGTGTGTGTTTGTGTGTGTGTGTGTATTTATTTATTTATTAAGAACTATGCATCTTCAAGATATGTGATCATAAACACAAGTGTCTCGTTGACGATGCCATATCTTGAGCCACATACACATTTACCTTCTAGTTTTCTTCCGTCTGTTGTCGTTTGCTGCAGCCACCTTTAGCCAACACTTTTGCTCGGTTTGGTTCGCATTGTATCCTTATTTACATATGCATGCGCATTTGCATGTTCATGTGCGCAGTACTTAGTGCACATACCCACAGGCATCTGCGCATACCCAAAGGCATTGGTTCGTTTAAACATTTCTCTTGGGTAATCTACGAGAATTCAGTTACGTGTTTGGCAGGAATTTAAAAAAAGATCTTTTTGTTATCACGTGATTTTATTTTGAAGTCCTTTTCTTATAATATGGGAATAATGATAATATTTATTAATAGTGATAATATTAATAATCGGCAAGTTTTTAGTAAGATTAGAAGGCCTTTTGTGTGAATACAAGTCAAGTTCACTTGTCTGTGTTTATCAGCAATTATGTGCATCCGAGTATTGTATTCCTTAAGCCTGTTTTTATTTGGTATTTACAGCCTGTTGCTCCTCTTTTAAATCGGAAGGGGGCTGTGAATGATCTCCCCCTACCCCCCCTAACTCCCCACCCCTCCCCGCCTTCGCCTGCCACCCCTACATTCTCTCACCATTGTGTCCCCTCCGGCGGATCGATTCACCTCCACTTACTTTGATTGCAGCCTCTTCTTCTTCTTCTTTTCTCTCTCTCTCTCTCTCTCTCTCTCTCTCTCTCTCTCTCTCTCTCTCTCTCTCGTTATTAGCTGGTATGTCTTCGGGTCAATTAAAGTTTTTCGACGAGTGCGAATTTGATTTTGAAGTTAAATTCAAACAATATACACTAGAGAGAGAGAGAGAGAGAGAGAGAGAGAGAGAGAGAGAGAGAGAGAGAGAGAGAGAGACTTCTCTTCATGGGAGCACTGTATAGGAATTGGTTCTTCGGCCAAACCTTTGGACCTCATGGCTAACGTGGAATCCGAACGATTCCTGAGGGAAGTATCCTTCTTTGGTGAGGACAAAACTCCTCTTCCCGCCCCCCCTTCTCTCTCTCTCTCTCTCTCTCTCTCTCTCTCTCTCTCTCTCTCTCTCTCTCTCTCTCTTAGCATTGCCGTAATTTTTTTGGCCAAGTAGTACTTTCGATATCTCTCATGGCTGCCTGTTTTAATTCTCTCTCTCTCTCTCTCTCTCTCTCTCTCTCTCTCTCTCTCTCTCTCTCTCTCTCTCTCTCTCTCTCAAACTGGGACCACACAACTGTCAACTAACAACCATGTACATAATTGACTGGGATCAGACTATGGTCATTCAGTTTATGAGCGCGGGTTCGAGTCCCGTCTAAGAGAAGAAAAGTATTTCCTTTTGGGTTTCAAGGCTGTCAGTGAGAAGTGTATCTAAATTTTAAGGAAGTAAAAAGGTAATACATTGTATTGCATTACATTACATTGGTATTCAAACTCTCACTCACACTCTCGCTCTTACACAAGCCTCCACACTCCCTTCCCACAGTGAAGGGGGTGGTGGTGGGGGGGAAACCTTTTTACCTCCAGTTGTGGGTGAGAGGCAACTCTATCAATTCTCAGAAGTTTGCAATATGAAGAAAGTTGTTCTCTTTCATAGAATAATGTCGAAGTTTCTAGTGAATGAGTTTTAAAAAGTTTCGTATATTTTTTTCCCTTCTCTCCGAAGATATATTTCTCTCTCTCTCTCTCTCTCTCTCTCTCTCTCTCTCTCTCTCTCTCTCTCTCTCTCTCTCTCTCGGCATCGTCAGTTTTTAGTTTTCTGTAAAAGAAAACTATTAAGATGACTATTTGTCTGTCCGTCCGCACTTTTTTCTGTCCGCCCGTAGATCTTAAAAATTACTGAGGCTAGAGGGCTGCAAATTGGTATGTTGATCATCCACCGTACAATCATCAGACGCAAATTGCAGCCCTCTAGCCTCAGTAGTTTTGATGTCATTTACGGTTAAAGTTAGCCATAATCGTGCTTCTGGCAGCGATATAGGCCAGGCCACAACCGGACCGTGGTTAAAGTTTCATGGACCGCGGCTCTTACAGTATTATACCGACACCACCGAAAGATAGATCTATTTTCGGTGGCCTTGATTATACGATATACAGAAAACTCGATTGGCGCCGAAGTGTTGTACTTGTTTTTCTTTATCTGATGGCAAATATCCGCTGCCGCTATCGTTGAAGCTGTTGTATTGCTTTCTGATTGGCAGATGCCTCTTGAGTCATAACATCAGCCAATCACGAGTAGCTTTAATGACATCGGATGCTGAAATTTACCGTCAATTACAAAAAAAAAAAAACTGTGATGCGTATTACATCTTATTTTTTCATCATTTAGAATAATAAAATAAGTGCACAATAAAATATGAATCCCGGGATTAACTTGCTCAGGGAAAATCTTATTTTTCTCTACTATTGCACTCCAGGATTCTCCTCTTTCCTGTATTCCCCCAGGTTTTGTAACACCGTTTCTCTGCAAAGGTGACTCCATTGCTTTCTTCAGGCTTTCGTATTAATAGGTTTCGTTCGTTTTATTTCGTTTTATCTTTCAAAGCTGATGTTAATAAGGTGTGTGATTGCCATGCCGTCGGCCTCTCTGCGTTTGTGAAATTGTCCATATATATATATGCATGTAAGTATGTATTATGTATGTTGTATGTATGTAATCAACTATTTTCGAAATTTCTGTGGAAAATAGAATCGATTGCATAAATATGTTTATATATATATATAATACATATATACACACACACACAAACACTAATGGAGTTTTTATTATAGCTTTCTTATATATATGTACTTTTGTAATGTATGTATGTATGTATGTATGTATGTATGTATCAAAGCCGTTTCCGGTGTATGTTAATCAATTCTAGTCTAGATGTTTTGTTGGTGTTCCTTTCATATTTTCCCAGTCTATTCTGTGATCATTTTCCCAAAGTGTTTCATTATAATGCCTTATGTTCTGAACATGACCAGTTTCGCCATAGTACCCTTCTTCACAGTCTAGACATGCCATATACCCCCCCCTCTATACTTTTGTTTCTAATATTTTATTCCTAATATATATCAATTTGAAATTATTTAGCTTCCTGTTGATGGGTGCAATAGTTGCCCGGGACTGTAATTATTTTCTTTCCTACCAAATGTTCCTTTTCTATCCTTTCCCTCTCCCAAAATAGTTTTTCCTTGCTTTGATATGTGCCCACTCCCACCAATACTTAGGTAGCCTAATAAAACTCTCCCTCAGGTAATCCAACTCTTCGTCTAAAAATTCGGGACTGCAAATCCTATAAGCCCTGATGGCCAACCCTGTCATTAATCCTATTTTATTTCTTTCCTATGACTGGAGAACCTATATATGATATTACATATATATATATATATATATATATATAATATTCAATACAAATGTGTTACATAAAATATGATTTTAATTGTCTCTCTCATCTGTTTCCTTGTAAGTCCCTTGTATATTTATCACTCTGTCATCTTTGTTTAAAGATAACTTCTCGATATTCTGTTTAGAATATTTAGTATTTCTGTTGTCAGAATCTGCTCTGAACAGATTGTTTCTGTTATCGACTGATAACAATTCTGAGTCGAGTAACTACTGAATAGTTATAGATACCTTGTAATATGTATTTTTTATTTATTGATTTCTGTTTTATTATTGATTTTTTTTAGTTCTTTTTTTTTTAAATACTGAAGGAACAGTTTTCTTTCTATGTATTTTCGTTCATCAAAACGTTGACGTTTCACCATTGTCATCTTTGTTATATATGCCTCATAATAAATATTTGCATTAAATATATGTTTTTTGTTAATGGTTTTTGGGGCGTTTTTCTCTTAAATACTGAAGGAACAGTTTCGTAACACCATTTTCTCTGTACTTCCCTTTCCCATTTTTTTATATTGATTTTTCCAGATTTTTTTGGGTGTGTTTTTTGTTCAAAAATGCTCAATAAAATTTTTCATTTCTTTTTTTGTGTTGTGTGTGTTTTTTTTTTCAAAAATTTTTGGGTGCTTTTTGTTCTTAAATGCTGACGAACCAGTTCCATATCTATGGATTCGGCGTTCTTTCATAACGTTGACATTTCACCATTTTCTCACTGTAACCTCCGTCATCCTCCCCCTCCCCCTTCTCTTCCTCCCCCTGCCCACCCCCCTCCCCCGTTCCGTCGACTTCTTACTAGAATTTCCCAGAATTTTTGGGGGCATTTTTCTCTTAAATGCTGACGAAACAGTTTCATATCTTCCCTTATAACATTGACATTTCACCATTTTGTCCCTGTACCCTCACCCTCCTCTCTCTCTCTCTCTCTCTCTCTCTCTCTCTCTCTCTCTCTCTCTCTCTCTCTCTCTCTCTCTCTCCCCTTCCGTTGATTTCTTACCAGAATTTCCCATCTACTTGAAGTTCTTCGACCGTGCTAGCTAAGGGTGTGGGGGGTTGGGGAGGCCGGAGGCTTCTCCTATTGACTTGCAGTTAATTCTTTCGTGATTTATGTCCCCTCTCTCTCTCTCTCTCTCTCTCTCTCTCTCTCTCTCTCTCTCTCTCTCTCTCTCTCTCTCTCTCGTTTGGAAAGGACGCGGCTCCCACAAACCAGCTAGCATTCCCCAGTCCGCACATACTCTTTAATACCCCGGCCTACTTTGACTGAAGGGGTAATGCCACCGTGCGTGTGTGTGTGTGTGTGTGTGTGTGTGTTTTTGTGTGTGTTTGTGTTTTGTGTGTGCGAGTGTACGGTCATGTTGTTGGTTAAGATGTGGCTTTTATGTATGTGTATGTATTTGTTCGTGTGTGTGTGTATCGATTGCATGTGATAAGGTGTTGGTCTTTTTGTTTGTGTGTTTGTGTGTACGTCTTGTTGTTGGCAAATCTGTGTCTTTTATGTGTATGTGTATTTGTGTATCGATTGTATGTGATTAGTGTGTGTGTGTGTGTGTGTTTGTGTGTTGTTTGTGTTGTACTCGTAGCTGGTATGAGGTATAAAACTTTAAAAATGACTGGGAAGGGGACAGTAGTGCCGTAGTTTTGTTTCTGCGTGCGCGCGCGCGCATCTGTGAGCGTGCGAGTGTGTGTGTGTGTGTGTGTGTGCGTGTGTGTTTGGATATGCCTGAGTATACGATGTGTTTGACAATCCTCGTAAGTGAACGTGAATGGATTTTGTGATATGATAGTTTAGTTTTGCAATGTTTCGTATCTTGTGTTAATTCTTTTTTTTTTTCTTTGGCATCTCTTATGCGATGCATTGTTTGCATTTATGTATTGTCTCTGTAACATTCCTTGTACTCTCACATGCGTTTGTATCATGTTTGGCATAGCCTTTTGTGTAGTTTTCACGTGAATACATATGATTATGTATGTATATATATATGTATATATATACATAATCACACATATATATACATATATATATATATATATATATATATATATATATATATATATATATATATATATATATATATTATATATACTTGCATATACATTTTTGATGTTGCCTGCATGCCATTACATGCGTTTCAACCACACACTCCCCCGTAGGGTGATAGTGCCGGCAGTGCACCTCGAGCGGTGCACTGTAGGCATTACTTAAGGTTCTTTGCTCAGCGTGCCTTCAGTCCCTAGCTGCAACCCCTTTCGTTCCTTTTACTGAACCTACTTTCATATTCTCTTTCTTCCTCAGCCCTCTCCTAACAATTGATTCATAGTGCAACTGCTTTGAGATTTTCCTCCTGTTACACCTTTCAAACCTTTAACTGTCAATTTCCGCTTCAGCGCTGAATGACCTCATAGGTCCCAGAGCTTGGCCTTTGGCCTAAATTCTATATGCAATTAACCACGCACCCACATACAGTACATGTGATCGTTTCTGCATGTATGCAAATGTTCGCCCAGGTAGTTCCCTCCCCAACCCCCAACCCCACCCCCCTTTTATGGCGAGGTGGAAATCGACGGCAATTTCAAGTGCTTATCTGCCTTTTTAGTCGGTAATTGATAACTATTAATCTTTTGTCGACACTGATGACAACACGCCAGACTTCGTTGTTTTCCCGCTGCTGCTGCTGCTGCTGCTGCGTGGCGGTGTTGTTTTTCATGCATATGCAACAACATGACGTTTGTCGAGGGTCGCTTTCAAAGATTGTTTTTCCATTTCAGCTGCAATTTGGCCCTAATCGAGTGTTCAAAGAGAGAGAGAGAGAGAGAGAGAGAGAGAGAGAGAGAGAGAGAGAGAGAGAGAGAGAGAGAGAGAGAGAGAGGTGTTCCCAAAAATTCTGAAATAATGAAGAAAACAAGAGAGAGAGAGAGAGAGAGAGAGAGAGAGAGAGAGAGAGAGAGATTCCTTAAAATACTGAAATACCTAAGACAACAGAGAGAGAGAGAGAGAGAGAGAGAGAGAGAGAGAGAGAGACGTTCCTTAAAGTATTAAAATAATGAAAAAAAACAAAAGGGAAGAGAGAGAGAGAGAGAGAAGAGAGAGAGAGAGAGAGAGAGAGAGAGGTTCCTGAAAGTATTGAAATAATGTAAAAAACAAAAGGAGAGAGAGAGAGAGAGAGAGAGAGAAAAGAACAGAGAGAGAGAGAGAGAGAGAGTTTCTCACTCTAGAATCATCCAGTTTCATGTGCCGACTGAGAATCCAGGATGGGATTCGTTCATAAGCCTATTTTGACGGCCGAAATGAATTTTGATTCACTCGCACAGAAACGCTGATCGCGATTGATTGATATATTTATGTAATCTGGCGCTGCAGCGTCTGTAGTCACCGTCGGCGGATATAGGGCTCCGGTTGTAAATAATTTGAATGTTAAAAAAAAAATCGATGTGAAGAAATCGCTCAGTTCAGAGACCTCCAAGGAACAAACTGAAATGGAATTTATTTCATAAATTTGGTAAATGTAATAATTTTTTTTCCTCAGTTTTAGTTTTCTGAAAAGAAAACTATTGTGCCGGCTTTGTATGTGTGTCCTCACTTTTTTCTGTCCGCCCTCAGATCTTAAGAACTTCTGAGGCTAGAGGGCTGCAAATTGATATGTTGATCATCCACCTTTCAGTCAGCAAACGTACCAAATTGCAGCCCTCTAGCCTCAGTAGCTTTTATTTTATTTAAGGTTAAAGTTAGCCCTAACCGTGCTTTTGGCAACGCAACAACACAGGCCACCACGGCCAGCTGAGAGTTTCATGGGCCGCGGCTTATACAGCATTATACCGAGACCACAGAAAGATAGATCTATTTTCGGTGGCCTTGATTATACGGTGTAGCGGCTGTACAGAAAACGCGATTGCGCCGAAGAGACTTCGCCGCATTTTTCACTTGTTTAATTTCTAAATGGCAACGCTTGACGCTTTTTCTCTCTAGTCCTTATTTCCTTCCTTCAGCTACACTTAATTATTTTTCCTTAATTTTATCGTGCTTTTATTTACTCGTATATGGATCATATTTCGATAATTTTTATATTTTTAAGTTATATATGAATGATTTAAATATTTTTCCTTTCATTGTCAATCGGCCTGCCTTAAATTTAATGAATTATGACATCACATATTGGTAAAATTTATATTTTGATAATTATTATATTGATAATTTTTAAAATTTATATTTTTCTTTCAGTCAATCTTTTCTGCCTTGTGTACAAGGTTCTGTGGTATTTCATCGCATCCCGTAGGGGGGTTAATGCCGTTAGTGCACCTCAGGCGGTGCACTGTATGCATTACTTAAGGTTCTTTGCAGCGCCCCTTCGGTCCCTAGCTGCAACCCCTTTCATTCCTTTTACTGTGCCTCCGTTCGTATTGTCTTTCTTCCATCTTTCTTTCCACCCTTTCCTATGAATTGTTTCATAGTGCAACTGCTTAGAGGTTTTCCTCCTGTTACACCTTTCAAACCTTTCTACTCTCAATTTCCGTTTCAGCGCTGAATGACCTCATAGGTCCGAGCGCTTGGCCTTTGGCCCAGATTCAGTCTTCCATTCCATTCCATTGCATTCCTATTTCATTGCAATCTAACTAAAATAACGAATGAATTCCATTTTTTTTATTGCTGACTTTTTAATCATACACTTGCAAGGTTGCTAATGTGTAGTCGAATGCCCTTTTATATTTTATTATTTTATTTAAGAAAATTTCATATTATTGTATTTGTCATTTACTTCCCAGACTTGTAATGTATAATCTGGTGCATTGTGAAAAATGTCGTTTCATTTGTCCAAATAAACTGACCATCAACTTTCAAGTTTGTATTTATATTTTCGTGTTCAGTCACTCGTCAGGCTTTTAATGCCAAAGGATGGTTGTTTTTAAGCATGAATCGTTTTAAAACTGAATTACACTTTCTTTTTTTAGTTTAAGTAATTGCATGTTTTTCCGCTCTAACGTCAGGTATGTGATTTAAATATATAATGTTTGTATCTGTGAATCTGCTGTCTGTCTTCAAGGTTTATGCGGTGCACTGTAGGCATTACTGAAGGTTCTTTGCAGCTTCCCTTCGGCCCCTAGCTGCATCCCCTGTCATTCCTTTGACTGTACCTCCGTTCATATTCTCTTATTTCCATCTTACTTTCCACCCTCTCCTAACAGGTGATTTTGCAATTGCGAGGTTTTCTTCCTGTTACGCCTTTTAAACCTTCCAGCGCTGAATGACCTCATAGATCCCGGGTCCAAAATACTATATTCTATTCTGTTCTATGCAAAGTTAACAAGATTTGAAAGTCACACGAATTCGGCTTATTATCCATTCTAGCTTTTCCCCTTCCGTTATTTATACTTTTCTATTCGGTTTTGTTATCGCTTAATTTCACGATACGCTTTTTCGACTTTGGAACAGTAATATTTAGCCATAATTCTTGCGATATGAATCACGCTGGTGTTCCTTAGTCATGCAGTATAGTTTTTCGATTAAGCCCACGCTTTGTGTGTGTGTTTTTTTTCACGCTGCTTTCCTTGAAATGCTTGTCCTGTGAATTAATCTTTTTATTATTCTTTAAAAATGTACAACTCTGTTGCAATTAGCGTGAATCTCTTTACAAAACAATTTTTTTATTTAAAGAATGATAATTTGATTAGGTTAAAGTACTAACAATTCAAGCAAAGGAGCGTGAAAAAATAAACACACGCGCATGCACGCATAATGAGACACCAGCGTGACTCATATCTTGAATGTGCATTTTTCCAAGAGCATTTACGGTCTGTTCTAGAAGCAAGAGCCCGTGCGGCACATTGCTGGCTTAATTTGAGACAGCAACAACCGAGAATTTGTACATTTTCTTAAAAGCACTTTCATCTCTTTTCATTTTCCCATGATCACGCTGCTTTTGCTGTATTGCTTTCAGGAAAATATAATAAAGAACTCATAATGCGTTTTCCTTAAAGCACTCATTTCTTTTCAGTTGCTCTTGATCGCGCTGGTATTGCTTTCAGGAAACTACAATAAAGAACTCACAATCCGTTTTCTTAAAAGCACTCATATTTCTTTTCATTTGCTCGTGATCACGCTGGTTTTGCTTTCAGGAAAATACAATAAAGAACTCGTAATACGTTTTCCTAAAAGCAATCTTACTTCTTTTCGTTTGCTCGTGATCACGTTGCTTTTGCTATCAGGAAAATGCAATAAAGAACTCGTAATACGTTTTCCTAAAAGCAATCTTACTTCTTTTCATTTGCTCGTGATCACGTTGCTTTTCCTTCCAGGAAAATATAATAAAAGAACTCGCAAAACGTTTTCTTAAAAGCACATAATTTTTTCATTTGCTCGTGATCACGCTGTTTTTGCTTTCAGGAAAATATAATAAAGAACTCGCAATACGTTTTCTTGAAAGCACTCATATTTATTTTCATTTGCTCGTGATCACGCTATTTTTGCTTTCAGGAAAATATGATATCAAACGTGATTTTCTGCAATTTCCCGTTGTCCCAAACTGCCTCCACTTCATGTAGTTTTCCAAGCAAACAGGCAAACCTGTATGCTGTGCCCTGCTCCTAACTTCCGCCATCACCCGTTTAATTAATAGCATTCAGTAACTACGAAATTACGCCTAAACCCCCTCCCCCTCCCTCCCCTTCCCCGTGCCCCTCCCCCTTGGCCATCTTCCGGCGCCGAGCTCGTTCAATTGGGAAGTCACTCATTACACGTCTTCTTGAACGCTCTCTCACCACTTTCTGTCTTGGGACCCCTCGCGTCACTCCTGACGTGTTGCCAACATGTTGTCTTCAGCGTCATACGTTCCCTCGCAATATTTTGCATTCTTGGGCTTTCAGAGGATACTTTCCATTTGCTGGTGCAGTTTCTTGCCACATGCCTGTTTCGATAGAAACACCGAGTTCATTGTTCGTTCCTCAGTGAGCTATCGTATTGTTATTATTTAAAATATTACCGTTTTCCTTCATCTACTAATAAGAGTTTTATCTTTTTTTACAATTACAGAGTCTCGTTATAGAATGAATAATAACCTCTTGGCATTCTTAAGTTAGAGGTCTTTTCAGTTCTGTATAAAAGAATAAGTCACTGATGGTATACGCCATTCCATGATTTTTATGCCTCATTATTCCTCAGATATGCTCCATACCTTGAGAAGTTTGCTATTAAAAGCATTTTACAAGACCAGCAACTGCACTGATCTTTCAAAGGACAGGTGAGCTATTCAGGTAGGCAGAGCTGCAACAGGCTTAAGTATGTAAATTTTGGTAAAGGCTGTCGTTTAGTTTTGTATCCAGTCATTTCAAGGCTGACTGTTCCATTTCACTCTCTTGTAACCAAACCTGGTGTCAAGATCGGTTATAACCATAAGTATTTGGCAGATTTCAAACCTTCATCTCTGCCGCTCTTTCAGATCCATGTCTCTGTTTTAGCCTAATTACTGATTTCCCCTTTGAGCAAATCCCTTCTATTCTTTCAGATCCATGCATCTATTGGTAGTATAAGTACTGCTTTCCCCTTGAATGTTTCCATTAAAACGTGCAGTCGCCTCAGACTTAGATTTCTGTAAAAGGCAACTATTGTGCCGGCTTTGTCTGTCCGTCCGCATTTATACCGTCCGCACTTTTTCTGTCCTCCCTCAGATCTTAAAAACTACTGAGGCTAGAGGACTGCAAATTGGTATGTTGATCATCCACCCTCCAGTCATCAGACATACCAAAATGCAGCCCTCTAGTCTCGGTAATTTTCTTTTATTTAAGGTTAAAATTAGCCATAATCGTGCTTGTGGGCACGGTATAGGATAGGCCACCACCGTGCCGTGTTTAAAGTTTCATGGGCCGCGGCTCATACAGCATTATACCGGTGGCCTTGATTATACGCTGTGGCTGCTGTACAAGAAGAAACTTCGTCTAATTTTGTACTTGTTTCTATGTTATTCCCCATTTTCAAAATAAGTTCCCACCTGTGGACCCCAGCACGAAAATAGACTGGAGTAACAACTGATAATGGCCACGGTGCCGACATATACATGTACTATTCCTGTCGCAACCCCTACGGTGTTATTGGGTTTGAATGGCATGTGGATGAAATTTGAAATTCGGCACATTCAGTTCAGCACACTCATAAACTTCTTTATATCGTTTTGGGTACAGTGCACAGGAAACTGTTGCTCAGGCCTTTTGCTGTACGGGACAATTAAGGTCATGAACCTCTGCAAATTCTTTCATGGACCAGAAGGGTTCCACGGACCTCCAATTTGGAGCCGCTGGTCTGGTGAAAGTGTTAATTTTAGTTACAGCATTGTGAGGCATTTTTATATTGATAATTCTGTCCGGTCCTATTTATTCTCAATTGACTCTCTTTCTACTAATTCTAACTCAGTTTAGCTGAAATTTCCATGTATAATATGTAAGATACACAGTATATTTTCAAATTCACGCGTAGAATATTCCCGTTTGTATTCCCGGACCTCAAGCCGAGAGATTTTATTTTCCACCACGTGAGATTCCTGATCGTGATTCGTGAGTTTTATGTCAGCTGGGAACTTTTTAGCTTTCTGAAAAGAAAACTAGTGTGCCGGCTTTGTCTGTTCGTCCGCATTTTTTCTGTCCGCCCTCAGATCTTAGAAACTACTGAGGCTAGTGGGCTGCAAATTAGTATGCTGATCATCCACCCCACAGTCATCAAACATACCAAATTGCAGCCCTCTAGCCTCAGTAGTTTTTGTTTTATTTAAGGTTAAAATTAACCATAACCGTACTTCTGGCAACGATATAGGACAGGTCACCACCGGGCCGAGGTTAAAGTTTCATGCGCCGCGGCTGATACTGCATTATACCGGGACCACAGAAAGAAAGATCTATTTTCGGTGGCCTTGATTACATGCTGTAGCGGCTGTACAGAAAACTTTATTGCGCCGAAGAAACTTCGGCGCAATTTTTACTTGTCTCGTATAGGTCCTGCTCCGGCTCGAAATTATCTTGGCGTTAACTTCTAACTTCTCTTCCTGTTTGTCACTTTATGTACATACCGCCTTGTGATTGCCAACTTTTAGTCCGTTTTTGTTCGTTCTCTTTGTTTCCATGCGAACACTACCTAATTTGTTCGTTCTCTTTGTTTCCATGTGAACACTACCTAAGCAGTGCTGGGTATTCATTACTAAATGTGTGACAATTCTTTATCAACTTCGCTAGTTTTTCATTTCGTATTTTTTTTCTCTTAGCCTCTTCTCTGCTTGATGTTCTGTAACAAGCTGATTGTATTTCAAATTTCTCAATGGTCTTGCAAAAATAAGACTGATGTTTTTTTTTTTACCTCTGCTTGAAACATCATTACTTCAGGCTTTTATGCGCCTCCTACATAAGCCCTCTGTCTCTTTTTGGTTGAATTGAAATACAGTATAGTAGGTATTTGCCATCAGTATTACTAATTTAAGATGAGAAATATTTCTTATCCTCTATGGTTTGTTTACCTTTTAACTTATGTAAATTACAGATTTTGTTCTTGATGCATGCCGGTATCATACAACACTCCTCTCTCTCTCTCTCTCTCTCTCTCTCTCTCTCTCTCTCTCTCTCTCTCTCTCTCTCTCTCTCTCTCTCCCCCCACCATAACCCAACATTTTTCTGATTAATCCCTTGCATATTTATAGTTAGAATAGAATATCCCTTCCTCAAAGACAGATTCCTGAGATGTGTGCTAGTATTGCACCAGCCCCGGTTTTTTGCCATGCCCCTAGGTTACCATAGGTTAGGTTAGTGTCATTGAAGTAATTTGGGTATGGGAAACGTAATGAGATTATTTTCAAGAAAATTCTCTGATTAGTTTTTAAGATATGGCGTCCCGCTGTTTTCAGGGAAAGGTCCAGGCACTCGGTTACATCTCGGGGAAAATGCTCCCCAAAGTTTAAAACGAATGATTTCCTACATGTTCATAATCTGTCCGGTATTTCCTAAAACATCAGGCCTCGTCTTTGAGCGAACACACTGGGGAACATTTCCATCCCTCATACACCTGCGGGCATTCCAACCGAAAGAAGTGAGTCTCTGCCTTTCCGTTTGAATAATTCCGTGCGTTGGACAGGGGGACACAAATCTCACGGGCTGATGTGGAGATTCTCTCTCCACCAGATTATCGTGACCGTGAATAAAATCTGTGTAAGGTGCGAGGCGAGCGCGGATGGAGCGACTCTGCGCTTTTGTGGTGTCAGACCCGAGAGAACCTGGATGATTTATCTGGTGTTTGGGTAACGATTGTCGAAAATACAATTTGTATTTTAATTTTATTAATCCCCGTAGAGGGGTAGTGTCGTTAGTGCACCTCATGCGGTGCACTGTAGGCATTACTTCAGGGTCTTTGCAGCTTGCCTTCGGCCCCTAGCTGCAACCCCTTTCGTTCCTTTTACTGTACCTCCTTTCATATTCTCTTTCTTCCATCTTACTTTCCACCCTCTCCTAACAGTTGATTCATAGTGCAACTGCGAGGTTTTCCTCCTGTTACACCTTTCAAACCTTTTACTGTCAATATCCGTTTCAGTGCTGGATAACCTCTTAGGTCTCAGTGCTTGGCCTTTGGCCTAAATTCTATATTCAATTCAGTTCAGTTCAATTTAATTTTATTAATTTACTGCGATCTAATTGTTCACTCCTTTTCCTTTCCGTATTTTAAGTCAGGGATAATATTATCTGGAAGCGAATTCCGATGATGATTTTCGAAAATATGATATGTATTTTATAATGTATTCATTTATGGCGACTTAATAATTTACTCTCCTTTTCCTTTCGTCTATAATTTTAAAAATAGTATGACCTGGAGGCGAAAGGATAGAGAGCAGAGTTTGTCAGGGTCTTCTCAGAAGTCGGGTCATGAATCAGGGACGAGGTCACTGGATGCTTGAAAACTGTCCTGACCTGGGAGATGTTCCTCGGAGACCTTTAATTGTTTTTAAGGTTTATAGTTGGTTGAGTTTCTTTTCCAATTACTGAGGGATTGCGTCAGTGGATTGTTTAGTATCCAAAGAAGTGGGTTGTTTAATGACCTAAGAAATGGGCTGTTTAATATCCAGAGAAATGGATTGTTTAATATAGGCTACAGAGAAATGGACTGTTTAATATCTTGAGAAATTGATTGTTTAATGTCTTAAGAAATGGGTTGTTTAGTATCCAGAGAAATGGATTGTTTAATATTCCAAGGAATGGGCTGTTTAATATCCAGAGAAATGGATTGTTTAATATTCTGAGACGTGGGTTGTTTAATATTCAGAGAAATGGATTGTTTAATATTCAGAGAAATAGATTGTTTATCACCAGAGAAATTGACTGTTTAATATCCAGAGAAATGGATTGTTTAATATTCTATGAAATGGATTAGTTAATATCCAAGAGAAATGGATTGTTTAATATCCTGAGAAATGGATTATTTAATATTCTGAGAAATGGATTATTTAATATCCCGAGAAATGGATTGTTTAATATCCAGAGAAATGGATTGTTTGATATCCAGAGAAATGGTTTGTTTGACATCCAGAGAAATGGATTGTTTAATATCCAGAGAAATGGATTCTTTAATATCCAGAGAAATGGATTGTTTGATATCCAGAGAAATGGATTGTTTAATATCCAGAGAAATGGATTGTTTAATATTCTAAGAAATGGATTATTTAATATCCCAGAGAAATGGATTGTTTAATATCCAGAGAAATGGATTTTTTAATATCCAGAGAAATGGATTGTTTAATATTCTAAGAAATGGGCTGTATAATATCCAGAGGAATGGATTGTTTAATATCTAGAGAAATGGGTTTTTAATGTTCCAGAAAAATGGATTGTTTAATGTCCTAAGAAGTGGGTTGTTTAGTTTCCAGAGAAATGGATTATTTATTATCCCAGAGAAATGGATTGTTTGATATCCAGAGAAATGGATTGTTTAATGTCCCAGAGAAATGGATTGTTTAATATCCTAAGAAATTGATTATTTAATGTCCTAAGTTATTAATTATTAGTTGCGATGGAAATCGCGGCAAAAGGAGGCTAAACTAGATTCACATTGGAAGATTTTCCTTCACTGATTAATTCGCAAAGTTTTTCTTAAATTACTTTATAAAGTTTCTGCAAAAGTCCTTAAGAATTGATTATATAATTTTAAGCTTGAAAAGGTATAGTCTCGGAATCACTTATGTCTGCAAAATTGGCTTTTAATAATTACTGGAATTATTTTGGTAGTTTACCTTAAATTGAGTTATAAAATTCGCTTTCGCTTCAATACTTTCAGGTAATAAGTTGATCTCTTACGGGCTGCACTGTGAGCAAGACCCCGTGTTGGCGTAAAGCCACTTTGATCTTAAACCAATCAGGTGATTAGCTAGCGATATGTTTTTATGATTAATTGAACATTTGAACTCTGTTGGTACGGCCGTGTAAATTCCACCGACACGATCTGATTCTTGTCCTCTTACAGAGGCTTATATTCCACTCTCATTGATGAACTGAATATAACACTTAGGCCACCGGCCAAGCACTGGGACGTATGAGGTCATTCAGCGCTGAAAATATGTTGAAACAATTGTAAAGAGAAGGTGGAAAGTAAGATGGAAGAAAGAGAATATGAACAGAGGTATAGTGAAAGGAATGAAAGGGGTTGCAGCTAGGGGCCGAAGGGACGCTGCAAAGAACCTTTAAGCAATGCCTACATTGCATCGAGTAAGGTGCACTGACGGCGCAACGCCCCCTACGGGGACTGTTATCGACAATCCCACTGAACAGCAGCACCCATATATAGTAAGTGTGCCTCGCTGTCGAACTCCCCAGTTCCAGACAGTTCCAGAGGTCCTTTATTTCTCACACCGCTGGACTGCGTGACAGTCTCTCTGAGATGTTGTGCAGTTGGAACCTCCAGAGTTTGAGCGAAGATGCAATGCATTGCGACCCTAAAGCAATTCTCGATGTATTTCGTAATTTACTAACATTTTTATGTATTTATTTGTTGTGTTAATATATTTTTTATTTTCTAATAACTAATTCGTTGTTTCGGTATTTCTTATTACCTGCTGTCTTACTTCTTTCAAATGAACACCATATTCTTAGGAAGCTTGAATTTCAAGTCAGTGGCCCCTGTTGTGGTCTTGTGCCACATGAACAGGGTTCCTCTTGTGAATAATAATAATAATAATAATAATAATAATAATAATAATAATAATAATAGTAATAATAATAATAATAATAAAGTGTTCCTCTTTCAATAACCTAAGCGTAGAGGGCAGATCAAAAACTTCGGTTTATGTTGCAAAGCCGATGCATTGCAACATCGCAGTCATGTAACCTGCAATCCTCTTTTAAAATCGCTAATGATATTCAGTTGATTAATACCAGGCATTTCCCAACCACTATCGAATTTTAGCAAAAGACCTTTTGTGATTTTAGCTCTGTAATTCGTCCGTATTGAAACAATGACGTCCCATTTAGCAATCCTTGCAATTATTGGTCGTTCTTTCAGTGACATCTGCTTAGTTCGGAACTCATTAGACCTAAGTAGAGTGAAGGTTCGTTCGTAGTTGTTGTTGTAATGCAGCAACATCCAGCTTTTTCAGATAAATTTCACAACTAATCCTCGAGCTAGGCTAGTGATTATAGTTCTACTCTTGTTACAAGCTATGTGACCTGCTAATTATATCTGTATCTTTGTATTTTCTGGTAGGTTCTTGCGTATGTACGGTATTTTGAGATTTATGTCGTGTAATGAAGGAGTGTTTTTCACTGCTAAGTG
>NC_089795.1:85302662-85337662 GCF_040412425.1 Macrobrachium rosenbergii
CCCGGGAAAAGGTTTTAGTGCTTGAGAATGGTGTTTGGAATGGCGGGAATGGAACACCAGGAATCTGGTTGCAGCGCAATTAAGGAGAGATTCTTAGGCAAAGGAAGGGATTCCCAAGGGGAGACGGAAATGGGACCGGAGGAGGAGAAGAAGGAGGGGAGGAGGAGGAGGAGGAGAGGAGGAGGAGGAGGAGGAGGAGGAGGAGGAGGAGGAGGAGGAGGAGGAGGAGGAATAAGTGATGGATAGAAGGAAATGGGCCTAAGGAGAAGAGAAAGGATAATGAAGAGAAAGACCGATGAATTAAGTAGAGAGAAATCGCGGATAGTTCGCAAAGGAAAAATTTAGCATGACCGATGGTGTTAAACTAGAAGAAGGGGTTCTCAGTGGAAAAGTTTCTCTCACTGTAAGATAAACACACACACATTGTATATCTAAGACTACACACACACACATATCTGTAACTATATCTATATATAAATATATATATATATATATATATATATATATATATATATATATATATATATATATATATATATATGTATTGGTGCACGTATACAATGATTAACTACCAAGGCATCATACAGATTTTCTGATTCTCTTTAAAAGGCGAAGGCTCAGAAAAAAAACCAAGATAAAAGTTACCCATTTATTCATACTTAATTGCCAGCTGAATGTTTGCCAAGGCATAATAACTTCGGTGCCACTTTATTAGAAGCTTACAGCAGCATCCACTATCGGTACAGATGTTTATGTTTGCAGTCTATTGCGTCCCACTCTCTCGATATTTGTTTGCACAGTGGAAGTGAGAGATAAAAGCAAATTAAATTCTAGTTTTTGAAGTCTTTTTTAAGACTTCTCTACCTCCAGGAGGTGGAAAGGCCCACAGACTTGTTCGTGGAAAGCCCCCGGCCTTCATCTTGTAGTTTTCTGTCTTCATTCCTTCAGGCCAGGGCTAGAAGAGGACTTTAGGTTGCCTGCCATCCTTATTGGATTTTACTTAAAAAAAAAAAAAAACATGGACAGAGGAGACTTTTCAGTTTTCTGTAACAGAAAAATATTGTGCCGGCTTTGTCTGTCCGTCTGCACTTTTTCCGTCTGACCTCAGATCTTAAAAACTGCTGAGGCTAGAGGGCTGCAAATTGGTATGTTGATCATCCACGCTCCAATCATCAAACATACCAAATTGCAGCCTTCTAGCCTCGGTAGTTTTTATTTGATTTAAGGTTAAAGTTAGTTATAATCGTGCTTCTGGCAACGATATAGGGCGGGCCACCATCGGGCCGCAGTTAAAGTTTCATGGGCCGCGGCTTATACAGCATTATACCGAGAACACCGAAAGATAGATCTATTTTCGGTGCCCTTGATTATAAGCTGTACAGAAAACTCTTGCGCCGAAGAAACTTCTGCGCATGTTTTACTTTTTTTTTTTTTTTGTAATGGTTCTATAAAGTGTCGTTGAGACAATGAGGTTTATTTTCCTCTTCCCTCGATGTGCCCTAGATTTGGCGCCCTAAAATTTGATGGCGTAGAAACTTGTACCTCATTTGCCTACGAATCACCTCCTTGCCGAGGAGAAAGCGTTATTAGAAAGTGTTATTACTGTAGGGATAAAAAAATAAAAGAAAGCAGTATCCGTATGTGTGTGTCTCTTTCATGCCTATACAAAGGCCGAAACTTCTGTTCTGGGGAAAATACTTCGTTCAAACCATCTCCTGTCCATTCTAACTTTGTCTTTCCACGTCATTTCCCTTTACAACTTCTCTGATGGTGGTGGTGCAGATGCGGACTTCGTCACCTCTTGTGTTCGGAGGAGCCTCGCTTTCTTCGGAGGAGCCTTGCTTTCTTCGGAGGGCCTCGCTTTCTTCGGAGGAGCCTCGCTTTCTTCGGAGGAGCCTCGCTTCCTTCGGAGGAGCCTCGCTTTCTTCGGAGGAGCCTCGCCTTCTTCGGACGAGCCTCGTTTTCTTCGGAGGAGTTCCTCGTTGGGAGAGCGGGTTTCGTTCTCAGCTAGCACTCTGCTGGCCGCGAGTTCGGATCTCCGACCGGTCAGTGAAGAATGAGAGGAATTTATTTCTGGTGATAGAAATTAATTTCTCGTTATAATGTGGTTCGGATTCCACAATAAACTGTAGGTCCCGTTGCTAGGTAACCAATTGGTTCGTAGCCATGTAAAATAAATCTAATCCTTCGGGCCAGCCCTAGGAGAGCTGTTAATCAGCTCAGTCGCCTGCTTAGGAGGAGCCTCGCCTTCTTCGGAGGAGCCTCGCCTTCTTCGGAGGAGCCTCGCCTTCTTCGGAGGAGCCTCGCCCTCTTTGCATTCTCTGCCGTCTACCGTCTTTTTATTTATTCATTTTTCCTTCGTCAACCTCGTTCATTCTTCCATCTTCTTCCGTCCTCCTCGTTGGTCAGAATCCCTCGCAATATTCTAGTATTTTCATTCACTTTTATCTCGTATCGTTTGTCCAGCAAACTTTGCTTTCCGCATTCCTCCTGTATCAGACGCTTTCGTATTGCGTCAGCCGCTTCTTCTATCGACATCTTGCTCTTTAATATTTGTGTGTGTGCGCGTGTGTGGGAGTGGGTTTGGGAGTGGGTATAGGTGGTAGGGAAAGTTGGGGGGGAGTGGGTTCTAGGTGGGCCAGGGTAAGCAGTATCAAAAGAGCTAATATATGTTATGGGTTTAAGTGACGTTTCCCCCCCCCCTCCCCGTCTCCCGTCGTATTTTTAGTACGTCCCAGTAGCAGTATTGTTCCTTATTGTTCCTTCACAATACCCTGGTTTTAGGGACTGTTCCTTCAACGTGTGTCTCGCTATACAGACTTTGTACTCCCCATAAAAAAAAAACTTCGAGGTTTTCCTCCTCCTCCTCCTCCTCCTCCTCCTCCTCCTCCTCCTCCTCCATTAAGTTGTAACTTTTGTGTGCGTCACCAAGTTTTTATTTCTCTCGGCTCTATGGCATCTTTTACGTGTCGTCTTTTCGTTATGTTAGCTTTATCTGCTGTCATTTTTAGTTTTCTGTTAAGGAAAACTATTGTGCCGGCTTTGTCTGTCCGTCCTCAGATCTTGAAAACTACTGAGGCTAGAGGGCTGCAAATTGGTACGTTGGTCATCCACCCTCCAGTCATCAAACTTACCTAATTGCAGTCCTGTAGCCTTAGTAGTTTTTATTTTATATAAGGTTAAAGTTAGCCATAATCGTGCTTCTGGCAACGATATAGGACAGGCCGTGGTTAAAGTCTCATGGGCCGCGGCTCATGCAGCATTATACCGAGACCATCGAAAGATAGATCTATTTTCGGTGGCCTTGATATTGCGCTGTAGCGACATGTACAGAAAACTTTATTGCGCCAAAGAAACTTCGGCGCATTTTTTACTTGTATCTCAGAGTGTGTCATTGATAAGCCATTTGTCCCTTATTTTTATTCATATTTTTATCGTCCTATCTTTCGTTTCATTTCTCTTGGCTAACATCAGTTACTGTTCGTGTTATCAAGATTCGTCTTTGATTAAAGAATTGCCGCTTAAAATTTGTTTTTTCACTGGTGCTCTCATTTACTTATTAATCAAAAAGTAACCATTACGTATGAGATATCTTGGACATGACATTTTAGCTGCGAGGCTTTAATGAAGATAGGAATTTTGTTCTCTTGAAGATATAAATATTCATTTGTGTGAACTCTTACGGTACTAATCCATTATTATTATTATTATTATTATTATTATTATTATTATTATTATTATTATTATTATTATTATTATTATTATTATTATTATTATTATTTTGTTGAATAGAATGGCTGCATCTTGAATTGATTTTATACTGAGTTTTCTCAATTCTTCTAATAATTCGCATTTCCTGCACATCATTATTGACTAAAAATATTGATGTGCAGGAAAAGCGAATTATTAAAAGAGTTGAGAAAACTCAGTATAAAATCAATTCGCAAAATGCAGCCATTTTATTCAACAAAACTTGCCTCAAAGAGGATCTTCTTCCTTCGTATTATTATTATTATTATTATTATTATTATTATTATTATTATTATTATTATTATTATTATTATTATTATTCAGAATATGAACCCTATTCATATGGAACAAGCCCACAAAAGGTGCCATTGACTTGAAATTCAGGCTTGCGAAGAATGTGGCGTTCGCTCGAAAGAAGTAACAGTTTGAATAAAGATGGAAAGCAAATGTATGTTTTATTATCCTCAATTTATTAAGCCTTTTCCGAGACAGTTACGAATCACACACTTAATATTCGTATATGTGCTTAGCCTTTGTTCTGGGGAAGAACATGTGTGGGGGGGCTTTCGTTTCGTGTTAAAAAAATGCCTGTGGATTCCCATGTGTTTTATCATGTGGGCTTTGCAAGATGATTCTTATAGGCCACTGGCTGACTTATGACGCTGAATTAGGTTATTAGGATATCCTAGGTTTGGATATTAGGATATTCTAGATTAGAATATTAGGATATCCTTGATTAGGATATTAGGATATCCTAGATTAGGATAGCAGAATATTAGGAATCCTAGATTCGGACATTAGCATATCCTAGATTAGGATATTAGAATATTAGGAATCCTAGATTAGGATATTAGGATATTCTAAATTAGGATTTTAGGATATCCTAGATTAGGATTTCAGAATATCAGGAATCCTAGATTAGGACATTAGCATATCCTAGATTGGGACATTAGGATTTTATGATATCCTAGATTAGGATTTCAGAATATCCTAGATTAGGACATTAGGATATCCTAGATTAGGACATTAGGATATCCTAGATTAGGATATCAGGATATTCTAGATTAGGAATTAAGGATATCCTAGATTAGGACATTAGGATATCCTAGATTAGGATATCAGGATATTCTAGATTAGGAATTTAGGATATCCTAGATTAGGATATCCTATATTAGGATATCAGGATATCTTCCTAGGGCGGTGCATTTGGTGATTATAATTAAAAAAAAAAATAGGTAAGGTGTGTCGTTTGAAGCATGTCGAACCATGGGGACGCACAGTCTCTCTCTCTCTCTCTCTCTCTCTCTCTCTCTCTCTCTCTCTCTCTCTCTCTCTCTACAACTGCGTCCTTAATTGTTCAACGCACGTGATGCCAACATCTCTCTCTCTCTCTCTCTCTCTCTCTCTCTCTCTCTCTCTCTCTCTCTCTCTCTCTCTCTCTCGTACCTCCAGACGTCGTTGTATATGTTCTTTTGTCTGGGAGTGCCGGAGGTTCATGCCTTAATTACCAAGCTTTCGGAAGCTCCTCGACGTTTAACTGGGGGTCGTTGGGGGGTGGGGGGTAGAGGGAGGGAGCGGATGTTGGAGTAGGGCCTGGAATGAGGGGGGAGTGGGTGGGAGGGAGTGTGGTGTCTCCTGGAGCAGGAAGCCTTGCGTTCCCATTGCCAAGGAGAGAAGGAAACTGTTGTTCTGGGTTCCCTGCCCCCCTCCCCCTACCTAGGAGTCCTTCTCCCCCTTTCCCCCTCTCCCTCTCCCCCCCAGACCTCCACCATCACGACGGGAGATAGTACAGTGTGCGTGTGTGTTTAGAGATGATTGCTACTGTGATGCTTCTAAGCGGAGAAAAATAGTATCTCTAAGCCCCACTGTGTGTTGGGGCGGATGTTTGATGGTCTGCGGATTTTATTTTAATCGTTTTTTTTTTTTTTTTTTTTTTTTTTAACTTCGAAGCCTTCTTTTTGGTGACGGTTTGCGAATATTATTTTGATCGTTTTTTTTTTTTTTTATAAAACTTTGATGAAGCTTATTTTGTGATGGTTTGCGAATTTTATTTTAATCGTTTTTTTTAAACTTTGATGAAGCTTATTTTGCGATGGTTAGCGAATTTTATTTTGGTCGTGCTTTTTTTTTTATAAGGTTTTGATGAAGTTTTTTTTGTGATGGTTTGCGAATTTTATTTTTATCGTGTTTTTTTTCTACACAATTTTTTTTGTGATGGTTTGCGAATTTTATTTTCATCGTGTTTTGTTTTACACTTTGGCTCTCGATTTTGACAGGGAAGAGTGGAAGGGGAAAGAGGGTCCATTTTTTTGTTTTGTTTTCTTAGATGGAAATAGTTTTTTTTTTTTTACGTAACTTGTCATGCATAGAAGATATTCTGGCTATTGTTTTTCTTTCCATTGTTTGGAATTTTTAAATTCGATTTGTTGTTCTCTTGGACGAAACCTTCGTCAGTGCTGAAAGAATTTCACGAAATATTTAATTCCCTTTATTTCCCTTTAATAATGGTATTAAAGGAAAAAGAGTAAGTAATTGTATTGTCCTCTTTTAGTGAAGAGTTAATGCCAAAATTCGTGTTTACTTATATCCAGATGAAGTGGATGTTAATGTAAGTTTAATCTTCTGATTCATAATATGTGTGCGTCTGCATTTTCACATTTTTATGATGAAATAAGATAAATGACGGTTTAAATGGTTCGCCAACAATCGATCAGAATCGCATGCTAGGCATAATTCTGCAAAATGTTTTAGGGCTACACCTAAATTTAGTACACACGCTCTTGGCCATTAGACGTATCTTCACAAGGAGTAAAAGGATTATTATTATTATTATTATTATTATTATTATTATTATTATTATTATTATTATTATTATTATTATTATTATTATTATTCAGAAGATGAACCCCATTCATGTGGAGCAAGCCCACTGGGGCCATTGACTTGAAATTCAAGCCTCCAAAGAATATTATGGTGTTCATTGAATTAACAGAAGGTAATAGGAAATACAATAAGAAGAGATCAGTCATTAGAAAAGAAAAAATAATTTTAGGGATTAACAAATAACTAGATAAAAACGTAAGTAAAATACAAGGAAAATTGTTTTAGGGTAGTAATGGACTGCACCTTCGACTGAAATTTTGAGGCTCCAATTGCAAAACACACCCAGGGAATCATTTTCTTCATATAAAAGCAGCACCTCTGTTTCAGTAGCTGTTACTGAAGGATCCATTCCATTCCCGCCAGTGCTTCAAGTTTATTGATTTGGACCGAAATGCTTCCGTTCCAAAGACAGCAGATGGAGATAACCGCCTTTGAATGCAACAAATTTAGCATTGCAGAGTTTATGAAAATCATATTATTTTTCTGAGAGGCTCTCAACTCCTCGAAACGAAAGAGTGCACAGCGTTTTGGTGTAAAAAGATAATTTTAAAAAATTATTGAAGATCTGGAAGCGTAGATCTCAAACTTCCTCTGAACTGTGAAAGTTACAGCGTCAGGAGTTTTTGTCGGGACTAAAGTGTCGAGTTTTTTTTTTCAGGACTAAAGTGATCAAGTTTTTTTCGGGACTAAAGTGATCAAAGTTTTTTTCGGGACTAAAGTGATCAAGTTTTTTTTCGGGACTAAAGTCATCAAGTTTTTGTCGGGACTAAAGTGATCAAAGTTTTTTTTTCGGGACTAAAGTGATCAAGTTTTTTTTCGGGATTAAAGTGATCAAAGTTTTTTTTCGGGACTAAAGTGATTAAGTTTTTTTTTCGGGACTAAAGTTATATAATGTTTAGGTTATATATTTGTATGTATTGCTTTAAGTTTTCAGAAAAGAAAACTATTGTCTGTCCGTCCGCACTTTTTCTGTTCGCCCTCAGATCTTAAAAACTACTGAGGCTAGAGGGCTGCAAATTACTATGTTGATCATCCACCCTCCAATCATCAAACATACCAAATTGCAGCCCTCTAGTCTCTTTGGTTTTTATTTTATTTAAGGTTTAAGTTAGCCATAATCGTGCATCTGGCAACAATATAGGCCAGGCCACCACCAGGCCGTGGTCAAAGTTTCATGGGCCGCGGTTCATACAGCATTATACCGAGACCACCAAAAGATAGATCTGTTTTCGGTGGCCTTGATTATACGATGAACAGAAAACTCGATTGCGCCGAAGAAACATCGGCCCGTGTTTTACTTATTTGTAAGTTACTATTAATAGCAAGTATTACTTTCAGAAACAACCAGAAAAAGGCAGCAGCAGTTGCTTGCACTGTTAACAATTTTTTTTTTCATTAAACTTCCAGCTCTTGTAAGTTATTTCTGGTGCTGGTTCAAATCTTGATCACTAAGTGATTGTTTTTAGCGCGTCGGATTCTCTTTGGTTTAGAAGTCAAAGTATATATATATGCTGTATCAATGATCTTTCATTCTATGAAATCATATGCTAATAGTTACGATATATATATTTATATATATATATATATATATATATCATATATATATATATATACATTATAATATCAATATAGATATATATATATATATATATATATATATATATATATATATATATATATATATATATATATAACTGAATCACGAAAATATGGAACGTGATGAATATATATAAATAAAGACAAAATCACGAAGGAAAGAGAAACAGTGGAGTGCTGCAAGGCCTTTCGACTTATCGTCCTTTACTTAGCAGACCATAAGTCGAAAGGCCTTGCAGCATCCATTGTTTCTCTTTCCTTCGTGGATTTTGTCTATATATATATATATATATATATATATATATATATATATATATATATATATATATATATATATATATATATATATAAAAGCTTAATGGCCTTTCTCGTATAGTGTATTTATATGCATCCGATCATATTACAAATAAAAATTATACGTTTTGTGAGTTTTGGTTTTGTAAGTATCGCTGGCGTTGTAACATGTAACTATGGGAGATTTTTGTATTCGCCAGCATAATTTTTTTTTTGTAGAATTATCCCCATTTTCTGTAGGATTCCGAGAAGACCAGGCCAATTTTTATAGAGGGTTTTTTTTCATGTTAGGCAACCATTTCCAGTACTCTCTCTCTCTCTCTCTCTCTCTCTCTCTCTCTCTCTCTCTCTCTCTCTCTCTCTCTCTCTCTCTCTCTGTGACCTGCTTGTACGCGCAAGGATCGTTCTGGCACAAGTTCACCTTCATCTGACCACAATCTCTCTCTCTCTCTCTCTCTCTCTCTCTCTCTCTCTCTCTCTCTCTCTCTCTCTCTCTCTCCTCCCCCGTCCTCCCTTGCAATTGTTTCCGTTTGTTGTTCGCTGTTGGTCGAATTTCCCATCTACCCTCAGATAACTGTTGTTCTTTCCAGGCAGCTGGGTAGCTCATTTCGCCCGGTGGAATTTTAAGCTGCTTTCTTTTCTTCTAGTCAGATACTCCTTTCCTTCCACAATCAGCTCTTCCTTCCTTCCTTCCTTTCTCCCACGATCTGATACTCCTTCCTTCCTTTCTTCCTCAGTCAGATACTCCTTCCTTCCTTTTCAACAACCAGATACTCCCTCCTTCCTTTCTCCCACAATCTGATACTCCTTCCTTCTTTTCTCCCACAATCAGATACTCCTTCCTCCCTTTCTTCCACAATCTGATACTCCTTCCTTCCTTTTCCGCAGTCAGATACTCTTTCCTTCCTTTCTTCCTCAGTCTGATACTCCTTCCTTCCTTTTCCATAACCAGATACTCCCTCCTTCCTTTCTCCCACAATCTGATACTCCTTCCTTCCTTTTCCGCAATCGTATACTCCTTCCTTCCTCTCTTCCTCAGTCTGATACTTCTTCCTTCCTTTTCCGCAATCAGATACCCCTTCCTTCCTTCCTTCTTCAGTCTGATACCCCTTCCTCCCTTTCTTCCTCAGTCTGATACTCCTTCCATCCTTTTCCACAATCAGATACTCCATCCTTCCTTCCTTTCTCAGTCTGATACTCGTTCCTTCCTTTTCTGCAATCAGATACTCCTTCCTTCCTTCCTTCCTTCCTCAGTCTGATACCCCTTCCTCCCTTTCTTCCTCAGTCGGATACTCCTTCCTTCCTTTTCCACAATCAGATACCAGGCACTCCCTCCTTTCCTTTCTCAGTCTGATACTCCTTCCTTCCTTTTCTGCAATCAGATACCCCTTCCTTCCTTCCTTCCGTCCTTCCTCAGTCTGATACCCCTTCCTTCCTTTCTTCTTCAATCTGATACTCCTTCCATCCTTTTCCACAATCAGATACTCCCTCCTTCTTTCGTTTCTCAGTCTGATACTCCTTCCTTCCTTTTCCGCAGTCAGATACCCCTTCCTTCCTTCCAGAGTCAGATGCGCCGTTGTGACGAAAACCCAGAAGCCTTGGAATATTGGCCTACTTGTATTTTTTTTTTTGTGTGTCTGGCAAGCTTTCCTTTCAATTACGCGCCAGCCTCATGAAGGGAGATCCCTTATAGCCTCTGCTGACACTGACAGATATTTTGCAGATAGACTGTTATTGTAAAAGCCCTTAGGCTTGCATTATTGGCCTGCTTGAGTGGTTTTGTATCAGGGTCGTTTTCCATCTGATTGCGTGGTAACTTGTAACTATATATTCCAGGCTGTCTTTGCGGAATTTATTATATAATTGAGTTTTTTTTTTTTTTTTTTTGAGCTTTAAGCGGCTCTGATGTTCAGGGATAAATGTTGTTTAGTTTATTTGATTAGATTTTGGCGTGTTTTTCTTTCGTATCGACGTATGACACGCATGCAGGTAAAAAAAGATAAATGAATAAGAACAATGACATGTAGGCTATATACTAAAATAATAAGCAGCGGGAAGAAACATCTAAGAAAACAACTTATGATAATCTTTCGAGTCTTTCACATTTGTAGAATTTGCAAAGACTCGAAACTCGCTTCTGTCATTTGTTTTTTTGAAAGAAAACAAATTATGATAATCTTTCGAGTCCTTCATATTTGTAGAATTTGCGAAGACTCGAAATTCGCTTCTGTCATTTGTTTTTTTATTGTTTCGCACGCGCGCGAGCGCCCGCCTGCCTTGGGGGAGCCGGTGGAGTGGGGGGATGGGGGGTTGGAAAGCTTGTTTGTTCTCATTCCCTGAGACGTCTCAGGCTGTTGTTGAGACTTGTTTGTTGGGAAACGGGATCATCCCGAAGGTATTAAAATCCTGCTTTTCAAAGGGTTGTGTTTACTGTGATCGGTTCGTGACTTGTTTTTCCGGCATTATCTTCAGTGTAGTCTACAGTATTTTAAAAGAAAAGCTATGACAAAATAAATGAATAACACTGTTACCTTTTTTTTTATAATAAAACACTTTAACTTTTTTTTTTTATTATGAAAACATACTTTGGAGGCATGATGATGTCAGCTTTCTGGGCTATGATTTAAGTGTTGTCTGTTATTTTCCATTGTAAGTATTTTGGATATTGACAAATGTTTACGTAATGCAGCCATACTTATAATATTGTTTCCTTTCTTATACGTCTTTAGAAATTTAGCATTGTAATTCATGGCTGTTAGTTTCGACTCGTGCTGTGCTGTTGTTATTCCATAATTTCTTTTTTATTGTCAGATTAGAATTAAATAAATACTAAAGCAAACAACTGATGAAAACTCTTTTCAGTTTATTAAAGGGAGCAACATCCTATAAAGCAAAATTTTTTCTTTTGACCAGTCGGTTAAATTCCTCCGTTCGACCTTAGGAAGTCTCATTAATTCAGGAAGACTTGACCGATTCCATATCACAAATTGGCGTTTCGACTACCAGGGTCATCAGTATTCCTGGTGGAGGGTGCTCCAGATTGTTTTTGCCTCGTGTCATAAAACTGTACCCTTTCTGAATGTGAATCAGTGAGGCGAATTTCTTTATTTTTTTTTTCGTAATTGCACTGAAAAGCAAGGCGTTTTCATTTTATTTATTTATCTTACCTTTCGTAAGTAAATAGAGTTTGCCATTTTCTTCCTCTGTTTACATATCCTTAGGTGATTAATGGGACTTAAGAGTTTTTTCTCTACGTCTCCTCAGATCAGATGAGGTTTGGTTTGTATCAGCATGTGTCCTGTGTTAATCTCCTTTGCTTCTTGAGTGTGAATCATCCTATACAGTCCAAATGAATGCCATCTTTCATACTAATAATATACATATGTTCTCTTCAGACCACATGAAAACTGCCTCTTGTCTGCATTTAACAGTCAAAATATCAAGTGAATTCTTTTACTCTGCATATCTGTACAGCATACCGGAGGTAGTGCATATTTCATCAGCAGACCAGATTTCAGCCTTTTCTTTCTGTCCTCGACGTCAGACCAGAATTCAGTCTTTTTTATTTTGGTCCTCGACTGTCAACCAGTTTCCAGTTTTTTCTCTTGGATGTTTCGCAGCAGACCTCATTTCGACACTTGGTAACATTTTCAACAGCATACCAAATTGTGGTGTTTTTTTTTCCTCATCCTCTGTAGCTTATCAGAGTTCATCCGCAACAGCAAACAACAGTTCAGCCTGTTCTTTTCATCCTTCACAGCAAACTAATGTTTTCTTTTCATCCTCCACAGCAAACTAGACTGATGTTTCTTTTCATTCTCCGCAGCAAACTAGACTAATGTTTCCTTTTCATCCTCCGCAGCAAAGTAGACTAGTGTTCTGTGTTCAGTCTCCAAAGAACTGCCAGATTTCATATTTTTCTCTTCACTGTCCACAGCAAACCAAGCTTTTTGTGTTCATTCCCCACAGCACATTAGATTCCAGCCATTTCTTTCCATCCTTCACAGCAGATCAAATAAATCCAGTGCTCTCTCATCTCTACAACCAGTCATCTACAGTAATTTTCCTTTGGATTTGGAATGGAATATAAAATTCAGGCCAAAGGCCAAGCACTGGGACCTGTGAGATCATTCGGCGCTGAAAGGGAAACTGATAGTAAAAAGGTTTGAAAGGTGTAACAGGAGGAAAACCTCGCAGTTGCACTATGAAAAAATTGTTAGAGGGCGGGTGGAAAGTAAGACTGAAGAAAGGAAACATGAGCGAAAGCACAGTAAAAGCAATGAAAGGGGTTGCAGGTAAGGGCCGAAGGGACGTTGCAAAGAGTCTTAAGTAATGCGTACAGTGCACCGCATGAGGTGCACTGACGGCAGTAATCCCCTTACGGGGTTCTTTTGGATTTAACCTTTGCCAGGATTTTCATTTAAGTAACTGTCGCCTTTTCGTTGAATATCGTCTGAAGAAGACATCAAAATTCCGTCTTTATTTATTGTAACCATTTCCTCAGCTTCTTTCTCCCTTAGGAGGAATAGTGCCGTCAGTGCACTTCATGCGGTGCACTGTAGGCATTACTTAAGGTTCTTTGCAGCGTGCCTTCGGCCCCTAGCTGCAACCCTTTTCGTTCCTTTTACTGTTCCTCCTTTCATATTCTCTTTCCACCCTCTCCTAACAATTGCTTCATAATGCAACTGCGAGGTTTTCCTCCTGTTACACCTTTCAAACCTTTAACTGTCAATTTCAATTTCAGCGCTGAATGACCTCATAGGTCCCAGTGCTTGGCCTTTGGCCTAGATTTCGTATTCAGTTCAGCTTCTTTCCTCCAGAACAAATCACTTGAATTCTTCTGTTCTCTGGCATATGTTATCAGTCAGCCAAAGAAGTTCCCCCATTACCTTTGTTTCTTTCGTCCTTCAACAAAAGCAACCAAATTACGTCCTTTGTTTCAACAATGGTCAGGGGGGAAAAATAAATCTGCCTTTAGTATCAGCTTCTTTTCTCCTCAACAAAGCAAATAAATTCTGCCATCTTTGTTTTCCAGCATGCCAAAAGTGGAATCTGCATCTTTTGTATTTTCAGCGCTGGATGACCTCGTAGGTGCCAGTGCTTGGCCTTTGGTGTAAATTTCTTTTTTATGTTTCATTCCATTATCAGACTGAACGAACTCATTCTCTTCCTCCCCGAGTTTTCCTCACCTGACCAAATGGTTTAAGTGAGAAATTTAGAATCTGCTCGAAGGATTTCTCTCTCTCTCTCTCTCTCTCTCTCTCTCTCTCTCTCTCTCTCTCTCTCTCTCTCTCTCTGTCTGTCTGTCTTTCCAATCCTTCCTTCTCCTTTCCCCATTTATCTCTCTCTCTCTCTCTCTCTCTCTCTCTCTCTCTCTCTCTCTCTCTCTCTCTCTCTCTCTCTCTCTCCAGTCCTTCCCCCCTTTCCCCATTTTTCTCTCTCTCTCTCTCTCTCTCTCTCTCTCTCTCTCTCTCTCTCATCACTAAGTCTCCTTCCCCCTCCTACTCTTTCTCTCTCTCTCTTCCTCGCTTTCCTCCCTCACCCCAATCGTTCCCCCTCACTCTCTCTCTCTCTCTCTCTCTCTCTCTCTCTCTCTCTCTCTCTCTCTCTCTCTCTCTCCCTTCCCCCTCCCCCTCCCCCTCACCCATTGACCTCCTCCCCTGCAGCCTGTCTCCAGGTCCAATTCTGTTCCAATTCTTAGAAATGCCGCAATTTAATTCTTTCCTCACTGCATCTCCACAGGTGGAGGTGTGAGGAGGAGGAGGAGGAGGAGGAGGAGGAGGAAAATACATTCGTTCCCCTCTTTCGCTTATTTTCGTGAACTTCCTTTTGAGCCATAATTTTTTTTGTCTTCTCTTTATTTGAGACGAAATTTTATTTTCACTCTTTTTTGTACCTCATTGTTATTTTTCTTGAGGGCTTGGTTTATCGGATTTTATCTATCTGTACCATTTCGATAATGGCCTTGCATATTGATTTATGCCTTTGCTCTGTGGAATAAAATGCAAGATAATTTTGCTGGGTTTTTACTTATATTGATCTAAGAAGAGAGAGAGAGAGAGAGAGAGAGAGAGAGAGAGAGAGAGAGAGAGAGAGAGAGAGAGAGAGAGAGAGAATTAGACACTGGTTGCTCATGTAGAGAAATTGTCAAGCAAGCATGAAATTGTTTGTGACTTAATTTCACAGAACTTCATGGGTTCCGCAAACGGGGCACAAAAAAAAAAAAAAAAAAAAAAAACATGCATAGGCAATTAGGCCCCCTGGAGAGCAGATAAAAGAGGAAAAAAGGAATGATAGAGGAAACAGAACTAATGAAAACATTGCCCTAAAGCAGTCGCCGGGAAATGGCGTAGAATTGAAAAGAAGCAGCACGGAAAAATTCCTGTACGTGAGCAATTCCGCCGTGTCCTGTTTGGGTGGCTTTTCTGCGCTGTGGTGGACACTCAAAAGTTTTTAATTTGTTTTTGCGGTTTTTTCTTTGTTTCACGGTAGCCAGGGGTCGCTTAGGTAGTTAGCCCAGCTTTTTGCGTGTGTGTGTGTGTGTAACGGTTATTGTGAAGGTGAAATTTGTAAGTGTTTTTACCAAGGTTTTATTCTGATAACAAATTTGCCAGATTTTCGTGTCTCTAAAATTCTCGAGAATTCGACTGAAAACTTATGAAGGACAGTTTTAATTTTACAAAGTTTTTAATCAGATAATAACAAATTTGTCAAATTTTCTTGTATCTAAAATGTCTCAGAATTAGACTAGAAATTTTATGGAGGACAGTTTAATTTGACCAAGTTTTTAATCAGATAAAAAAAAATTGAAAAAACTTGCCAACTTTCCTTGTCTCGAAATTCCTCAAAATTCGACTAGAAATTTGATGAAGTACAGTTAAGACTTCAAAAACGTTCCAGTTATGATCGTCTGTGGCAAGAGATGTGGAAATTAAAACAAAAGTGATGCGAAATATCTTAGGTATACCATGACGTGAACATAGTCAGAATGCGTAGCCTAGCGCACTTTAATCCAATAAGAAACCAAATAGGTTTGAGTCTTTTAATCTCTCGCGCATAGGCCTACTTTATTGCAGCTCCAGCTCCATTAGTATAACGCTACCTCTTTGAGATTTGAATTTCTCGATTAGACTACTGATGATGCTACTTGATGTCAGCGACCCTCAGGAGGAGTAAAAATGAATTTTTTTAGCCAACCTTTGCAACAGCTCTCCCGCTGAATCTAGCGGCTCAGCGAACTCACTGAAAGAAGGTTGCTGAATTTGCTAACTTAGCGAGAAAGAGAGCGGAGTTCATTTCCGTCACGATTTTTTGGAGAATGGGAGACAAATAACGAATGCAGGGTTAAGGGAAGCGGTTGATGATAAAGGAAGTACAACACAGTAAGTAAATTATCATCGTTCGCTGACGCAGTTGCTGTAATGTCTTGGTTAAAGTGACTTTTTTTGTTCTGGTTGGTAAATCACTGAGCTTGGAAAAAAAAGAGGAGAGTCAGGCAGAGACTAGTCACGAGAGAGAGAGAGAGAGAGAGAGAGAGAGAGAGAGAGAGAGAGAGAGAGAGAGAGAGAGAGAGAGAGAGTTAGCCTTTACATCTGTAGGTGCGTGTGTGTGTGAGAGAGAGAGAGAGAGAGAGAGAGAGAGAGAGAGAGAGAGAGAGAGAGAAGAGAGAGAGAGTGAGTGAGTGAGTGTGTTAGCCTTTACAGGTGAGAGAGAGAAAGAGGTAGGTGAGTGAGTGAGTGTTAGAGAGAGAGAGAGAGAGAGAGAGAGAGAGAGAGAGAGAGAGAGAGAGAGAGTGTTAGCCTTTTCATTGGTAGGTGAGAGAGAGAGAGAGAGAGGGAGAGAGAGATAGAGAGAGAGAGAGACCTAGCCTTCACATCGGTGGGTGTGAAAAATTCGACGGCCAAACACAATCTCTTCTTTTCTCTCTCAATTTCGACTCCGCAGTCTGACCTACATATTTGAACTCCCCTCGTCTTACAACGGAAGAGGAGGATTAAGGTGAAATTAATCCTGTCTCAGATAGGATTGTCGACCTTCTCGCCATCCTGCGAAATTTTGGGGGCGGATGTTTTGCATTGTAAATGAATCTGTAGCACTGGATTACCATTCGGTTACCAACTGGTGTCACCCCAGTGCATATTTTCATTTTAGAGGAGTTCTTTTAATAGGTTTTGAAAAACAGGAGTCAAGTGTGTATAATCACCCAGGCGAGTTTCTTCTTAATTGCAAATTGAACCCATTATAAGTTTTTTTTTATGAATAACCACAATGGCCATCAGTGCACCTCATGCGGTGCACTGTAGGCTTTACTTAAGGTTCTTTGCAGCGTCCCTTCGGCAATCCATTTCATTCCTTTTGCTGGAACTCCGTTCAGATTATCTTTCTTCCATCTTACTTTCCACCCTCTTCCAGCAATTGTTGCATAGTGCAACTGCTTTGAGGTTTTCCTCCTGTTACACCTTTCAAGCCTTTTCACTGTCAGTTTCCCTTTCAGTGCCGAATGACTTCATAGGTCCCAGCACTTGTCCTTTGGCCAAAAATTTATGTTCCAACTCCAACACATATGATCCTTTATTTTTTTTTTTAATCGCATTAGTAAGCCATCCATGTTTACGCCGTTTTTAAGAACACCTCCCTTCCCACCCACCCACCCCCCCAAAAAATAAAAAAAATAAAAATAAATTTTCGAGCAGACGACCTCGAGGATGGTATAATCTTAAAACACTCTGCCTCCTTGTTTTTTTGTCATCGTTATTTTTAGTGTCCCATGGCGGCCTGTTCTGCCCGTAACCTTTTATTTCCCCCTTTTCATTTATGGCCTCCTTTTAGATGTCTCTCGAGTACCTTCGAGTGAAATGAACACATTTCCACGTTTTTTGTAAATAATATTTTTTTTGTGTCTTTATAGCCTTTTGGTGAGGCTTATCTCTCGTGATCTCCGATGTTATTTTAGGGCTGTCAAGAGTTTCACAGAAGATCGTTAGCCATCTTGGCGTGTCAGTACTACTCCTCTTGGCGTTTTGGTAAAGCTTGGAAGCTTTGGAACTTAGGTGTTTCAAGATTAAGCTTTGAAATTCAAGCTTGGATGCCAGGGAATTTTGGCTCTTGATTTTTTGTAGTGTGTGTACACTCCCTCGGTTTCGTTTCTGTAAATGAGCACATGCTTGCAGTACAAATCTCAGAGGAGAACTGGGTATATCTGGAGTATATCTTACCTCATCCCTGTAGAAGAAACACGTGTTTCTCTAAACACTTTAAGTACATATATATCATATGTACTTAAAGTGTATTATATATTTATTCATATAAGTGTTCATGTATGTGTTATGGTTTGGTTATGTACGGAAGTTCCAGTGTCTGGGATTAGTAGAGGGGTAAAATCCAACTGACAAGAACAGTTTTTTTTCTTTAATTTTTAATAAGTTTATAACTGATTGGTTAATTCCATTCTGTACATCACTTCATATTGTTTCCCCTGTAGGTGTTCATAGTTCTGAGGTCTCTCTCTCTCTCTCTCTCTCTCTCTCTCTCTCTCTCTCTCTCTCTCTCTCTCTCTCTCTCTCTCTCGTACACACAACACCACACACATTTCCTCTTCTATGCAGTATTGTTCTTGAAATTTTCGCTTCCTATTGCCTCCTAATCA
Organism: Macrobrachium rosenbergii; assembly: GCF_040412425.1. Classification (NCBI taxonomy): domain Eukaryota; kingdom Metazoa; phylum Arthropoda; class Malacostraca; order Decapoda; family Palaemonidae; genus Macrobrachium; species Macrobrachium rosenbergii. The sequence goes on from NC_089795.1 coordinate 85,320,832, forward strand.
TACTTCCTCTCTCTCTCTCTCTCTCTCTCTCTCTCTCTCTCTCTCTCTCTCTCTCTCTCTCTCTCTCTCTCTCTCTCTCTCTCTCAAACACATTTCCTCTTTTATGCAGTATTATTCTTGAAATTTTCTCTTCTTATTGCCTCATAATTATACGTCCTCCCAACCCCCCCCCCTCCTCTCTCTCTCTCTCAACTCATTATCACACCCATTATCTTTCCCCCAATAAAGGGAGTCTATTAGCTTGCCCTCCTCCTTTGTTGAGTGAGGCTCAGACACTCCCTTTTTCCCCCCCTTTATTTTTTTCCTTTATTTTTTTTCCGAGCGAGGAAACATGACAGACACTAACGTTGCTTCAGAGATGACACCGACGTCGTCCATCTTTCAACTCCTCCTCCTCCTCCTCCACCTCCTCCCGTTTATGGGGGCTGTAGTAGGGGCTTGGTTTTTTATAATTTTTTCTTTTTTTCTTTTTATTATAGTCGTTAATCCCGTCATTTTGATGATTCTGTAGGAGTTTCGTCGTGACTGAGTTTACGGTACTGGTGTGACTTCACTTTTTAGTTTTCTGTAAAAGAAAACTATTGACATGGCTATTTGTCTGTCCGTCCGCACTTTTTCGGTCCGTCATCAGATCTTAAAAACTACTGAGGCTAGAGGGCTGCAAATCGGTATGTTGATAATCCACCCTCCAATCATCAGTCATACCAAATTATAGCCCTCTAACCTCAATAGTTTCCATTTTACTTAAAGTTAAGGTCAGCCGTGGATCGTGCGTCTGGCAGCGCTTTTTGGCGCGTGCGACGCGCCTTCATTTGACCGCATCTGGGGAGCAACTGAGCGCTGACCGGTCCGGTGGTACCTGACAGCCTTATACAGCGTTACACGCTATACAGAAAACTCGATTGCGCCAAGAAACTTCGGCGGATATTGTACTTGTTTTATTTTTAGGGATGAAAGGTTGGCGTCAATTCTGCTTTATATATATATATATATATATATATATATATATATATATATATATATATATATATATATATATATATATATATATATATATAATGTTTGTGTGTATAAGAAGAGAGAGAGAGAGAGAGAGAGAGAGAGAGAGAGGGAGAGTTTTGCTTTTACCAAGCAATACACAGTTCCCTGAAGTTACAAACACATACGTGGATCTTTTATGTTACAACTCACTTTAAGAAATACCCTCCTAAAAGATGCCACGTACAGATTATTCTAAACTCTCACAAACACTCAGAAAACAAACTCCCATCGACCCAAACCTCCGTGTTTGGCTCTGTGATTTGGTCCGGAAAAGCTGTTAACAGCACCAGCCATAAATTTCATCTCTCTCTCTCTCTCTCTCTCTCTCTCTCTCTCTCTCTCTCTCTCTCTCTCTCTCTCTCTCTCTCTCTCTCTCTCTCTCTCTCTCATTGTTTCTTCCATTTGTATATCGTTTGTGGGTGTTCATAATTCTCTCTCTCTCTCTCTCTCTCTCTCTCTCTCTCTCTCTCTCTCAAACTGTTTCTTCCATTTGTATATCATTTTATATTGCTTCCTTTGTGGGTGTTCAAAAGTTCTCTTTCTCTCTCTCTCAAATTGTTACTTTCATTCTGTACTTCATTTCATGTTGTTTCCTTTGTGGGTGTTCATAGCTCTCTCTCTCTCTCTCTCTCTCTCTCTCTCTCTCTCTCTCTCTCTCTCTCTCCATTCCAGTTACCCTAAGATTATGGTAGGAACTAACACAGGGCTCATGAATCAGGCAGACTTCCAACCCTCGAATTGGAGATTTTTTTTTACGTGGAAGATAAAACACAGAGAAGACTCATGGCGTTAGAGATGATGATGATGATGATGTCTGGTGTTCATTGCTCTGCGTTTATTTTTACCTTTTCATTTATACATATTGACGTGCATACATACATGAATACATACATATATACTGTATATATATACACATACGTACATACACGCTGTATATGCACACACATATATACACGCACACATTTTGCACCCTTATATGAGATAACGTAATTTCCTTTAACTCTCGTTCTTATATAATTTGTTTATTAATTTCGTTTGTGATGCTGGTATACATGTAATCTCGAATTACATCCAGGGAATGTCCTCTGAATTTTAAGTTATGCATTCCCGTCATAAAATTTGTTTACAGGGTTGGTGAAAAATGATAATATTCACCTACGAAGAAGATTGTCTTTTTATTTTAACATTTCACACTTCACTTTACTTCCAGTCATCATTTTTGTCTGAAATTTAGACTTTCCAAGTATTTTAGCAAAATTGTTCTCACTTAGGAGAAACGAGAACCTTTTTTGAGAATGATTTTCAACGGCTTTTGGTTTCTTCCGAGGGAAACACCTCGTAAAAAGTATATATATATATTTTTTCGAATGAAGTGGCGGCTATCATATCTTATACAGAAATAACATACCTCAAGTTCTGAAGGTGACCAAAATTTAGGAGAGTTTATAAAAAAAGTGGCTCTAACTCGGTTGGTTTGGTAATCGTGTTCATATTTTTCTAACCCTACGGCATCGATGTCATATAAAACTAGAGCGGTTTAGTTAACACAGAAATGGACGGGTTACCATTTTGTTAATCAAGGAGAGACACTATGCCGAGAGCCAGCAGCCTACCGATTTTGGGGTTGTGCCAGACATCTAGTCTAGGCTGAGAAAATCTTCAGAGCCAAAACACCTTGGAGCTTCATATTTTTTGGAAAGCATTACCTCTCGACTTGATGAGGTGGGGATCACTTTCTAATCAACATTAACTGGTGATTCTTAGGAATATTTATTTATTAGTTATATGCCATACACTATGACTTACTTATTTATTGATATGGTAAATTATCTTTGTGTTCTATTAGCTGGTCTCTTCACTCTGTATTTCCTATTATCTTCTGTAAATTCTTTGAACGCTAGATGAAGCTTGACATTCAAGTATATTCTTTGGAAGCTTGAAATTCAAGTCAGTGGCCCCTGTAGATTTGTTCCATATGACTAGGGTTCATTTCCTAAATAATAATAATAATAATAACAATAATAATAAAAGTAGTAGTAGCAGAAGTACTGTATTATTCTTGTTGAATTCTAATTTAGAAACCGCGAAGTTACATTTAGTGTAAAATCCAGCTTTTTGTAATATTTGTCCGCTTTACCTTAAATAAATTACGTACCCGGGTAAACAGGTTGTTATAGAGCCTGAAACCTGAGTCAGCAATAGAAATTGCATCCTAATACGTTAGTGTTTTAATAGCTACTGGAATTGATGTTAAACAGAAAATCTATTTTTTAAAGCATAATTTAACTTCGTTGCGGGAACATGACCATGTAATTGCATTTCTCCATAGGGGCTAGTGCCGCCAGTGCACCTCACACGGAGCACTGTAAGCATTACTTGAGGTTCTTTACAGCGCTCCTTCGGCCCCTTGCTGCAGCCCCTTTCATTCCTTTTATTGTACGTCCGTTCTTATTCTCTTCCATCTTACTTTCCCCCCTTTTCGTAACAATTGATTCATAGTGCAACTGCGAAGTTTTCCTCCTGGTACACCTTTCAAACCATTATACTGTCAATTTCCATTTTAGTGCTGAATAAGCTCAAAGGTCCGAGCGCTTGGCTTATGGCCTAAATTTTGCATTCTGTTCTATCACATTCTTTTGGCATTCGACTTGTCACCAAATTAGAATTTAAATTTTACAGTAGCCTGTCCAGCCAAACTCAAGATTTTGAATTGAAAGGTAAAAGGCACTGTATGACAAATCACGATCGTATACAGTAATTGCATCAGACTTGTCACAAATTTAAATTTAAATTACACAGGAACCCGGACCCCCTCAACTCAAGATATTGAATTGAGGGCTGAAGGTACCATGACAAACCACGACCTCGTTCTTCGAAATTATACAACCTCAAGACGTTGAATTGAAGGGCCAAAAGGCACCGTATGACAAACGGCGGTCTCATTATCGTCGAATTGAATTTAGACCGGAAAATACTTAAGCCGGAATGCGAGCATATTTTAAACGCCTAATGAGATCCGCAAGCGAGGAATTAATCCCGGTCGAAATGTAGAATGTATTCGGAGTCGCCATTGTTAAACGGAACTATTTCAACTTTTTTTTTTTTTTTTTTTTTTTTTTAGCCCGTAATGAGAAATTTTTACTAGTATTAATTTGAATCATTTTTCCTTTGTTGTCTCCTGATGGAGGTTATTAATCCGGCTAATTGAAAGCTTCGTTTTTATGGACTTAATGGGAAGGCTCTCATTACGAAATCTCTCTCTCTCTCTCTCTCTCTCTCTCTCTCTCTCTCTCTCTCTCTCTCTCTGTGATGTATTTATTTTTTGCAGCCGGGAGCTTTTATTTATATAAAAATGTTAGGGTTGGGTTAATTTATTCAAATTTTTTTTAATCGAAATTTCCGGCTTTTCTATCACTTTTTTTTTAAAGGGCGATTGTGGATGTTATTTATCTTTTTTTTCAATCGAAATTTCATGTTTTTTTATAACATATTTTTTAAAGGGGCAGTTATGGAGGTTATTAGTTTTCCTTCCTATTTGCAAAGGTGATTTCTGTTTAAATTCACGTGGATTTTTTATTTTGTTTAAATTCACGTGGATTTTTTATTTATGTTTAAATTCACGTGGATCATTTTACTTCTTTAAATTAACGTTGATTTTTAATTTCTGTTTAAATTCACGTGGTTTATTTTATTTCTCTAAATTCACGTTGATTTTTAAAATTTCAGTTTAAATTCACGTGGATTACGTGGATTATTTTATTTTAAATTCACGTGGATTTTTATTTCTGTTTAAATTCACGTGGATTTATTTTTATTAAAATTCACGTGGATTTATTTTATTTAAATTCTCGTGTATTTTTTATTTTGTTTAAATTCACGTGGATTTTTTATTCCTTTAAATTCACGTGGTTTTTTATTTTTTAAATTTACGTGGATATTTTTAAAATTTCTGTTTAAATTCACGCGGGTTATTTATTTCTGTTTAAAGTCACGTGGATTTTTTTTAGTATTTTGTTTTTAATATTTGATTTTGACGGCGAAAATTTGGGCTGAAACGACATCTTAGCTTCTTTTTGTATACTTACAAAGCTTCGTCATTTATTTTATTTTTTCCCCCCACGTCAGCTCTCTATTTACTGAGTCTCTTTATCTTGCTGTCCAACCACTCCAACTCACATCTGAATCTGTGTATAAATACATGTATGGCTTCAACTTTTCACGTTTCGACATCTCATCCAGAACCGCTGTCTAAATTGAAACCAAACTTGGAGCAAAGCATCCTTTCGTCAAGAATATTCACAGTCCTTCAACTAATAATAATAATAATAATAATAATAATAATAATAATAATAATAATAATAATAATAATAATAATAATAATAATAATAATAATAATAATTATAATAATAATAATAATAATAATAATATTTTGGAAGATGTCGAGGTTGGAAAAAATCGTACTCTTTCGCTTATGGCAGTTAGAAACGAAATAAAATTGCAATAAAAAAAAACAAGAAATTAAAATTAGAATTTGATTCAACAGCAGAATACTTTGATTTCATAAGAAAACTGTTTTCAGTTTTATTATGAAGGGCCTGGTGTTTAGATGTCATATTCTTGCTAGACTGCGGACATTCTCTTATGCAATGTGGTCGCAAGCACAGAAACTGTCTCTGTCATAGTGCTGACTGTATTCAGAACCAACAGTGCTAAAAGGCATAATATTTCCCGCCGAAATTTTCTTCGGACTCCATTAAAAATTTATATTTCTATAAATCTGAGTATTTTTTTTCCACTGGGACTGCTGCCCTAAAACGGAAAACTACAGTATCTGCAAAATTTTCGAAATTGAGATATGCCACTTATTGGGCTCGTGAAACACTGATGCACAAGTTACTGCAGCTTCAGAGTAATTCTTCAATGCTTTCCACGAGTATTTAGGGGGGTTCCATTTGCAGTATCTGCAAAATCAGTAGCAAGGCAAGGGAGTATCTACCGGTTTTGTAGTTTTGCACATACTGCAGTCTTCCATTTTAGGGTAGATTAGTAATCTCGGTAATTAAAAGCGTCGGTTTGGTTAACGGACTTAATGGGAAGGATTTCGTCATGAAAATCTTCCTAAATATTCCCGATCGGAGGGCATTCGTTCGTATTAATATATTAATATATTTGAATGGGTTTAGTATTAATACATTAATATATTTGAATGGGTTTGGTTTACTGAGCTTCTGTATAAACTCTCTGCAACGATTTCATGTATCAATAACGCTCAGATTTTTTTTTTAGAGGAAATTCTTTTCGGCGCATTCCTTTCATCTCGGTAAGGGAGGTTTAGAGATTCATTTTCGTTACTTTGTTAACTTTATTTTTAATATTTTTCTGGTCCATATATTCTTAATTTTTTAGAGACTTCTTGTTCCTTCTTTCTTGGTCTAACCCCACTTTGCTTGAACCAGCCTGGGCTGCGTAGGGTCACCGAGGATACCCGGCTGATTGGATTTTATAATTTACATGCAATCGATCCTAGAAAAAATAGCTTTCAAAATCCAACGAATCCGTTATTTTAAAACTACGATAGGATCAAAGAGCAGAAAGTAAGAGTCCTCTCAGGAAATTTCGAAAAGCATAAATAATTAAAATTTTATATGTTATATTTAATTAAACCTGAAAAACTAATATGTATTCTGCCGAAATCCAACGAATTCGCTATTATAAAACTGCGACAGAATCAAAGAGCTGGTAAGTAAGCCTCGTTTTCTCTCAGGAAACTTTGAAAAGCGTAAATAATTCAGATTTTCTATTTTACATTTAGTCGAGTCTTAAAATCTTCTATGTATTTCTTCGTCCTAAGTGTTTCTTCGTCATCCTAACGAATTCGTTATTCTAAAACTTTGGCAGAATCAAAGACATTTAAGTAAGCGTCATATTCTCTCAGGAAACTTCGAAAAGCTTAAAAATAAGCTTCAAAATAGTTCAGATTTTATATTTTTTATTTAAGCTAGTCTAAAAAACAATACGTATTCCTGCGTTATCCGATCGAACTCGTTATTATAAAAATGCGACAGAATCACAGAACTGACAAATAAGCCTCGTTTTCTCTCAGGAAACTCTGAAAAGCGTAAGTAATTCAGTTTTTATATTTTCCACTTAATCGAGCCTGAGAAAAACTTCCAAGTATTCCTTCGTTATCCTCAAAATGCGACGGAGTCAAAGACATTTAAGTCAGCGTCGTTTTCTCTTAGGAAACTTCGAAAAATCTTATAAGTAAGCTTAAATTCTTCAGATTTTCTATTGTACATTTAAAAATAAGCTTAAATATTTCAGATTTTCTACTCTACACTTAATCGAGCACGAGGAAAAACTTCTAAATCGAACGTGAGAAAAACTACTAAGTATTCCTTCGTCATCCTAAAACTGCTTCAGAATCAAAGAGCCCAAACTAAGCGTCGTTTTCTCTCGGGAAACTCTGAGAAGCGTAAATAATTCAGATTTTATATTTTACACTTAAACGAGCCCGAGAGAAGCTCCCAAGTATTCCTTCGTTATCTGAACGAACTCGTTATCCTAAAAATGCGACAGGGTCAAAGACGTTTAAGTCAAGGTAGTTTTCTCCCGGGAAACTTCGAAAAGGCTCAGAAAATAGTTCATCAGGGCGTCTCGAAATTTCCCCTTTCATCGTCCCGGGACTGCGTGACGGAAGACTTCGCTCTCATCTGCATATTTTCGGTCACTTTTCTGCTTGTGGCAGTCGTGATTGACGCGCCGCTCGAATTGAGTTTAGGTTTAGGTTTAGGAGGGAAAATATTATATCGAGGTGAGGCGGAAAAGGAGAGGGGGGGGGGGGAAAGTCTCGCTCGTTTAGTCACCGGTTTTTCTTTTTAGGTGTGCTTTTTTTATTATTTTTTTTGACGGGGGATGGGGAGGGGATATGACGGAATGGCCTCCTGGACTCGTTGCCCTTTTGAGAGGGGGGGATAGACTGATATGTCTGAAAGACTTTAATTCAGTCCAGAGTTTTTTTATGGAGAGAAAACACAACTCAGTTCTTAAATTCTTGTGAAGACTATCAGAGTTTTTTTTTTTTTTTTTTAACTAAGACGCATTTTGATAAACTGCTCTATCTTGACATGATTGATGATGAAAGTAAGTTCTTTTCTAATTATCGTCCAAATCACATTTAAGATTGAGCTGTACAAATTTATTTTGAATTTAAAGTTAGGACTGGGTTCGTAGTTTGCATTATTTCACAGGCGCTATGGTTTATTTTTGAATTTTAGAGGTCTGATTGATTGCTTGAAGTGCTTTTTAGTGTTTCATGATTCTTCACGATTTTCTTAGAATGGTTTCTATAGTATTTGATACAATAGAATTACGTATATATATGTACATACAGTATATATATGTTTATATATATATATATACATATATATATATATATATATATATATATATATATATATATATATATATATATATATATATATATATATATATATATATATATATATATATATATATATATATATATATATATATATATATATATATATATATATATATATATATATATATATATATATATATATATATATATATCTCACATTGCAGTTAGACTTTTGAATGTAATTTATTTTCTGGTGAAAACACGGTTATTTGTACTCCATTTACCTATTAAACGTTTTATGAATGGCAACGCATATTTTATATTAAAAAGCAACAACATACACTTTTAAAATAGGTTACAGATTTTGACTGATCATAACCAGGCCCTTCTTAGTCGGCATATAGCCACCGTTAATCTGTTGGATTCTAATTGGTGCTGATACAATTCCGAAGTCATGTAATTTAAAGCAAATTCCGTTGGAACAATCAATCCAGTGTCTTTAACAAGCCCAGGCCTGATGAAACACGAAGGAGAAAGCATAATTGAAATCGGAGTTTTACATATGATAGGAACAAATAATCTTGCTTTTTAGTTTTCTGAAAAGAAAACTATTGTGCCGGCTTTGTCTGTCCGTCGGCACTTTTTTCTGTCCGCACTTGTTTCTGTCCGCACTTTTTCTGTCCGCCCCCAGATCTTAACAACTACCGAGTTTAGAGGACTGCAATTTGGTATGTCGATCATCCACGCTCCAATCATCAAACAGACCAAATTGCAGCCCTCTAGCCTCAGCAGTTTTTGTTTTATTTAAGGCTAAAGTTAGCTATGATCGTGCTTCTGGCAACGATATAGGCCAGGCCACCACATGGCCGTGGTTAAAGTTTCAAAGGCCGCGGCTCATACAGCGTCCGAGACCCCGAAAGATAGATGTATTTTCTGTGGCCTTGATTATACGCTGTACAGAAAACTCGATTGCGCTGAAGAAACTTCGGCGAATTTTTTACTTGTTTGAAAGATGTTATGTAATTCTGGAGAAAACGTGTGCAGAAAGAGAATTCCACAGTTTGCAGTGAGGGAGGAAATTAAGTAATTATAAATTACACAATCTGTTGATTTTGTCGATCGAATTCTTGATATATTTCCAAGCTCAGTTAAAGAACCCGTCTAAACTGGCGCTCATTCTTATTAGGATCAACGGGTCGGTAATCACTTCGCATACGTGAATGCACGAATGCATGTATGCATGCATGCATGCGCGCATCTTGTGGCCCTTCATCCTCTCCCCTCCCTCCCCCTCATGTTTTATTCAGCCGTTTCCTCATTCGTATAACTGATCGGTCCACATTATTCGTTCTCATTCCGCCCATGATTACTCATACAGCCGAGTGCTCTCAAGTATGCAGGATCCGTAAGGTAATTGGTGCATTTTGCGGAAGTTGAAAGCTTCCGTAATGCATAGCATTACACGAAGTTTGCGAAATTTTGGCTGAGTTTAGGCCCCTTTCGTAATGCGTGGTATATTGGGAAGCCTTGTTTAATATTCAGCAGTTTAAATAACCGTAACCTAATATAAAATGTTTTTTGACTCCGTAGAGGGGTAGGGCCGGCAGTGCACCTCTTGCGGTGCGCTGTAGGCGTTGCTTACGGTTCTTTGCAGCGTGCCTTCGGCCCCTAGCTGCAACCCCTGTCGTTCCTTTTACTGTACCTCCTTTCATATTCTCTGTCTTCCATCTTGCTATCCACCCTCTCCTAACTGTTGTTTCATAGTGCAACTGCTTTGAGGTTTTCCTCCTGTTACACCTTTCAAACCTTTTACTGTCAATTTCCGTTTCAGCGCTGGATGGCCTCATAGGTCCCAGTGCTTGGGCTTTGGCCTAAATTCTATATTCAGTTCAGTTCAAAATGTTTTTTGAAAATTTGAGCTTTTGCAGTTCATACGTAGTTGAACATTTGGCAGAGTCTTAACCATCCAGAATTTTAACCCTTTTCGTAATCCATGTTATATTAGGAAGCTGTATTTAATTTCCAGTATTGTGAGTTCTATAACTTAATGAAAAATGTTTCATTCATTGAACGTTTTATTGCTTGTATAATAAATTATACTCTTTAGAAGCATTTGCAGAATTTGAACCCTTTTCGTAATGCAGGATATATGTAGAGACATTGATTTCCGGTTTCATAACGCAATGAAAAATCAGTATAAAATAATGCTTTGAAAGTTACAATGTTTAAAATTGTACGTAATCGAACATTTAAGTATTTTGCTGAATTTGAATTTGAATCCCTTTCGTAATGCAGGATATATTAAGAAACTTTGATTTCCAGTCCCGTAACGCAATGAAAGATATTTCTTGGAAAGTCAGAGTTTTTAAAATCGTACGTAATCGGACATTTAAGTATTTTGCTGAATTTGAATTTGAACCTCTTTAGTAATGCAAGATATAATGGGAAGCTGTACTGAATTTCCAAAACGTTTCTTTGAAAGTTGAGCTTTTACAGTTCATTGGTCACTGAACATTTAAAATTCAGTGATTCTCAAACTGGGTGCCGTGGCACCCTGGGGTGCCACAAAAGTATATCTTAGTTTAATTAATAATAATAATAATAATAATAATAATAATAATAATAATAAATAATAATAATAATAATAATAATAAAGTTAAGTATACCTTAGTTTTACCAGACCACTGAGCTGATAATTAACAGCTCTCCTAGGGCTGGCCCGAAGGATTGGATTTGTTTTACGTGGCTAAGAACCAACTGGTTACCTAGCAACGGTACCTACAGCTCATTGTGGAATCCGAACCACGTTATGACGCGAAATTAATTTCTGTCTCCAGAAATAAATTCCTCAAATTCTTCATTGGCCGGTCGGAGAGTCGAAGACAGTGCCTTGGGGTGCCGCAAGATTGTCATGAATTTTGTCTTGGGTGGATCATCTCAAAGAACATTTGTAAAAAAAAAAAAAGTTTGCAGAAGTCTTCATATAATTGTTATCAGTGTGTCTACTCTAATATATTAACATACACACACACACACACACACACACACACACACACACACATATATATATATATATATATATATATATATATATATATATATATATATATATATATATATAATGGTGATGATTATCATGTTTTTTTATGTCACTCTGCATTCATAACGCTTAAGTTTATCTAATTCTTCTGATATGCTCTTTGTTTGTACAGTATATTTCTGCACGTACGGTGTGCTGATTTTGGTTTGAGTATGGAGAATAATTTTATTCATTAAATAAGGAGTTAATTCATGCGATATGGTGGGGTGGTGAAGAAGGGATGCCACGGTAATGATTACATTAGGTAGGGTGCCATCACTAAAAAAAATGGAGAACCACTGATTTAAATGCTTTTATAATTAATTATGCTCTTTAGAAGAATTTGCAGAATTTGATCCACTTTCGAAATGCATGATATATTTGGATGCTTTGTTTAGTTTCCAGTATTTTAAGTTTGTAATTTAATGAAAAATATTTTTCTGAAAGTTAGAGGTTTTCAAATTCGCCCGTAATTGAACGTTGAAAATCCTTTATAGTTAATTGTTCTCGGTAGAAGAATTTGCAGAATTTTAAACGTAATCACAGTGTATGATATTCTGTAGAACTTAAACCTCATTATGCAATTAAAAATCTGTGGAAATTGAAAACGTTTGTAATCTATAGCCAGATATTATACAGTTCTGCAAAATTTAACCTTTTCATGCCAATTAATATGTTGAAAAGTTTTATAGAATTTAAAACCTTTTCGTATCCATAACGTAATTGAAAACTTTGCGGAAATTAGAAGCATTCATAATCTGTAATGTAATTCACAGAATATTGTGCAGACTTTAAGCTTTCATTATCTATAATGTATGGGACACAGTGCAGAATTTAAGGCATTTCATAAGGAAAACCATGTAGACAGTTTTAGAGAATCAGACTTAATCAAACCAAAGAAAGATTATCATTATTATGATCAGACTTGGGATTACCACCCTATCATGGGTTCCAGTTAGTAGTGTCGTCAGTGGACCTCACGCGGTGCACTGTAGGCGTTACTTGAAGGTGCAGCATCCCTTCGGCCCCTAGCTGCATCCACTTATAACCTTCTTGACATCCGTTCCGCTTCCTTTCTCAAATCTTACTGTTCAGCCCTCTAACTATTTCTCCAAGTCACCTGTATATCCTTGTACTAAATCTCAGGTATATTCAAGATCTCTTTATCTTGCTGTCCAACCACTCCAACCCCTACTTTCCTGTCTTTCCCAAGATAACTTTCATATAATATTTTTCATCAGCTAGTTTCTTTTCCTGTACTGTCAAGCTTTGGATGTTTCTCCTTCCTCCATATTTTCCCCTGGCTCTTTACAGTCCTTCAGGAATAATCCCCTCTCATTTCCCTTTGGCATTTCCTTCTTGCCCGGGCAAGACAAGGGTATTCGTCAGTGCACCTCAAGCGGTGCACTGTAGGCATTACTTAAGGTTCTTTGCAGCGTCCCTTCGGCCCCTAACTGCAACCCCTTTCGTTCCTTTTACTGTCCCTCCTTTCACATTCTCTTACTTCCATCTGGCTTTCCACCCTCTCTAACAGTTGTTTCATAGTGCAACTGCGAGGTTGTCCTCGTGTTACACCTCAGACCTACATGCTCTCAATTTCCTTTCCAGCGCTGAATGACCTCACAGGTACCAGCGTTTGGCCTCTGGCTGAAATTATATATTCCTATTCCTATTCCAAGACAAGGATATTAATTCGATGGGAAACAGTCAGTAAGAAGACAATCAATTTTTTTAGCAGCGGAGATGTAAATTGTTTTACTGATTAACTGACGTGAATTCCGTGAACTGGAGTCACAATTCCTGTGGTCAACGAGGAGTACGAGATTGACATTTAATAATGTTTTTGTCAGTTGAAGTGTTTGTGTTATCATAGCTTTTTTAGTTTTTTGTAAAAGAAAACTATTGTGCCGGCTTGGTTTGTCCGTCCGCACTGTATTCTGTCCGCACCTTTTCCCTCCGCCCTCAGATCTTAAACACTACTGAGGCTGGAGGGCTGCAAATTGGTATGTTGATCATCCATCCTCCAGTCATTAAACATTGCAGCCCTCTAGCCTCAGTAATTTTTCTTTCATTTAAGGTTAAAGTTAGCCATAATCGTGCTTCTGGCAACGATATAGGATAGGCCACCACCGGGCCGTGGTTTAAGTTTCATGGGCCGCGGTTCATACAGCATTATACCGAGACCACCGAAAGATAGATCTATTTTAGGTGGCCTTGATTATACGCTGTAGGGCTGTACAGAAAACTCTATTGCACCGAAGAAACTTGGGCGCATTTTTTACTTGTTTTATATAATCAACATTATTATGTTTCGTTAGTATTCTGATTTTATTTTGTGGAATATTTATTGAAAAGAATTGGGAAAATATTAAGGATTTTCCCTAAGTCGAATAAAGTCTTACTTTTGATATTTGCATTTATTTGTTTGGTAGAATGGCGAAGGATAGATGGTGATGTTTGAAATTATAATTACAACAAAGGCAAATAACGAATTCGCTTAATTACAGTAAATATTGTTTGGAAAAGGCATTGTTGACGCTCTAGTGCAGAAATTACAATTATCTCGTGCAACTGTTTCCTTTAATTAATGGTGTTCGAGCGTATTTTGACTCAATAGTCCCTAAACAAATATACGTTCATGCATACGCGTGTATATATGTATATACATATATATGTATAACTGAATCACGAAGATATGGAACGTGATGAATGTAAAAATAAAGGCAAATGCCACAAAGGAAAGAGTGAAAAACGGAGTGGTTGTTGAGGCCTTTCGACTACAATGGTCCTTTACTAGCAGACTAGTAAAGGACCATTGTAGTCGAAAGGCCTGGCAACCACTTCTCCGTTGTTTCACTCTTTTCTTCGTGACATTTGCCTTTATATATATATATATATTTTATAACGTTTTCCAAAAGATTAAATAATATATATATATATATATATATATATATATATATATATATATATATATATATATATATATATATATATATATATACACAATTGTTTCAAAAGATTCAAGTGGAATATTATCTCCTAAACTAAAGCCATCTTTAAAAATGCTTCCTATCAACTCTCTCTCTCTCTCTCTCTCTCTCTCTCTCTCTCTCTCTCTCTCTCTCTCTCTCTCTCTCTCTCTCTCTCTCTCTCCCTAAGTTTTGATTAGCAGGAAGCTGATCTCTATCTGTATTTATCTTCGACGGGAGAAATCATTCATATATCCTTGTTAATGATTTTTCTAGGGAAGATCTTACGCTTAATTACACATCACTTGCCCAACATTCGTGATAACTTTTATGCCTGAATGTTTCTGAGGGAAGGTGGATGAATGGGAATCATAATTTTTGGTAATGGGAATCGCCTGCGTGATGTAAAGGAAAGATGGGGGGGGGATTATCTGTTAATAGAGAAATAAATGAATGCAGGATTTGAATGTGTATTTGGTAGATCTTAAAAACCGGAAGTAAAAATAACTTTGATGCAATAGTTCAACTAACATAAGCATGAAACACACACGTATATATATATATATATATATATATATATATATATATATATATATATATATATATATATGTATATATATATATGTATATATATTAGAAATATCAGCACACAATTACGTGTGGAATAGAAATAAATTTCTGACTTACATCAGGATCGAACCCATGTCAGACAGAAATTTATATATATATATATATATATATATATATATATATATATATATATATATATATATATATATATATATATATATATATGACTATTTATCATGTGTGTGTGTGTAATATATTTTGTGTGTGTGTCACTGTAGTCCTGATTCCTCGTCCGTGCTGGTTCGACCCCACGGGACAGTGGACTTATTATCAACTAAAAATTCCTTCGGTAACATATATGAAAATATATTACTTCGAGGTGTGTGATATTCCATGTGCATTGACTTTACAAAGAATATATTTATACAGAAAATATATATTATGAAATCAGATATCCATTGTCTATGTGTTTGTGTGTGTGTGTGTGCGTTTGCGCGTTTCTGTGTGTCCATGAGAGAGAGAGAGAAAAGTTGAAATCAGAGATGTGAGAGAGCGTTTGAGAGAGAGAGAGAGAGAGAGAGAGAGAGAGCGTGTGTGCATTATCCCTTTTAATTAAGTTTTCTCGCAGGAATGATTGATCTGGTATTATTTGGAAAAGAGGGTCGGAATGGCGGTGGTGGGGAGGAGAGGAGGAGAGGAGGGCACTATAGACGGAAGGGTATAAGGTCCTGGTCTTTATTATTTCACAGGGGAGGAGGAGGACCCAGAGAGAGAAAGAGAGTGGGGGGGTTTAAATGGTCCCAGAGGGTGGGGTGGGGTGTGGGGTCTGGATTAGTGATTGTTCTTCTAATTGGAATCCATTAGTTGGTGGGATGTTCGTCAATAGCAAAGATAATGCAGTTGCTTATGGGGGGGGGATGGGGGAGAGTGGTGGGGGGGAGGGGTGACTGTTCTTAAAGCTCGCTTTGGGTTGGTTTTGGTTCTTTTTTTATGTTTTCCTTTTTTCTCTTTTTTAATTCCTTGTTTCGTTGTCTTTACTTTCGTTTTGGTTCTTTCGGTTTCTTGTTCTTTATTTGAGGTTTCGATTTTCTCTATTTTCTTGCGTCTTCGTCCTTTGTCCTTTTGCCCTTATCTTTTTAGTTCAGTTAATCTAATTTTTTTTCTGTTCCGAGTCTTGCTCATCCAATTTTTCTTTTTTAACAGTTTTTTCATATACATGACATATCCTTTACACGATCATTTCTAACGTGGAAAGTGATATAGATTTTATATTCTTTATAAACCCCAAGTCCTCTCTCATGTTTTTGTGTATGTACGTGCGCGTGTGTGAAATTGTAATGAGGAAATACATAAAGATATATTTTCAATAATTCACACATCTTTATTTTGTTTCAGGTACGTACATTTGGCACCTTCCAATAAGCGATTGTAAGGTAAAGTAACTGATGAACTCTTAGGGCGAGGTCATCTCAGCATTTTCTAAGTTTATTTGAAAGTACTTTTAAAGTGTTTCAGTGACCTGATTCATACCCTGACCTCATACATACCCTCCTCTTCCCCAAAAAGAAACCCCCAAAAATGATCATGGTTTCGAAACCCTGGTTTATCATAATAGTAAAAATAAAAAAAATATATATAAAAGAATTTTAAACAATAATAATGTGCGATTGTATTGTCACCGGAATTGAGTAACCACGCAAAATTTCAAGTCCATTGGACGAATGGAACAGGTCGAAAATTGAGTTACATGTTTTGACCCAAACAGAAAGACATATAGACAGGCGCAGA
>NC_089795.1:85342662-85380162 GCF_040412425.1 Macrobrachium rosenbergii
ATAGGGGAAGAGAAATTCATCGTAACAAAATGGGGAGTCTCTCTCTCTCTCTCTCTCTCTCTCTCTCTCTCTCTCTCTCAGGAAAGCAGGTAATAACGGTACTTTTTTAGTCTCCTGGTATATGTATCTCTTTCTCTCTCTCTCTCTCTCTCTCTCTCTCTCTCTCTCTCTCTCTCTCTCCCAGAACGCAGGCAATAGCCTTACTCTCTTAGTCTCAAGGTATATGTATGTCAAGTTTACTCTCTCTCTCTCTCTCTCTCTCTCTCTCTCTCTCTCTCTCTCTCTCTCTCTCTCTCTCTCTCTCTCTCTCTCTCTCTCTCTCGCGAACGCAGGCGATAACCTTTCTCTCTTAGTCTCTAGGTATATGTATGTCAAGTTTACTCTCTCTCTCTCTCTCTCTCTCTCTCACACACACAACAAATAAGGTTAAAGGGCCTCTCCCATCTCGGTTAGTTGGGTTGTGGAGGTAAATATCATTCCCTGGAGGAGGAGGACCGAATGGAAGGGGTTGGTCTCTGTATGTGACGAAATTTCAAGATGGAATTCTGGCTTTTATTGCATGTTTGTGAGTTTTCTCTCTCTCTCTGTCTCTCTCTCTCTCTCTCTCTCTCTCTCTCTCTCTCTCTCTCTCTCTAGGTATTGATGGTCTTCAGAATTCAAGGAAGAGCTGCGTGAATTCGGTTAAATTTAGAACGAATGCTGTCTGTATTATGTACTGGCGTGCTTATCTTTCTTAAAGTATTGACTGGCTTTAAGTGATGGGTGTTTTGTCTGCGTGTGCGCGCGCACGCACGTTAGATTAAATATCCGCACTAGAGCACAAACAAGGGACGAAATGAAACAATCTAAGAGGGTCTGCATTGTTTTTTTAGAGGTAAAAACGCTCACGCAAAAGAGAGAGAGAGAGAGAGAGAGAGAGAGAGAGAGAGAGAGAGAGAGAGAGAGGAGGGGGGGGTGGGGGGGAAGAACCACCACCGCCCCTCCCCCTTTCCCTCCTAGGCCAGCAGAGTCCGCAACAAAAAGCAGAGAAAAGCTTTCGCGATCCGGAGTGACAATTCTTTGTCGATTTCGGGCTTTGGCGTCGCACTTTCCCTCCTCTTCTTCCGTGCCCACGTCGGATGTGACCGTGGCAGAGAAACGATTGAAGCTGGAATGATTTGTCTTGTACGTTTTAAGGGCTGCGTTCTTTCTGGTTTTCGCCTGAGAGAGAGAGAGAGAGAGAGAGAGAGAGAGAGAGAGAGAGAGAGGGATATTTAAAAATTCAGCTTGATACGTTTTCAACATGGAGACTTGTTTATTGTTTTATTCAATGTTGATTCTCTAAATGAGAGAGAGAGAGAGAGAGAGAGAGAGAGAGAGAGAGAGAGAGAGAGAGAGAGAGAGAGAGAGGATATTTAAAAATTCAGCTTGATACGTTTTAACATGGAGGCTTGTCTATTGTTTTTATCAATATCGGTTCTCTAAATGAGAGAGAGAGAGAGAGAGAGAGAGAGAGAGAGAGAGAGAGAGAGAGAGAGAGAGAGAGAGAGAGAGAGGGATATTTAAAAATTCAGCTTGATACGTTTTCAACGTGGAGGCTTGTTTATTGTTTTAATCATTTTGATTCATATTTAAAAATTCAGCTTGATTCGTTTTAAATGAGGCTTGATTGTTTTTATCAATATCGGTTCTCTAAATGAGAGAGAGAGAGAGAGAGAGAGAGAGAGAGAGAGAGAGAGAGAGAGAGAGAGAGAGCCTCTCACTCACTCGATGGAGATCGGCCTCGCATCATCGAGTGTTTGTCTTCGCTCTTCGAATCGCAGAGTCTTGAGGGGACGAAAAATAATTTTATTTCAAAGACCTGAAAATCCGAGCGAAAACGGGATTCAAGTCAGCAGTTCCTTCACTTTCCTTGTTTGGGTTTCGCTCACGCCTGTTCTTCTTCCTATCTTTTCTTTCTCTGTTTCCCTTTACCTTCTGTCACTTCCAAATGCGCACCGTCTGCTTCTTCATTGGAGGGGTGGGTAGTGTTTTCTGCTGGCACGCTGTTGGCCCAGCGTTCGACTCTCCCAGCGGCCAATGAAGAATTAGAGGAATTTATTTCTGGTGGTAGAAATTCATTTCTCGTCATTATGTGGTTCGGGTTCCACAGTAAGCTGTAGGTCCCGTTGCTAGGTAACCAGTTGGTTCTTAGCCACGTGAAATAAATGTAATCCTTCGGGTCAGCCCTAGGAGAGCTGTTAATCAGCTTAGTGGTCTGGTTAAACTAAGATATACTGTTGTTTTTAACCATGTTTAGAAGCTTGGATTTCAAGTCAGTGGTGGGCTTGTTCCATATGAATAGGGTTCGTCTTCTGAATAATAATAATAATAATAATAATAATAATAATAATAATAATAATAATAATATCTCTCATTGTTTTGGATTTGCCAAGTGAGGTTATAACTAATATTAATCTCTTCGCCTTTATTGGAGTTTTGGACAGACGTTGCAGGTACGAAAGGTACTCCCGACGACATGAGCGGTTTGTTTTTTGTGCCCCGTCTATAATGGTTGTAGGTCTTGCTAATGTGTGCCTCTCTCTCTCTCTCTCTCTCTCTCTCTCTCTCTCTCTCTCTCTCTCTCTCTCTCTCTCTCTCACTGTATGACACTTTGGTGTGCAAAGGTCTCATCATCTAGACCTGTCTTTATCTTTGACACTTTTAAAAACCTGATATGCACATCTCTCTCTCTCTCTCTCTCTCTCTCTCTCTCTCTCTCTCTCTCTCTCTCTCTCTCTCTCTCTCTCTAGCAGACGTGACAGAAATAAGAACCCCTGTTCAGTTTAGAGTTGTTTGTTTTCATTTTATTATTCGAACCTTGTGTCCTTCAGTTGTTGAATGTTTCTGTTGTAGATTTATGTAGAGACTAACTGGATTCATTATAATAGAAAATCAGTTAGTTAATAAGGTTTTGTTACACAGGATTTGGCTTTACTCGTTCTAAAATGGTTGTAAGATAGAGAGAGAGAGAGAGAGAGAGAGAGAGAGAGAGAGAGAGAGAGAGAGAGAGAGAGAGAGAGAACCAGTTGTGAAAGCATTCACCAAGTCTCCTCAAAGGTCTGTCTGTATCTTAGACGATTTTTTCTTAACAGACACAGACACGAGTGGAGACAGCATGTCCTCCCAGGAGAGAGAGAGAGAGAGAGAGAGAGAGAGAGAGAGAGAGAGAGAGAGAGAGAGAGAGAGAGAGAGAGAGAGAGAGAGAGAGAGGACTTTACACTAATGAATTCCTGCATGAAACTGAACACAAAAACACTCAATTTTCTTCTCCTGAGAGAGAGAGAGAGAGAGAGAGAGAGAGAGAGAGAGAGAGAGAGTTAACCGCACTTGAAAACTTTGACAAGAACGAATTATTTACTGAGGTGCAAAACTTATTTTTGTCATAATAGACGTCTCATGAATCTGGTGGCCTATGCCACGTGAAGCTTTTTGTCAACTAAAGGAGTTCTTCTGTTTTATCAAAATGGAAAATGAAATCACTTTGTAAAACGTTTTACAGAGTGACTTTTTTTTTTATTTTTATAATCTTGTTATTTAACTCACTTGAAATATTTTGCTTAATGTAATTCAGGTAATATATTTGGATGCAACAACAACGACAATAATAATAACAATAATAATAATAATAATAATAATAATAATAATAATAATAATAATAATAATAATAATAATAATAATAATAATAATAATAATAATAACAACAACTATTTACTTAAACGTAAAGGTGGTTTTTATTTATGGGGAAAGGCAAAATTGTTTTAATATCCCATAGCGGAGTCTGTGCGAATATAATTTCTACAAGAGTGATGATTATCATATATTAATATATAACAGGTCTATTCTGTTTGCACTCGTAGCTTCCGTGTGAGCTGGGGAAAAGGTAGTTAAGTGAGACTTAACTCTTAACATGAAAATGAAATTAGGAAAGGAATTCTTAATCTTTTCATGATTTGAAGTAAAGAAAAAATGCGCCGAAGTTTCCTCGGTGCAATCGAGTTTTCTGTACAGCAGCTACAGCGTATAATCATGGCCACCGAAAATATATCTACCTTTCGCTGGTCTTGGTATAATGCTGTATGAGCCGCGGCCCATGAAACATGAACCACGGCCCGGTGGTGGCCTGTCCTATATCGTTGCCACAAGCACGATTATGGGAAACTTTAACCTTAAATAAAATAAAAACTACTGAGGGGAGAGGGTTGCAATTTGGTATGTTTAATGATTGGAGGTTGGACGATAAACATACCAATTTGCAGCCCTCTAGCCTCAGTAGTTTTTAAGATCTGAGGGCGGGAAGAGAAAGTGCGGACAGGAAAAATTGCAGACAGAATAAAGTGCGGACGGACAGACAAAGCCGGCACAATAGTTTTCTTTTACAGAAAACGAAAAGGACGGTAAAAAGAATTAATTTGATCCGAAAACTTGACCAAAATATTTATATTTATGCAAATGTGGATGTATTTTGTCCTCACTTGTAATTGTAGTGAATTTTCCCGGTTGTTGTGATTTCGAAAATTAGTATTTTTTAGTTTTCTGAAAAGGAAACTATCTTGTCGGCTTTGTCTGTCCGTCCGCATTTTATTCTGTCCTCATTTTTTCTGCCCGTACTTTATTCTATCCTCATTTTTTCTCTCCACACTTTATTCTGTCCGCACTTTTTCTGTCCGCACTTTATTCTGTCCTCATTTTTTCTGTCCGCGATTTATTCTGTCCTCATTTTTCTGTACGCATTTTATTCTGCCCTCGTTTTTCTGTCCGTACTTTATTCTGTCCTCATATTTTCCGTCCGCTCTTTATTCTGCCCTCGTTTTTTTGTCCGTACTTTATTGTCCTCATTTTTTCCGTCCGCACTTTATTCTGTCCTAAGTTTTCTGTCCGCACTTTATTCCGTCAGCACTTTTCTGTCCGCACTTTATTCCGTCAGCACTTTTTCTGTCCGCACTTTATTCTGTCCGCGCTTTTTCTGTCCGCCCTCATATCTGAAAAGCTACTGAGGTTAGAGGGCTGCAAATTGCTATGTTGATCATCCACACTCCAGTCATCAGACATACCAAATTGCAGTCCTCTAGCCTCGGTAGTTTTTAAAATTTTATTTTAAAATTTTATTTAAGGTTAAAGTTAGCCATAATTGTGCTTCTGGCAACGGTATAGGATAGGCAACCACCGGGCCATGGTTAAAGTTTCATGGGTCGCGGCTCATACAGCATTATACCGAGACCACCGAAAGATAGATCTATTTTCGTAGGCCTTGGTTATACGCTGTAGCGACTGCACAGAAAACTCGATTGCGCCGAAGAATCTTCTGCGTACTTTTTGCTTGTTTTTTTAGGTTATACATTTCAGTACCGTACATAGCTTTGGCGGTACTGCATTGGATAATATCCAATTATTTACTTGTATCTTTTCCAAAACACCTTTCTCGTCATTTCTTAAAACAGAGAAATGGTCAAATTGCCGCTATATCGAATATTTGTAAATAAAAATAAAAACTATTATTTTTTAGGCAAGTGCCAGTTTTCAAAGTAGGCCTTGAGAGGTAAAAAAAGAAATGGGAAAAAGATTCCTCCATAAAAATAAACATAAACCTTTAATATATGAGGCTTACTTGCCACGCCGCAGATCTGAGGGATTACGACCGTTTGGCCGGAAAATAAACCCACAAAGGGATTAAAACCTTCTGCTTGCTGTGGCGTCCTCGGCGACCTTATGTACGTAATTGTGTGTGCACCGTGGTTATGTACGGAAGTGTGCGTTCACCGTGGTTACGTACGTAAGTGTGCGTGCACCGTGGTTACGTACGTAAGTGTGCGTGCACCGTGGTTACCTATGGAAGTGTGTGTGCACCGTGGTTACGTACGTAAGTGTGTGTGTGCACCGTGGTTACGTACGTAAGTGTGCATGCACCGTGGTTACGTACGGAAGTGCCCGTGCACCGTGGTCAGAACAGGGATTATTTAGGAACTCGGAGTATCCGAACACTTTTTGAACCTATGTTTTGTTCGTCACGCCTTCAGAATGATGATGGAAAGGCAGGTAATTGTCGAGTTTTTAGTCCTCTCTCTCTCTCTCTCTCTCTCTCTCTCTCTCTCTCTCTCTCTCTCTCTCTCTCTTTGAATTTTCTGTTGTTGGAGGGTTACTTTCATATCTTCAATTTAAGATGCGACAAAGTATTCTTAGACGTCATTTATTTGATATGAGATGATTTCAAGGAAAACTTGAGTAACGAGGTTTCTCTTCCATTGCCAGAAGCAGGCTTCGTATATTTTGGATGGCTGCTTTAAAACCAGATTGAATTTGGAGCATTACTACAACATCTGCCGGGCTTCCTATGCCCTCATAATTTGACCGAAATTCTGGTCTAGAGAATTGGGTATTTTGATTTCCAGTTATGTTGTGCTGAAGTTCTTCAAGTCCATTTTTGTTGGTTCCTAAAATTCTCTTGTTTACACTTCCAAGACACCCTTTCCTGGAGACTGCAGTTCTATGAACGAAGATTGTCAAATGAATTTTTCACTTTTTAAATAATTCTTTATTTGCCCAAGCGGTCAGATCAATTGTCATTTTTAAAAGAAAGTATTCTTTTTCCCAGGAGAGGCCAGATCAGCTGGTACCTTTCCAAAGTACCTGGTAATTCATATTCATTCTTCAGTTCAGAGACTAGGTCTGGTGCGTTTTAACTCTGAGGCAGATCAGTTGACCTGAGAGGTCAGATTATCTCCCACCTTCCCGAAGATTTGGTACAGATCTTCTTCAGCTGTGAGTCAGACCAGTAGATCCCTTTTCAGAAGATGCATCTCATCATACTAGGCATCAGATCATACGACGCTTTTGTGAAAAAGTGGTATTGGTCTTCTTCAGCTGTAAGCCAGACCAGTTTAGTCATTTTCAGACGATGCATTGGTCTTCTTCAGCTGTGAGCCAGACCAGTTTAGTCATTTTCAGACGATGCATTGGTCTTCTTCAGCTGTGAGCCAGACCAGTTTGGTCATTTTCAGACCATGCATTGGTCCTCTTCATTTGTGAGCCAGACCAGTTTAGTAATTTTCAGACGATTCATTGGTCTTCTTCAGCAGTGAGTCAGACCAGCCGAGTCCTTTTCAGATGTATTGGTCTTCTTCAGCTGTGAGTCAGGCCAGTTGAGTCCTTTTCAGAAGATGTATTGGTCTTCTTCAGCTGTGATGTAGACCAGTTTACTCCTTTTCAGAAGATGTATTGGTCTTCTTCAGCAGTGAGTCAGACCAGTCGAGTCCTTTTCAGCAGATGTATTGGTCTTCTTTAGCTGTGATCCAGACCACTTTAGTCCTTATCAGAAGATGCATTGGCCTTCTTCAGCTGTGAGCCAGACCAGCTTAGTCATTTTCAGATGATTTATTGGTCATCTTCAGCTGTGAGTCAGACCAGTCGAGTCCTTTTCAGAAGATGTATTGGTCTTCTGCAGCTGTAAATGTGAGTCAGACCAATTTAGTCCTTTTCAGAAGGTGTATTGGTCTTCCTCAGCTGTGAGTCAGACCAATTTAGTCCTTTTCAGAAGGTGTATTGGCCTTCTTCAGCTGTGAGTCAGACCAGTCGAGTCCTTTTCAGCGGATGTATTGGTCTTCTTTAGCTGTGAGCCAGACCAGTCGAGTCATTTTCAGATGTATTGGTCTTCTTCAGTTATGAGTCAGACCAGTTTAGTAATTTTCAGAAGCTGCATTGGTCTTCTTCAGTAGTGAGTCAGACCAGTCGAGTCCTTTTCAGAATATACACTCGTCACCTGAGGCATGAAACCACTCGAAACGTATACGAAAAACTGGCCTTAATTCACACCAGCTATCAGATCAGTGGGCACTATTTCCAAGAAAAAGGATTTAGCTAAAGTTCGCATCGGAGATCAGATATCTTCAGCAACCTCCCTTTATCGGCCGAATCCTGGTAGATTCGCGCCAGAGCCCCGCGGGACTCTCGTAATGCATAAAAATATATCAGGAATTTGAGGACGGAATACACGAGCGAATTTATTTCACCGAATTGAGATTTAATCTCCTTTTTGAGCCTGGATTTGTTGATTAGATATTCGGTCTATATTCGAGGGGTTTTTTTTCGCTCTCTCCAGGCACGCGCGTGGTTTGTTGATATGTTTTTATATATAAAATTTTAACGGGGTGGAATATTTTCATTCCACTTGTATTGGGAAATGTTTTTAGGACATTATGTAAAAACCGGACATTTAAATGAATGATTTTTTCCCGTTTTCATTGGAGTAGGTTTGAGTGGGGTATTCTAAATAACCAAAATTCAGGTTTAGTATTTTATATTTTCATGACTATAGACGGCCTAAACTGTATTTTATTTCAAAGCATTCGGAGTTTAACCTCAGCATGACTTTAATATTGCCATTAGGCAATTTATGGCAATATATATGGCAGCATTAAATCACTCCTGCATGCTTATTGTAATAGACAATTTAAAGAAAAAGTAATCCTTTTTTTGTTAATTCAGGTTACTTTCACGGGGACATTAAAAGAATTGGCTCCATAGATCGAATTCACTATGGAGATGGAAAACAATAGTAGCTTCCTGTAAATCTAACTGTTGCATGATAGAGGCATTGATAGTATTAAATTTATTCATGGTATTAAATTTACTCAAGGTATTAAATTTATTTATTTATTTCTTTTTTTTTATTCTGGCCGCAGCTATGAAGTACAGTGTCAGAAAAAAACTATCAGTGTTTTGTAGATGAATATAAAGGTTATGAAATATCTGTAATTAGGAACAAAAGCAAGGAATTAACATATTTTGATATTCAAAAGATGATCTAGTGAGAACGGTACATACAGTAATAAGTTCGAAAAGATTCCCCAATCTTTTAAAAATGTTAATATAGCATTTAAAAATATTGCACTGAAATGAGCACCCTTGCAAGAACTGTTAGTCGGGCTGAAATGAAGACGGGAGAAAAAAAAAATCTATCTCCCGTACGTGAGGTGCACCGCAGGCATTACTTATTAAGGTTCCTTGCGGCGTCCCTTCGGTCCCCAGCTGCAACCTCTTTCACTCCTTTTTATTGTACCTCCATTCATATTCCCTTTCTATCCACCCTCTCCTGACAGTGTTTCATAATGCAGCTGCGAGGTTTTCCTCCTGTTACACCCTTCAAACCTTTCCACTCTCAGTTTCCCTTTCAGCGCTGAATGACCTCACAGGTCCCAGCGCTAGGCCTTTGGCCTAAATTCTATATTCCATTCCAAAAATCGATCAGTTTTCCTTGAAGAAATACCTCGGGCATAGGATCATCTAATATATCGAAAAGACAAGATTCCTAAATGGCATCCGTAACAGCTGTCATGAAGAGAGTTAGTTCTACTGTTACCGGCTTTAACTGTTTGTTTTTGTGTGCGTTTGTACTGCGTTCCGCCCTAGAATATAAATATAATATATATATATATATATATATATATATATATATATATATATATATATATATATATAAACATATATGTATATATATATATTTATATATACTTTAGATATATGTATGTACAGTATATATAGTGTGGATTTATGCTAATATGTACCTGGCTACTTAAAGATGTCAGAATTGACGGAGCTAGTTAGGATTGTGCTTTTGGTTACATTTCTTATCTGGTGGTACTCAGAATTTATATATATATATATATATATATATATATATATATATATATATATATATATATATATATATATATATATATAGTATATATATAATATTAAACACACATATAATATACACACACACATATATATATATATATATATATATATATATATATATATATATATATATATATATATATATATATTGTGTGAGTGTGTTTGTATATATGTATATATATAAATGTGTGTATAATGGGCATTTATGTACGTATATGTATTCTTTTTATCGAGCTAACCCTATTACAGGAAAATTTTTGTGTATAGCTATATATACTATACATGGGTGTACCGTATATATATGTGTGTGTGTGCGTGTATTTATGTATGTATTTGAGTGAGTGAACAAATAACATCAGGGTATGCTAATTAATGAATATGTATATTAATGATGAGTACATTACCAAACGGTCATTTTATGAGCGTACAATTTCAGAGTCCCGGGTTTTTTATAATTAATTTTTCACCTTGTAATGAAATTACTACGTACCAAAATATTCACAATAATAATAGCAAGCTTTGTTGATTTGCAAAATTAATAATAAATAAATGAATGAAAAATTCATGATTTTGGGTTTTTTTTTTGGTGAAAATTTCATGAAATTTTATTCAATTCATTTTTCAATGAAGGTTTGTGAATGAATTTATCTGATCTTTTCAAATGAAAGTTTGGTACTTTCGTTATATTTATGCATTTTCAAAATGAAAGGCTTGTGATTATTTTTAACAGACTATTTTGAACGGGTATTCATGTCCTTTATTAATATTGAAACCTTTTAACTGAATTTTTTTTGTGACTCGTTTTGCTGGAAGTTCAAAAGAACGTTCCCATTTATTTTTATGGAAACTTTTGTGTCTAAAAAAATGTTTTTTACATGAAATTTTATAATATTTTTAGAAATTTTTTTGTTATTCGTTTTGTCGGACCTAATTAAATGCCAGTTTGGTGGCTAATTTTGTTGGACCTTATTTTCACGCGGATTTTTCATAATGTAAATTTTTGAACATTTTTTTTCAATAAGCTTTGTTTCTTTAGGTTGATTGAACTTCAGCAGATAACTTTTGCGATTAGTTTTACTTATTTTTTTTACTGGACTGTTTGCAGCAAGTTTTATGGGACCTCCTGACTTGAAGGTCTGTCGTAAACTTGCATTGAACGCTTGCAAATTTTGCCGAAGATCAGTGACTATTGTCATGGGTTTCGTTTTATTAATATTTTGCTAATTCCCTGGATGTGAAAGATAGATTATGTTGCATCCTGGATTTTTTTTATTTATTTATTTATACCTCACACTATGCGCTTGGGCCATGAAGTATTTCTCATTTTACATGGTTGAATCTAAGTAACTAACTGGGTATGTAAATTATTTCTTTAATTATCTCAATGGTAGGTCTTCAGAATTATTCTTATTTCCTTATATATATATATATATATATATATATATATATATATATATATATATATATATATATATATATATATATATATATATATGTAAAAAGAGAGAGAGAGAGAGAAATATATATATACATATATATATGTATGAATATGTGTATGTTATTTCTCTCTATATACAGTTTTACTTTTCTCCTCAGTGTTTATACCTGTCACCTATAATTATTCGATTATTCTTTGGAAGTCTTCAGTCCACCTTGTGTGTTAGCCACAACTATACAATATTTCGCATGAAATAATAAAAAAAAAACTCACCTCAGATGCTCTCAACTACTTAGTGGAACATCCACAACCATCGTATCTGCTTATCTCATGATAGCAGTAATTATATGATTGTATTTACATTATTATTATTATTATTATTATTATTATTATTATTATTATTATTATTATTCAGAAGACGAACCCTATTCATATTGAACAAGCCCAAAGGGGCCATTGACTCGAAATTCAGTATTCCAAAGAATACTATGTTCATTTGAAAGAAGTAACAGAAGGTAACAGAAAATACAGAAAGTAGAGATCATTTATGAGATATGAAAAAATTAGGTAAATAAATAAATTGATAAATTGATAAAAATTCAAGTAAATGATTAAAATACAAAGGTAACTGTTGTAGGATACTAATGCATTGCGCCTTCGCTTGAACTTTGGAAGTTCCAGTTATTTTAACATTACTTCGTTTTAATCTTTCTTTATGTTCCTCTTACCGTAAACGCGACCCGGGGAAAGAGATAGAAAAGAATTTTAGTCAGAATTTGTCCCTAACTACCCTCAGGATTTTTCATGCGTATTTTTTTCGAGGGGGGTTGGAGCTCCCGCCGTTATTTTGTTTCACAAATTTATGTCGACGCTTTACTTTGTAAATTTAGGTAGGTGGTTCGGGAGGACGTTTTCGGTTTTCGTGACCCCCCCCCCACCCCACCCCAAGCGCCTGAGGAAATATTCGGGGTGTCCGGATTAAAAGAAGTGAACGCCTCGCTAGAATTTATGGGATAGGGTTCTATAGTGAAGTCTCTCTCTCTCTCTCTCTCTCTCTCTCTTTCTTCTCTCTCTCTCTCTCTTTCTCTCTCTCTCTCTCTCTATATATATATATATATATATTATATTTATTATATATATATATATATATATATATATATATATATATATTCTATACATATTTATATATATGAATATGTATATATATATATATATATATAAATGAGAGAGAGAGAGAGAGAGAGAGAGAGAGAGAGAGAGAGAGAGAGAGAGAGAGAATTAGGCCTCCTGCTAAATGTTCTGGAACGCTTTGTGTTTCGAAAGTTTAGTTGAGGAATTGTTTGGAACGAGGATGAAGGCAGAGGAAGGCGTTTCCCTCCTCCCCCCCCGCAAAAAAAAATAGGAGGGGAGGGTATGGTAGAGGTATCCCCCAACATCACTGCCATGAAGGTTTATAGGTCCAATAATTATAGGGTTAACTGTAGCAGCTTTATGATCCCTCTCTCTCTCTCTCTCTCTCTCTCTCTCTCTCTCTCTCTCTCTCTCTCTCTCTCTCTCTCTCTCTCTAGATATGTATATATATTTATATATATACATATATTTTATATATATGTATATAACTTGAGTAATTATCTATTAGCAAAATCTTGAATACATACACCCACACACACACACTCACATACATACATACATACATACATACACACACATACATACATACATATAAATGTATGTATATACATTTATATGTATGTATGTATGTGTGCGTATGTGTATTTAAGATTTTGCTAATCGATGATTCCTCCGGGAATGACCAAGATTCACGTTCCGTTTCCAAACAGGGGAAAAAAAGCAGATTAGGGAGAATGTGGCAAGGAAGGGAAATGAAAAAAAAAATAATAATAACAATTATATATCTTTGGGCTGAGTCGAGATGTGTAGCCCGGAGGGGGCGGAGCGATCAGAATCTTCTGTGTGTTTTTTGTGACAGCGGATATCTTTATCGCCAGATGTATTGTTGAAGTTTGGACGAGGTGTCTAGTAACCGATTGCCGAATTGATGGATGGAAACGAATATAATGTATGACTTCCAGATGCTAGCAGTTTGGACGAGGTGTCTAGAAAACGATTGATGAATTGATGGATTGAAAGAAATTATAACGTATGACTTTTTGATAGTTGTTTGTGAATGATAAAATGCGAATTTCAGATGAAAGCATTAGAGGCAAAACTAAAATAAATAAAAAACATTCATATCTTAATTTAAAAAAAGGAATTAAATACAATGAGTTCAAGAAAAAGGAAAATTAAATTAATAGGAAACTGATTTTTTTGCCCCTAAAATTGTTAAGAATCGTACAGTTGAAATAAAAACATTCATATATGGTAAAAATACAGTGAGCTTAATAAAAAATTAATTAAATACAATAAGTTCAAGAAAAAAGAAAATTAAATAAATAAGAAACTGATGTTTTTTGTCGTAAAATTGTTAGACTCGTATAGCTGAAATAATAATTAATTTCGACCTCTGATTTTGATTTTAGAAAGTATTGAGTAAGTGGATGTCCAAATCATATTGATATTTTAAAACCAAATTTTTTATTTATATATTAAATTAAAGGTAAAACTCTTCCAGCCTAAATTTTTATCCCTTCATACATCTTAAATTTGACAGCGTCGTTGATAATCATTTTAGCAAACTATGAGTATTTTTCAGCTCATTGTCAAGATCAAGAACAGTGTAGGATGCAGGGAATCATATCTTGTCATTCACAGCTGATAAGTAAATGGTAAACAATAATGTAAATTGACTTAATACGCAATCAAATGACTTAGGATTCATAAAACTAGCATATTTGCCAGTAAATTTCAACAACCACTCTGTAATAACATGGCGTAACATGGCAATTTTCAGTTGCATTACCTTGTAGCAAGTGATGTTACTGCAGAAGGCACAGTGGAATATGAGAGAGAGAGAGAGAGAGAGAGAGAGAGAGAGAGAGAGAGAGAGAGAGAGAGAGAGAGAGAGAGAATATATTCTCATATTCTTCTGCCCTGCTGAATAAGAGTAATGCTGGTGAAAAATATTCCTTTCTAACCTGCTAATTGAAAGAGAGAGCTAGATAATATTGTGTTCTGAATTTCCGAAGAGAGAGAGAGAGAGAGAGAGAGAGAGAGAGAGAGAGAGAGAGAGAGAGAGAGAGAGAGAGAGAGAGAGAGAGAGAGAGAGAGAGGGTTGCGATAGGTAATACTGTCTTTTGATCTGCTAAAGGAAAGAGAAAGAGAGAGAGATATTCCTTCCTTATGTGCTAATTGCATAGGAGGGTGTGAGAGAGCATGATATTCCCTTTCGAACTGCCAAATTAAAAGAGAGAGAGAGAGAGAGAGAGAGAGAGAGAGAGAGAGGAGGACTCCATTCTCTTTGTACGTCATGCATTAACAAGGCTAAGAGTCTCTCTCTGTGACATCTGTCATGTTATCCCAGTGACTCGCTAATGTCATCCTGGATGACTCTCCTTAAGTGGCCCAGGAGGGGGGGGGGGGAGGGAACTCGTGAATTCAATTTAGTCCTCCATTTGGACATTGCTTTGATATGCTTTCAAGCCGGAGTGAGAGTGTCCTTCTATTGGGACGACCGGGTGATGACGGTGTACATGGGCGCGTTCTTTTGTCCGCGCTGCCAAAGCTCAAACGTAAACAAACATGAGCGGACTCTGCGAGGCGGAGATAGCCCGCTCATGCGAAGCGAAAGGAAAACGCCCTGTTTTTGTTCGTCATTAGGAAAATATTCCTTCTTTTATTTGTCGTATATACCCATATGATTGTGGAAGTATGCGAAAGCATATCTCGATTAATTTCCGCATATTTGGAAGAGGAATGGGCTTCGATTTAATGTTAATTTTGCTCTTTGCCACTCACCAAAAAAATATTCCCCCATATTTTGTTAGGGAAATGTGTTTTTGCTGTATTTGTCGTATTTCTCTGTGTTATTGTGAAAATACTATCGGATATTTTCACTTGTTTTCCCCGCATTTGTAAGAGAAATGGACTTTGTTCTGTCGTTAATTTTGCTCTTCAGCTTTCATCAGAAAAATCTTCCTCCTTTTATTGCGTGAGGAAATGTTTAGCTTTTAGGAAGTGCGTTGGAAAATGGGCTCTCGTATATTTGTAAATACCGTTCACAGTCTAGATTTTCATGTGCCATTAGAAATTTGCTTTCATCTATCAGGCAAGGGAAAATTCTGCTTCCAGTCAGTTCAAAGAGAGATATGCTTCTGGGGCCAGTGTTTGGCACAAAGGAAGTTGCAGTGGACGAGACGAAAGCTGAGTAAAATCAGGAGGCGATGAGTGAATGGCCTTATGGTGTGAGTCTGCATGACGACCCGAAGGACTGAGTTGAGATGGAATAAGACAGCGAGGTTAGGTAGTCGGGTGCAGTCGGCCATGGGTCACATTGAGGCATTTGAGTTCGGGAAGCGAATTCGAGGAAAGTAACGTAGACATTATCAACGCTTGTTAATTAATATCCAGATTAATTTTCAATCGAATGTCTCTGGTATTTGTAGTCCATCTTGACTCATTTTTTATGTTTTCAAAAGTATATATATATATATATATATATATATATATATATATATATATATATATATATATATATATATATATATATATATATATATATATATATATATATATATATATATATATATATATATATATATATATATATATATATATATATATATATATTATTTTTTTTTTTTTTTTCGAAAGCCGACCTACACTCCAGTTGTATGCAATTTTAGGAGTCCAACTCTTCTGTTGTATGCAATTTTAGGAATCCTACTCTCCAGTTGCATGAAATTTAGGAATCCTGCTCTCCAGTTGTATGGGATTTTAGGAATCTTACGCTTCAGCTGAATGCGATTTTGGGAATCCTACGCCCCAGCTGAATGCGATTTTAGGAATACTACGCTCCAGCTGTATGCGATTTTTGGAATCCTACACTCCAGTCGTATGCGATTTTAGGAAACCACTCCAGCCATATGCGATTTTAGGAATCTTACACTCAGCTGTTTGCGATTTTAGGAATCCTTTACTCCAGCTACCATTTATAACAATCGTGTGAAGCAATTTGTCCTTAATTCACATACTTATAATATATGAAATGAGACCAATTCTTTCTCAGAATCTGAATGAGATGTTAAATTCTCGTTCCAACACTTAAAAAAGAAAAAAAAAAAAGCGTCTTGGTATTTAAGATAAATTCTCAGGTATTTTAACTTTCATATAAAGACGAGCTTCCGAAAGAGAGAAATTACTTACCATCATCGAATCAACATTGGAAAATTTTTGAAAATTTTTTTTGAAGCGAAATAATCCCCGAAAATCGTAAGCGACAGAAGAAGAAGAAGAAGAAGAAGAAGAAGAAGAAGAAGAAGAAGAAGAAGAAGAAGAAGAAGAAGAAGAAAGGAGTTTGATCGCGCTAAGTCTGAAAGCGAGTGAAATGCTTCTGCCCGAGTTATCGTTATTAATAAAAAAAAAGAAGAAAAAAAATATGGTACGAGGCGATGACCTTAGAACTGACCTAGGAAGAAATCGATACCAGGTCTTGCGACCTCTCTTGACTTTCAGCTTTCTCCCGGAGACCACCCGTTTTTGAGGCACAGAGAGAGAGAGAGAGAGAGAGAGAGAGAGAGAGAGAGAGAGAGAGAGAGAGAGAGAGAGAGAGAGAAAGAGATGCTATAAGGACAGACAGAGGTCAGTGATAGATATTTGAGACATATAGACAGACAGACAGACCAGCGACCTGTTTTTGAGGTGGAGAGAGAGAGAGAGAGAGAGAGAGAGAGAGAGAGAGAGAGAGAGAGAGAGAGAGAGAGAATGGGGAAGGGCTATAAAGACAGACAGAGGCCAGTGATAGAAATTTGACAGACACAGACAGACATAGACCAGCGATCCGTTTTTGAGGCAGAGAGAGAGAGAGAGAGAGAGAGAGAGAGAGAGAGAGAGAGAGAGAGAGAGAGAGAGAGCGAGAGCGAGAGTAGGCGGTGCTATGAAGACATACCTGAGTCCACCGACACAGATAGACAGACACAAGCATTCATAAACCAGCCAGATATTCCGGATGCCCTCCTTCAGACAGACAGACAGACTCACGGACTCACTCAAGCATTATTAAACAAGCCAAATATATATATATATATATATATATATATATATATATATATATATATATATATATATATATATATATATATATATATATGCATATAATTTATTTATTCCGAAATCTCTCCTCCAGAAATACTGATCACGACATCTAGAATGCCTGAGGACCTAATGGCCATGTCAGAAGTGCGTCAGATACCTGGCACAAAGATAAACCCTCTCGTTTGATCTGACGATGCGCCGGCAGAGTAGGAGGAGGAGGAGGAGGAGGAGGAGGAGGAGGAGGAGGAGGAGGAGGAGGAGGAGGAGGAGGAGGAGGAGGACTGAGAAAAACGCCTGAAGCATCTTCAAAGAGGGATCAGCAAGGGACGAGAGAACTTCGAGAGGGGAAGATTCTTTACAGAATCACCTTTGGAGATTTCTCTCGTGGTGATGCCTGCTTAATCTGTCATCAGCTGTTACTGCCTTCAGACTCCCACTTCATGTTTCTCCTCTCTCACACCCCTTCCCCTCCCCTTCCCTTCCTTACCCTTCCCTACCGCGTCTCCCTTCTGCTTCTACCTACCCGTCTTCAACTTTTTTCACTCTTATTCCTTTTCCACGTCCATCACTTTCTGTTCCTGCTCGACCCTCCGTTACTTTCTGTTCCTGCTCTACCCTCTATCACTTTCTGTTCCTGCTCTACCCTCTATCACTTTCTGTTCCTGCTCTACCCTCCGTCACTTTCTGTTCCTGCTCTACCCTCTATCACTTTTGTTCCTGCTCTACCTCTATCACTTTCTGTTCCTGCTCTACCCTCCGTTTCTGTTCCCTCTACCCTCATCACTTTCTGTTCCTGCTCTACCCTCCGTCACTTTCTGTTCCTTCCCTATCACTTTCTGTTCCTGCTGTCTCCACTTTCTGTTCCTGCTCTACCCTCCGTCACTTTCTGTTCCTGCTCTACCCTCATCACTTTCTGTTCCTCTTACCCTCCGTCACTTTCTGTTCCTGCTCTACCCTCATCACTTTCTGTTCCTCCACCCCTCCGTCACTTTCTGTTCCTGCTCTACCCTCTATCACTTTCTGTTCCTGCTCTACCCTCTATCACTTTCTGTTCCTGCTCTACCCTCTATCACTTTCTGTTCCTGCTCTACCCTCCGTCACTTTCTGTTCCTGCTCTACCCTCTATCACTTTCTGTTCCTTCTGTTCCTGCTCTACCCTCTATCACTTTCTGTTCCTGCTCTGTTCACTTTCTGTTCCTGCTCTACCCTCTATCACTTTCTATTCTGCTCTACCCTCTATCACTTTCTGCTCTACCCTCTATGACTTTCCCTCTACCCTCTGTCACTTTCTGTTCCTGCTCTACCCTCTATCACTCTCTGTTCTGCTCTACCCTCTATCACTTTCTGTTCCTGCTCTACCCTCTATCACTTTCTGTTCCTGCTCTACCTTCTATCACTTTCTGTTCCTGATCTACCCTCTGTCACTTTCTGTTCCTGCTCTACCCTCCATCACTTTCTGTTCCTGCTCTACCCTCTGTCTCTTTCTGTTCCTGCTCTACCCTCTATCACTTTCTGTTCCTGCTCTACCCTCTGTCACTTTCTGTTCCTGCTCTACCCTCCGTCACTTTCTGTTCCTGCTCTACCCTCCGTCACTTTCTGTTCCTGCTCTACCCTCTATCACTTTCTGTTCCTGCTCTACCCTCTATCACTTTCTGTTCCTGCTCTACCCTCTGTCACTTTCTGTTGCTGCTCTACCCTCTATCACTTTCTGTTCCTGCTCTACCCTCTATCACTTTCTGTTCCTGCTCTACCCTCTATCACTTTCTGTTCCTGCTCTACCCTATGTCACTTTCTGTTCCTGCTCTACCCTCCTCCACTTTACTTGGTTCTGCTGGAATTCTCCCGTCAAGTTCTTTCTCACCTTGAAAGAAACCACGAGAGAGAGAGAGAGAGAGAGAGAGAGAGAGAGAGAGAGAGAGAGAGAGAGAGAGAGAGAGAGAGAGAGAGTTCTTCAATAATATCCACCCCGAGTTAAGTATTGATTAGTCGTAACTCGGCGTTTACACTCTTTTTGTGACTTGGATTTTGTGTCCCGAGTTAGATATTTATTGCTGGTTATTCAATCTATCGCCAGTGGAGGGATCCAATGGCCTGTGTGTATGTGTGTGTGTGTGTGTGTGTGTATGTGGACTCGAATTCCTTCCACGTCGTCTAGGGAAGCGTTCCGCCGAGATAAAATGGAAATTCGATCGCTCTAATGTTTGCGGCTGGTTATATTTCAAGTTTCAGTGGGCGGCGAATATTACCGTTTTGAGAGCAAACCGGGTATTATTATTGTTACTTCTCTTCTCTCTTTATGTCTCTCTCTCTTTCCCTCTTCGTGTCGTCGTATTTTTGCATTTCGTGCACTAGGAGGTGTGGCATTATAGGTATTCACGGAACAAAGACAATGACTTCTCTAAGAGTGCCGTGAGAACTCGTTGTTCCCTGTGGTATTCTAATACATATAACTCGGTATGATGCAAGTTTCCAAGCGTTGCTTGTTTGAAAGCGATGCTCTGAATATATCCATTCGAACTTGAATACGAATGGCTAGAGAGGTCGGTGCTACTTGGTGCTACTGTCGCCAGGAAGTAGCAAGTGTCCTACGTGGAAGTTCAGTGAAAGGACGTATAGACATGCATATATATATATATATATATATATATATATATATATATATATATATATATATATATATATATATATATATATATATATATATATATATATATAATCAGCGACACTGGTGGCTACTTTCATTAAACAGTAATTTAGAGCACTGATCAAGTTGTTAACAAATCAGTGGTTGTCGATGGATGTATCGTCAAAAATATTTATGTGAAATTATAAAAAATGATTTGTGACGGATAAGTAGGGATGTCAGTTGACTTTTGGTAGTCGTACATGGCACGAAGCATTCCTGTGTATACAAGTAATATAATAATAACTAAAGATCAATTATTTGTAGCATTTTAGAGAATCAATACGTATTCTTCAATAAACCGTGCAGACTCTACACTGCAGCCCGAACGACCCTGCAAAATGGCAACACCTGTCAAAACATTCATTAAGAGTCTGACAGCTTCACACGGCCATCCCCTTTGACAGACCAGACGAACCTGTTCTCTCTCTCTCTCTCTCTCTCTCTCTCTCTCTCTCTCTCTCTGGACGACTCGGTGACACGAAATGACCTGTCAAGGGGAGCCATTACGATCCAGGTCTCATTAACACGTCGTGGAAGGCTTTCGCTCAGTTTTGCTGAGAAACATTACGCAGTCTCTCTTAGCAGATTCTGCGAGGGGATGAAATGAAAAATTAATATGAATTGTGAATTTTTTTTTGTGTTTTTGATTTATTTATATTTTTTGGATTTTAACATAATATAAGAGCATCGGTATCCAAATTGAACACAAAGAGAAAGGTAGTTTGACTTAGGGAAATTGTTAATGTGGTTATTAACGCTTGCACTGAACGGAGTTTAGTAATCAATAATACATAAATACAAAACACACATACACACACACATATATATATTACAGTATATACATATATATATGTAATTATATTCTCATATATGTATACACAAACATATATACATGTATATATATATGTATATATACTGTATATAGTTAGATAGATAGATAGATAGATAGATAGATAGACAGATAGATATACACATATATATACTATATGTAGAGTATACTATATATATATATATATATATATATATATATATATATATATATATATATATATATATATATATATATATATATATATATATATACATACATATACACCTTTACAATACTTTACAAATAGCGTACTGTTATGCATGGTATTGCATAAAGAATGTTGAAATAAATTTTGCTTCAATTTCCAACCCCTCTGGTAATTTTCTGGTTATAACAGATTTATCTTTCCTTGAATAAACAATATAGTAATACATTTACCCTTTTCCCCTTTTCTATCTTCATTCAGCGTTTCATATATTTTGTTCTAATTTCGTTCATTTGGTTATGCGGGGTTGGTTTAGTCTCTCTCTCTCTCTCTCTCTCTCTCTCTCTCTCTCTCTCTCTCTCTCTCTCAGCATTCTCTCTCTCTCTCTCACTCTTTCTCTCTCTCTCAAATAGACAGCATTCTCTCTCTCTCTCTCTCACTCTCTCTCTCTCAAATAGACACAGCATTCTCTCTCTCTCTCTCTCTCTCTCTCTCTCTCTCTCTCTCTCTCTCTCTCTCTCTCTCTCTCAAATCTCTCTCTCTCTTCTCTCTCTCTCTCTCTCTCTCTCTCTCTCTATCTCTCAAATAGACAGCATTCTCTCTCTCTCTCTCTCTCTCTGAGATAAACACTCATTCTCTCTCTCTCTCTAGACTCTCTCTCTCTCTCTGAGATAAACTCATCTCTCTCTCTCTCTCTCTCTCTCTCACTCTCTCTCTCTCTCAAATAGACACAGTATTCTCTCTCTCTCTCTCTCTCTCTCTCTCTCTCTCTCTCTCTCTCTCTCTCTCTCTCTCTCTCTCTCTCTCTCCCCACAATACACACACCTTTTTGACGTAGCCTTACAATAAACACGAAGCATTACTTCCTTGTAGAGAGAGAGAGAGAGAGAGAGAGAGAGAGAGAGAGAGAGAGAGAGAGAGAGAGTAGCACTCTGTGGGTGTTACCGCAACTAAGGCTTCATTCCGTCGCGTCTTTTTAGCGCGGCGCTGATTATGTATGCAAATGAGGGAGCTAAAGGCGTATGAATATTGCTCTATATTAGTTAATCGCTTCATGGGTTTATGAAGGTGAATTATGCGCGGCTGCCAAGGAAAGACAATGCGCTAGTTTTGAGAGAGAGAGAGAGAGAGAGAGAGAGAGAGAGAGAGAGAGAGAGAGAGAGAGAGAGGTTGGGTTAGGTGACAGAAATTGTCTAGGTAATAGGAAGAAAGGTGGCAGAGCTTGACGAAAGGGTGGGAGTTGTGACTGAAGGAAAGCTGAGAGAGAGAGAGAGAGAGAGAGAGAGAGAGAGAGAGAGAGAGAGAGAGAGAGAGAGAGAGAGAGAGAGAGGTTGGGTGGGAGAGAGAGAAATGGTTTAGGTGTGAGAATTATGGTAGCGCTAGGCGAGAGAAAAGGTGGAGAGAGAGAGAGAGAGAGAGGCAGCAAAGTGTAATGAAAGTGAGGGGAAGCTGCAAGGAAACGACGAGAGAGGGAGAGAGAGATTTCTATGAGAAAACTTAATGAGAGGGAAAGCTAGAGAGAGAGAGCGAAAGAGGTCAAGTTTGAAGTGAAAGAGACAGAGAAAGCAGTCAATTTCCAAGCGAGAGAGAGAGAGAGAGAGAGGGGGGGGGGAACTTTCTGTAAGAGAAATTTGGAAGAAGAAAAGCTTGATGCTGAGAGAGTGAAAGAGAACTGTAGACGAATATGAAAAAAAATATCCGTTCCTTTGAAGACGAAAAACAAGCTAAAATGCAGGGAGAGCGAATGGAAAGACTGAAGTAAAAGAAAAAAAAAGAAAAAGCGAGTAGAGGAAATGCGAAACTGCAACAAAATTCTTTGACGTCGAGAGAGAGAGAGAGAGAGAGAGAGAGAGAGAGAGAGAGAGAGAGAGAGAGAGAGAGAGAGGGAGGAGCTTTGAACGTGGCAAATTTAGAAGTAAGGGCAGGGAACCTTTGAATATTGAAATGGCAACCAAATGGACGGACTTCACTCTTGGAGAGTTTGAGTTTTGTTATTATTCGCTGATGTCAGCGAATTTTTTTTTCGCAATCTTTGGCGTGACGTCATCGCCTGCTAACTGCCAAGGCTTTGGAGTACACTTTAAGGACTTAGAGCCTAATGGAGTACAGTGAAAGACTTAGAGCCTAATGGAGTACAGTTAAGGACTTAGAGCCTAATGGAGTACAGTGAAAGACTTAGAGCCTAATGGAGTACAGTTTAAGGACTTAGAGCCTAATGGAGTACAGTTAAAGACTTAGAGCCTAATGGAGTACAGTTAAGGACTTAGAGCCTAATGGAGTACAGTTTAAGGACTTAGAGCCTAATGGAGTACAGTTAAAGACTTAGAGCCTAATGGAGTACAGTTAAGGACTTAGAGCCTAATGGAGTACAGTTAAAGACTTATAGCCTAATGGAGTACAGTTAAGGACTTAGAGCCTAATGGAGTACAGTTAAGGACTTAGAGCCTAATGGAGTACAGTTTAAGGACTTAGAGCCTAATGGAGCACAGCTAAGGACTTAGAGCCAAATGAAGCACAGTTAAGGACTGAGAGCCTAATGAAGTACAGTTAATGGCTTAGAGCCTAATGGAGCACAGCTAAGAACTTAGAGCCTAATGAAGCACAGTTAAGGACTGAGAGCCTAATGAAGTACAGTTAATGGCTTAGAGCCTAATGGAGCACAGCTAAGGACTTAGAGCCTAATGGAGTACAGTTAAAGACTTAGAGCCTAATGGAGTACAGTTTAAGGACTTAGAGCCTAATGGAGCACAGCTAAGGACTTAGAGCCTAATGGAGCACAGCTAAGGACTTAGAGCCTAATGGAGCACAGCTAAGGACTTAGAGCCTAATGGAGCACAGCTAAGGACTGAGAGCCTAATGAAGTACAGTTAATGGCTTAGAGCCTAATGGAGCACAGTTAAGGACTGAGAGCCTAATGAAGTACAGTTAATGGCTTAGAGCCTAATGGAGCACAGCTAAGGACTTAGAGCCTAAGGCACTAAAAAGCTTTGAATTTATATATATAATATATATATATCTATATAAATATTATATGTGTATATGTACTGTATATGTATGTATATATATATATGTATGTATGTATGTACTGTATGTATATATATATATATATATATATATATATATATATATATATATATATATATATATATATATATATATATATATATATATGTATATATATATATATATATATATATATATATATATATATATATATATATATATATATATATATATATATATATATATATATATATATATATATATATATATATATATATATATATATATTTATATATATATATATATATATATATATATATATATATATATATATATATATATATATATATATATATATGTAATACAAAGAGAGAGAGAGAGAGAGAGAGAGAGAGAGAGAGAGAGGTTAAATAAATGATTTAAAGAAGACGAATGGAAGGACGGCAAAAAATGAGAGAAATGAAAAATATTTTCAACAATAAACGCGAAGATCTGGGAGAGGGTTGATAGCAAGAAGAAGCACAAGAGGCACGGAGAATAAGGGACGAAAGATAAGTTGAAATAAATTCTAACGAGGGACAATTAAGATGAAGAGACGAAGGCGACGAGATGTGAATGAAATAAGAGAAGAAACAATTCTGCAGAAGAATGCGTGTGAATGAAGAAAATAAAGTCAAAGATATTTTGACCTCTGTGTGACTTTGAAAAAAAATGTTTGTTGCGTAGATGCTTCGAGAGAGAGAGAGAGAGAGAGAGAGAGAGAGAGAGAGAGAGAGAGAGAGAGGATGTATGTATATGTGAATAAGAAAAGCTGTGTGGAGAGAGCGAGAGAGAGAGAATCAGAACATTATTATGTCTTTGTGAATAATAAAGATTGTAGGGAGAGAGAGAGAGAGAGAGAGAGAGAGAGAGAGAGAGAGAGAGAGAGAGAGAGAGAGAGAGAGAGAGAGAGGATAACCTGGATATGTGAGAGAGAAACCTAGGAAAGAGAGAGAGAGAGAGAGAGAGAGCGACCATAAAAAAATCCCATCCTTTGAAGATAACAAAACTGGCTAAAAGGAAAGAAAAGCGAGTGCACAAGAATGACAAAATAAAATAAAAATTGGAAAAATCGAGGAAGGGGGAAAAATAGGAACTAGAACAAATTCCCCAAAACGGGGAAGGAAAGAAAGAAAGAACAAACGACCTTTGAGAGAAAAGGGCTTCTTCTTCTTCTTCTTCTTCCTTCAGAAGCACAGAACCCACGACCCTTTGAATACTGAACTGGCGCCGAAAGGATTGCCCTCTCGGAGGATTTTAACTATAACAGGCGTCTCGTCGTCATGCAGGCTATGAAGGAGTACAGTGAAGGGCATCGTCATGCAGGCTATGAAGGGTTACAGTGAAAAGCATCGTCATGCAGCCTATGAAGGTTTACAGTGAAGGGCGTCGTCATGCAGATGAAGGGTTACAGTGAAGGGCGTCGTCATCCAGGCTATGAGGGATTACGGTGAAGGGCGTCGTCCGTCATGCAGGCTATGAAGGATTACGGTGAAGGGCGTCGTCCGTCATGCAGGCTATGAAGGGTAACAGTGAATGGGATCGTCATGGAGCCTATGAAGGATTACAGTGAAGGGCATCGTCATGCAGGCTATGAAGGATTACGGTGAAGGGCGTCGTCCGTCATGCAGGCTATGAAGGATTACGGTGAAGGGCGTCGTCCGTCATGCAGGCTATGAAGGGTTACGGTGAAGGGCGTCGTGCGTCATGCAGGCTATGAAGGGTTACAGTGAAGGGCGTCGTCATCCAGATGAAGGTTTACAGTGAAGGGCGTCGTCCGTCATGCAGGCTATGAAGGGTTACAATGAAGGACTTGAATCAGTCTCAGGTATGGCCTCATGGTGAGATTATGAAGGTGCGGAGTGAAGGACTTTGGGATGTTGTGCTTCGCGTCATTAGTTAAATCATAAAATTCTAAATGATTCATTGATGAGTAAATGAGTGAGTACATGTACAGTACGTATATATTGAGAAAGAGGTCAAGTGTCTTTATGTACTCTTCTTAAAGATCAGGTTTTTAAGACGATCCCGAAAAACAATTCAGACCTTCCTTTTTAAAACTTTTTTTTCAAAAAACTATATTTTTTTCAAAAACAAACCTTTTTTTGCAAAACGCACCTTTCCTCTTTTCGAAGCAAACTTTTTTTCAAAATACTTTCTTAGCAAAACAAAGTTTTTTTTCAAAACACCTTTTTTTTTCGAAATATACCTTTCTTTTCAAAACAAACCATTTTTTTTCAAAAAACTTTTTTTAGAGTACATTTTTCCTCTTTTCAAAACAAACTTTTTTTTCAAAGCACCGTTCTTCTTTTCAAAACAATTTTTTCAAAACACCTTTTTTTTCGAAATCCACCTTTCTTTTCAAAACAAACCATTTTTTCAAAAAATCTTTTTTCCCAACACATCTTTCCTCTTTTCAACACAAACTTTTTTTTTCAAAGCACTTTCTTTTCAAAACAAACAATTTTTTTCAAAACACCCTTTTTTCGAAATGCACCTTTCTTTTCGAAACAACCCATTTTTTAAAAAACCTTTCTTCAGAACACATCTTCCCTCTTATCAGAACAAACCTGTTTTCAAAACGCCTTTCTTCCTTTCAAAGCAAAATTTTTTTCAAAACACACCTTTTTTCGAAATATACCTTTCTTTTCAAAACAGACCT
This sequence comes from Macrobrachium rosenbergii, assembly GCF_040412425.1. Classification (NCBI taxonomy): domain Eukaryota; kingdom Metazoa; phylum Arthropoda; class Malacostraca; order Decapoda; family Palaemonidae; genus Macrobrachium; species Macrobrachium rosenbergii. Next base: position 85,369,413 of record NC_089795.1, read on the forward strand.
TTTTTTTCAAAAAACCTTTATTTCAAGAAACTTTTTTTTAAAAAATACTTTTATAAACACACCCGTAGTGGAATAAAGTAACGCATTTCTTCTCAATATATACATAATCTAATATTTATTAAAAAAAAAAAATATGTAAAAAAATTACTATTTCTGTCGAGTTTTGCGCCATACACGTTGTCGTGGCTTTTACAGCTACGCTTCTTCGTCCATAATATGCAAAGGTCCGCCCAGAGTAAAAGTATTTTTTTTTTTTTTTTTACTTGAGACTACGACTTTCCCCAAACAGTATCTTGGGAGAGGAAGGAGATGAAGACTCTCGTGGGATGCTTAAGGATGCAAATGATTCCTGCGACCCCCTTTTTTTTCTCGTTTACGTTTTTTTTTTCAAGAGATGTTTGAGAAGTAGGAGGTTATTTTATTCCGTGGTCGTGTTTTTTTTATACTCGGAATTCTTGGAATAAACATTTATTCGTGTCTTTATTTTCACAAGTTGGGTGCACAAATTTATATATATATATTATATATATATATATATATATATATATATATATATATATATATATATATATATATATATATATATATATATATATTAAATTGTTATTAAAGATATTGTATAAAAAGTACAGTGAAATATTGTTTATTGATAAGTATTTTGTTGTGTTATTAATTCAAAGTTTTCTTTTGAAAAATTAGGTTCCTTTTTTTAATTAATTAGGCACCACGTGGAGTTCAGGTATTCGAGAGTTAGTCGGCTTGGCTACTCAGGCATACTTTAAACTTCAATGCTGTGGAATTTTCTCCATTCTGCTGTGTTTCCTGAGTTATTTAGCTTGCCTCTTTATTTTAAGTCAGGTTTTTTTTACAGTATTTTTAGTTCATCAAGGTCTTACTCTTGTTTTGCATATATTTTCATTCATATAATTTACTGTTGAAAATAAAACTTATTTTTTCCTATATTTTATTTATATAATTTACAGTTTAAAAAATAAAACTTTATTTTTTCCTATATTTTTGTTTATATAATTTACAGTTTAAAAAAATAAAACTTACTTTTTTCCTATATTTTTATTTATATAATTTACAGTTTAAAAAAATAAAACTTACATTTTTCCTAGATTTTTATTTATATAATTTACAGTTTAAAAAATAAAAGTTACTTTTTTCCTATATTTTTATTTATATAACTTACAGTTTAAAAAATAAAACTTATTTTTTCCTATATTTTTATTTATATAATTTACAGTTTAAAAAATAAAACTTACTTTTTTCCTATATTTTTATTTATATAATTTACATTTTAAAAAAACTAAAATTTACATTTTTCCTAGATTTTTATTTATATAATTTACAGTTTGAAAAAATAAAACTTACATTTTTTCCTATATTTTTATTTATATAATTTACAGTTAAAAAAATAAAACTTACTTTTTTCCTATATTTTTATTTATATAATTTACAGTTTAAAAAAATAAAACTTACTTTTTTCCTATATTTTTATTTATATAATTTACATTAAAAAAAAAAACTAAAACTTACTAGGCCTACAGTCATAGTCCTTTCGACGCCATACTACGCAAAGCGAATCGATCACTCATGATTATCATCAGGGGCTCAGAGGGATCACGCGATTCGAAGCAATTCCGCTCTAGGGCGAACCTGATTGGTCGACGCAGGATGACAGGGTTCCGTCACGCAACGCTAGCCAGTTAGCCAATCTTGGAGAAGGCTGACCTTTCTTGGACTTCATTCTCTTACACATTGGCTAAAAGGGGGAAATAAAGATTAGGGTTAGAGTCACGTGACGCCATTCTCTGCCTGGTGCGTAGTTCGGCCACGCCCCTGCCGCTCTGTCATTGGTTGAAGAATGTCACGTGACTCCCGTCAGTTTTTTTTTTTTATATTAGAACCTAGGTTTAGTGGTAATCTGAATCGAGATTTAATCTTTGAATTTATTTAAGAAAAGATGGAAAATGGATAACCACAAATCAGCAGTCCGTGTAAAATCACTTTTATGTATAAATCATTATAAATGACGTCTTAATTACAGACAAGGAAATCTAGAAATGGAGAGAGAGAGAGAGAGAGAGAGAGAGAGAGAGAGAGAGAGAGAGAGAGAGAGAGAGAGAGTGAGTACACCTTAACCCACAAAATTATATTCTTGAAGTGAAGAGAGAGAGAGAGAGAGAGAGAGAGAGAGAGAGATACCTGAAGTGATCCCAACATGAAATTATCGAAATTATTGAAATGGAAAGAGAGAGAGAGTACACCTTAACTCACAAAATTATATTCTTGAAATGAGAGAGAGAGAGAGAGAGAGAGAGAGAGAGAGAGAGAGAGAGAGAGAGAGAGAGTACCTGAAGTCATCCCCAACATGATATTATTGAAATGAGAGAGAGAGAGAGAGAGAGAGAGAGAGAGAGAGAGAGAGAGAGTACCTGGAACAACCCACAAAATTAAATTCTTGATGGCAGCGCATCAAAGTCTCTTAAGAATCGAGAAAGTGGAAATCAAATGGACTTAAGGTGTCAGGTAACGAAAAATAAACGATAATGGAGGAAATTACGTCAATTTGGGAAACAAGGGGAGATATGTAAAGTGACATCGCTGATGCATTAATGTAAGATTAGGTGTTTGGGTCTTGTTGACTTTTGCTTATAAGTACTGAAGTGTTATCAGGGACGGGTTGGGGGGAACGCTCTCTCTCTCTCTCTCTCTCTCTCTCCATTTCAAGAATTCCATGTCGTGGGTCACTTCAGGTACTCTCTCTCTCTCTCTCTCTCTCTCTCTCTCTCTCTCTCCATTTACTCGTGGGTCTACTCTCTCTCTCTCTCTCTCTCTCTCTCTCTCTCTCTCTCTCTCTCTCTCTCTCTCTCTGCTGACCCCACTGCATATCGGCACCAGTCTCGGCTCACAAGTGAAGAATATGCGTTCAATCCCTAGATCTACGAGAAAAGAAACGGCATAAGCGCATTGTATGAAGAATCCAGTATGTCTCTTTTGGCATAAAAATAATGCCTGGTTGCTAGTCAGCTGATGTGGGTCGTAGCTTGAGTTAGTGGAGGGAGAGAGAGAGACACACTTTAGAGCCCCTACAAGGTAACTCTCTCTCTCTCTCTCTCTCTCTCTCTGTGTTTTCGTGGCTCATCAACAAAGTTCCAGTTGCGAATAATTGGAAGTGGAAGACGAGCGACTGGGGTGATTGAGAAGGGGAAGGGACACAGTTGATAAAAATAGATAAACAATGAGAATAAATTGAAATAGCGCGGTGAGAGATATACAAGGAATAACCGAGAGAACGGAAAGGGTATGTTTGTAGTGCAGACAAGTAATAAAAGTATAAGATAAGATAAAAGAAAGAAAAGTGTAACAAAACAATAACGGTCCTTCTGTTCTGGGAATAAAAACGAAAAATGAAATGACTTTTATTTATTCATGAATGTGGAAATACATTACACATTTTTCAACGGCAGGGAAAGGTTGATTGAGTGTAGGTTATCTGGCGTCGCTGGCGATGAAAGATGTAACAAAAAAATAACGGTCCTTATGTTTTGGGAATAAGAACGAAAAATGAAATTACTTAATTTTTTCATGAATGTAGAAATATATTACACATTTTTCAACGGTAGGGAAAGCTTGATTGAGTGTATAGGTTATCTGGCGTGGCTGGCAATGAAAGATAGGAAGTGAAAGTAAGGAGGATAAGAGGGGAAGAAAGGAAGCGTCTGATAATTCAAGAGAGACAAATTGATTGATTGATTTATGGTTACTAATAACCGGCGTCACAACGTCTGAGTTATTGACGCCGACTGAGAGAAAGAGAAGTAACAGAATGAAACTGTGGAAACAACGATAAAGGTGAAAAATAAATAAATGAATATGTAAGGAAGAGACAGGACTGAGAGTAGGAAAAGAGAAGATTGAGAAGTGCAAAAGAGAAGATTGATAAAGGAAGAGAGAAGATTGAGAAAAGGAAAAAGAGAAGAATGAGAAAAAGAAAAGAGAAGATTGAGAAAAGGAAAAAGAGAAGATTGAGAAAACGGAAAGAGAAGATTGGGAAAAGGAAAAAAGAGAAGACTGAGAAAAGAAAAAATTGAGGAAAGCAAAAGAGAAGACTGAGAATTGAGAAGAGGAAAAGAGAAGATTGAGAACTGGGAAATACAAAAGAGAAGATTGAGAAAAACAAAAGAGAAGATTGAGAATGTGAGAAAAGGAAAAGAGAAGACTAAGAAAAGAAAAAGAGAAGATTGAGAATTGTAAAAAAAAGCAAAAGAGAGGATTGAGAATTGAGAAATACAAAATAGAAAATTGAGAAAATCAAAAGAGAAGATTGAGAAATGCGAAAGAGAATACTGAGAAATACAAAAGAGAAGACTGAGAAATACAAAAAGAGAAGATTGAGAAATACGAAAAGAAAAAAGAGAAGATTGAGAATTGAGAAAAGCAAAAGAGAAGTTTGAGAAATGAGAAATACAGAAAGAGAAGATCGAAAAAATCAAAAGAGAAGATTGAGAGATACCAAAAGAGAAGACTGAGAATAAGAGAAGATTGAGAGCTGGAAGAGGAAAAAGGTATCCAATGATTTTGTTGTCGTATTATCGTCTTGATTCCGTCTCTCTGGATGCGACCAACCACTGTTTCCCTCTCGAGGGAACGGGAGACTCAGATAAAGGAAGGTTGGGGGGAGGGGAGGGGAGGGGAAGAGGAGGAGGGCTGATGAATATAGGGAGAGAGGAAGGATGAAGCAGTAGTGGGTAAGGTAGGGGGAGAGGATAGGTAAGGGCTGGAGGAGAGAGAGAGAGAGAGAGAGCTGTTTCAGCCTTTATTTATTACCCTCACATTGTTAGATCTCGGACTGGGAGGAACGCTGTCTCTCTCTCTCTCTCTCTCTCTCTCTCTCTCTCTCTCTCTCTCTCTCTCTCTCAGAGCGAGTTGCAGTTTATCTTTCTGATAGCTGAAAAATGAAGATAAATCTTGTTTAGAATTTTCCGTGGGTTTTTGTGCTAAAGCTAGGGTTTCTCTCTAAGCCCGCGGACGATATAGAATTTAGGGATTGTTGCGGTTTCGCAACTGCAGCTGAATTGGAGAGAGGGATATTTATTCACTTACGTAAAAGCACAAACACACACACACACGCACATGAATTGTATATATATATATATATATATATATATATAATATATATATATATATATATATATATATATATATATATATATATATATATATATATATATATTATATATATATATATATATATATATATATATATATATATATATATATATATATATATATATATATACTGTATATATAAATATATATACTATATATATACAGTATATATATACGTGTGTGTGTGTTTGTGTTTGTAAACTACTTTTCTACCAAAGTCGATTATCTACCCTGAAACCATTTTTGTCATTTTCCTTGTGAAGTGATTAACAAGCATGCAAAAACTACTGTCACATCTAAACAAACAAATATCGAACTATAAGCCACCAGCAAATGCAATTGTCTCAAGTCACAGGAATTTACGGGACCTTAAACGAAAAATCCCGAATTAATGCACAGAACAATGTAACCTTTTTATGAAGTAACTTGAAGCTCTAGTCACTCTGGTGTATATATTTCAGTGATTTTTTTTCAAAGTCACCCCGTACCAGCTTTCACCCTCGATACATATATATTTGACTGTCCAGTTGCAGGTTCATTTGCAATCTTGTTACACCCTTTCCTTATATTCCTCCTGGATCAACTTATAAAATGGCGAAAGCAATATAACCTCGTAAGGGGGAAGCGACACCGTAGAATGAATACCTGTTTTCTTTGTAATGGTATTGGATCTTATCAATTTGTATATGTAGAGACGGAAAGGCAGAGTTGAGGGTGCCACAAGGGGGTGTTATTTCGCCCTTTGCTGTTTATCCGTGTCCTAGGTTTTATAATCGAATATCTGATGTAATGTCAATTTCAGGCCAAAGGCCAAGCGCTGGGACCTATGGGGTCAGTCAGTGCTGAAAGGGAAATTGAGAGTAAAAAGGTTTTAAATGTGTAGCAGGAGGAAATTTTCGCAGTTCACCATGAAGCGGTTGATAGGATGGGGTTGAGGAAAGTAAGATGGAAGAAAGAGAATACGAACGAAGTAAAAAGAATGGATGGGGTTGCAAATAGGACGCTGCAAAGAGCCTCAAGTAATGCCTACAGTGTACCGCATGAGGTGCATTTACAGCGCTATCTCCTACGGGGTTAGATTTTATAATGAAAAATGTGGTCAGAGATGGAAGAGGTTTAGATTGGAGTAACTAAAGAGAGTTGGCAGAGTTGTACCAAGTGAATTATGCTTTTTAATTCAGTAAAAAAAAAACAGGATTTATAAAAACTTCTCAATATAACGCATCATAGAGAAATGGGACTCAGAATAAATCTAAGAAAAATGTTGAGGACTGAAATTCAGTGAAAGAATAAAAGTGCAAATAAAAGAATGGGCTTGCTGAATGAAATTTGGAAAATAAATTGACTGAACTTGCTTATGAAAGTAAGATTATATTATATAACTATGAAACTGTATCAAGAGGATTTTGCCAATTTGAGACTAAAGCTTTAATGAGAAAATTAGAAATGAGATGAAAGGATAGTTGGAAATGAAGGGAAATTGTGTAATTTCCATATTTAGATGAGATACTGATGAACATACCGTAGGTACAGCCTTGGGAGAACAGTTCTTGTAATAGAACTGTGAGTTGGAGATGAGTGGAGAGTTGGGGAAGATAAAGCTATAGTAAATAGATGAGTAGTGATATTAGTGACATATATATATATATATATATATATATATATATATATATATATATATATATATATATATATATATATATATATATATATATATATAATAGATAGATAGACAGAAGTGTGTGTGTGTATGTGTGTGTTTCCACAAGTCCATTTGCCCACTAGTGCATACAGAGAGACAACCATTCCCGTGCATGTAGGCTAGCTAGCTAGTGGATGTGGATGAATATTTATTAAGAAAGGGGAGGAGATGCACTGCAGTATTTGAAAACTAACTCTCTCTCTCTCTCTCTCTCTCTCTCTCTCTCTCTCTCTCTCTCTCTCTCTCTCTCTCTCTCTCTCTCTCTCAGTTTCTGCTAACACTGACGCGTGTATGCCCCTGCGTGATGGGTTTTCCATGATATTCTGACAACTGGCTTGATTTATTGCCCACTCAAGGTGTGCAGTGAAGTTGCACTGATTCCGTGATTAACTAGACCCAGATTACGGTTCTGGATGATGGGTTCTGTTCTCATCCGTAATTGTTTTCTGATTTCTCATCCAGGTGTTGTCTTCTCTATTAGTTTTGCTTTTGGAAACATTTTCAGAGTTTAATGAGTAAAAAGCCACAACAATGTAAGTGAAAAACTGTATTTTTTTTTTTTTTCAGAATACAAAAAAGGTTAAAAATGGAGGTTTCGATGGTCCTCCTCAGTCAACTGAAGAATGTTTTGGATGAAAAGAACCTTTCTGTATTTAAAAAAGAAAATACAGTTTCTCACTTTCATTATTGTGACTTTTTACTCTTTATTTCCGGTCGCCATAAAGTGATGCACCGTAGATATTCAGAGTCGTGAGTGAATGATTAATGATTAAAAGGGATTTTTTTTTGTATTTTTATATTAGGTGGTGTAGAATCGAATAAGGGTTGCTTCTTTCCAGTGTTGTATTCCCATATATATATATATATATATATATATATATATATATATATATATATATATATATATATATATATATATATATATATATATATATATATATATATATATATATATATATATATATATGTATCTGTGTATATATATATATACAAATATATTATATATATATATATATATATATATATATATATATATATATATATATATATATATATATATATATATATATATATATATATATATATATATATATTGTAAGGCCTGTCACGCAGCCTTTCCACTCATTATTTTATTTCGAGTTCCTTGTTTTCTTACTTATTATACATATAAAACCATAGTAACCACTGTCATGAAATGTCATAGTGCTCTGAATATTCGCTTTGAATTTCGTATCTCCTCAAAAGAAACACCTGTTTAGAGAGCTCATTAAAAAACTTTCACTTTAAGGAGAAAGATGAAACGTTGGGATTTGTAATGGAAGAGAGGCGATCAGCCAAGAGAAAGTACACCTTTGCAGCTCCTTAGGCCTCTAAGGTATTGACATAAACAATCATTCTTTTCCTTTGTAGCTGAGAAAATATCTTGGGGAGATCTCTTACCCAAATGTCACTTAGCACACCGCCTTCCCTTTCCTTTCCTCCTCTCTTCTTGCCTTTCCTTCCCTTCTCTTGCCTTCGTCCTTCCGATCGAGTGACAATCGTGATGGCCCCACATTCGTTTTCCTCTCAGCAGGTGACCTGACACAGGAGAGCGCCCAGGTAAGAAGAGGAAGGCCATCAGATCAACTTGACGTGTGACTAGTCAAATACACCTTACTTTTGGTGGTGGCCTTTTGAGGGCAATGCCATCGGTGCACCTTTGAGGCTCCTTGCAGCTTCGCTTTGGCCCACTAGCTGCAGCTCTTTTCATTCCTTTTACTGGACCTCCGTTCTTATTCTCTTTCTTCCATCTTACTTTCCTCAACCCTCTCGTAGCAATTGTTTTATGGTGCAACTGCAAGGTTTTCCTCCTGTTACACCTTTCAAACTATTTTACTCTAAATTTCCCTTTCAGCGCCGAATGACCTCTTAGGTCACAGCGCTTAGCTTTTGGTCTAAATTTGATACTCCGAATCCAGTTCCATTCTTTGGTGGTGGTCACTCTTTCTCAGCTCTGTATCTTCAGCAGTGGAAATTCTTTGTCATTCTTTTGCGTAGGGGCTGAAGATTTTGACATTTCAAGGGACATTCTCTTTATTTCATTGACTAATTTTGCCGGAAGTGTTAAAGATGTGAACTGCGTACGAATGCGCTATCAAACTGTTGTTTTTCCTTGCAGTTGCTTGAATATTATTATTGTTATATTTTGATTGTAGATCTGTATTTCTTTGGAGAGCATATTCGAATGAGTTTGTCCCCTATAGTCAGAGATAAATTAAGTAAAGAATTCGTCCAAAAAGTATGTGTGTGTGTTTGTGTGTGTGCGTTTGCGCATGAAGGTTTTGACACCTGAAATTGATGAATAGTGAATAAGGTAAGGCAATAAACTAAGATATGCGTAGAAAATGTATGTAGAAAACTGACATTAGATTTTGTAATAGGAATGGAAGGTCGGGATTTCCATGTTCCCTGCTTAAATCTTTATTAAACATTTTAAGTAGCAGTAATTCATGAGAGTAAAGTTCTCTCTCTCTCTCTCTCTCTCTCTCTCTCTCTCTCTCTCTCTCTCTCTCTAAGGGTAAAAAAATTAAGTGTTTCTGTATTCAATTCCTATGGTAAAAATTAGTGTAAATTCAATTCCTTTCTCTCTCTCTCTCTCTCTCTCTCTCTCTCTCTCTCTCTCTCTCTCTCTCTCTCTCTCTCTCAGGGTAAAGAAAATTAGGCGCTTTTGTATTCAATTCCCTGCGGTAATTCATTAGTGTAAAATTCTCTCTCTCTCTCTCTCTCTCTCTCTCTCTTGCCGAGGGTAAAAAAAATTGAGTGTTTTTGTATTCAATTCCCTGTGGTAATTCATTAGTGTAAAATTCTCTCTCTCTCTCTCTCTCTCTCTCTCTCTCTCTCTCTCTCTCTCTCTCTCTCTCTCTCTCAAAGGGGAAAGAAAATTAAGTGCTTTTGTATCTAACTCCCTTCTGTAAATCATTATTATAAAACTCTCTCTCTCTCTCTCTCTCTCTCTCTCTCTCTCTCTCTCTCTCTCTCTCTCTCTCTCTCTCTCTCTCTCTCTAACAAATTACGTCGGTCCCCGTGATGGGATTTTGCATGCATAATCCCGTATGATAGTCCAGTTTGTATAATCCAGAGTGGAACTCATGTTTATATTAGAGCCGAGTATGGCATACTCTTGTATACTGGACCTCGTATGAGGACTCTCTCTTGTACGTGTATTAAACAAACAACTTGCACTATATAGTCATTTTGTTTGTGTGCTCGATATTGTTTGTTTTCTCTTCTGTTTATGTAAACAAAGTTAGGTTTCAGGGCCTTGTCGTATTTTCAGTGGTGAGACAAATGAGTTTTTGTGACCCTAACTGAATGGTGGGAAAGTAAGGGAATACCGAAGTACGGAGTAAGTTCCAGATTCTAGGAAGCGGTTACTTGATCTTTTGAGGTTTGTGTAGATGTTTGTGGAAGTTTATTGTACGTAGTTGATAATGGTTGACATATCGTATCTATTTCTCTGCAGCTATCAATGTCTAGCTGGTGATTCTCCATTCATCCCTGTATTGGGGGTGGGGTAGGGGTTAATGCCATCGTTGTACATCACGCGGTGCACTGTTCGCATTACTAAAAGGTTCTCTGCAGCGTCCCTTTGGCCTCTAGCTGCAACCCCTTTCATTCCTTTTACTGTACCTCCGCTGATATTCTCTCTTCCTTCGTGCTTCACCCTCTCCTTACAATTGTTTCTTTGTGCAACTGCCAGGTTTTCCTCCTGTTACACCTTTCAAACCTTTCTACTCCCAATTTTCCATTCAGCGCTGATTGACCTCATAGGTCCGAGCGCTAAGCCTTTGGCCATTTCCAATGCGTCATTCTTAGAAGGCTAATCATTGA
>NC_089795.1:85385162-85407662 GCF_040412425.1 Macrobrachium rosenbergii
AGGAGGCGTCTAAGAAAGAGAGAGGGGAAATGCAGTCCTCCTTCATGAAAGAAGCGTCTGCGTCTAAAAGAGAGAGAGAGAGAGAGAGAGAGAGAGAGAGAGAGTGGAAGCTTCCTTTAAAGGAGGCGTCTAAGAAAGAGAGAGGGGGGAATGCAGTCCTCCTTCATGAAGGAAGCGTCTAAAAGAGAGAGAGAGAGAGAGAGAGAGAGAGAGAGAGAGAGAGAGAGAGAGAGAGACTCTTTCTCTCACTCTCTCAAGGGATCTCTTTCAGTAGTTGTTTTATGAAGGAAGACTGCATTCTCTCTCTCTCTCTCTCTCTCTCTCCTTCTTAAAAGTACTGAAGGAGATCCTTAGAGAGAGAGTGAGAGTCTCTCTCTCTCTCTCTCTCTCTCTCTCTCTCTCTCTCTCTCTCTCTGTGTTATCTGCAGTTCATTGGGCGATTGATCTCTCATCTTTCGCAACTTGCCCGGCAATCAAGGGGAAACAATGAAGGGATGCTGGAATACGTTCTTTCCAGCCCCCCTAAATTGCCATTTCACAACCATATGTTCTCTGCCGCTGGAAAAGCCTTTGTGCTTCGGACGTAACGCTTTCGCTTGTGCTTTCGGCTTCGTGTGTTTTATTTTTTTTTTTTCTCTCTCTCTCGCTCAAGCGAAATTGAAATTATGTTTCTTCGTTGTGCTGGGCTCTTGTTTCTGATGGGTTGCTTTTGTAGGATTATATATTTTATATATATATATATATATATATATATATATATATATATATATATATATATATGTATGTATATATATATATATAATATATATATATATATATATATATATATATGTATGTATGTATATACATATATAATATATATATATATATATATATATATATATATATATATATATATATATATATATATATATATATATATATATATATATATATATATATATATATATATATATATATATATATATATATAATTTTGTGTATATATGCATGAATGAATCTTCGTATGAATTAGCTTTTATAGAAGCATATTGAAGGAAACGGAAGGCAGGTACATTTGTATCAGTAATTAAATAACGTATAAAAAAAAACTTGTAGCTCCTCGTTCCAGATGTAAGAGACTAACTAGAGGGTCATATGACCTAAGTCAAGATATCTTTTGAAGAGAGAGAGAGAGAGAGAGAGAGAGAGAGAGAGAGAGAGGTGGGGAGGAAAGAATAGGTCGCGTAAGGACAAGAACTGATTAATTCTAAACGGAATACGGTACACTGGTTCTGAACTCTCTCCCCTCTTCCCTCCCCTACCCTTCTCAAGGACACCCCCATCCTCCCCACCCTACTCCCAGATAACCCCCACCCACCCATCCACCTATCCTGTCTCCCAGCAGGGCCACAATCCTCTTCATAATTACGGTTCTTTTTAGAAAGAGTATAGAGATTTACACACTTGAATGGCCTCCTAGAAATGTGATCCCATTGGATACTCCATATCTTTTTTGGTGGACCTTTAGAGCCCACCTTTGTTATTACTGCTGTATCTTTTTTTATTTATGTTTACGAGCTTCGAGTAATCTAGTTAAGTGGATTCGAACTACTTTTTACCTTTGTGAAGTGAATCGTCTCTCTCTCTCTCTCTCTCTCTCTCTCTCTCTCTCTCTCTCTCTCTCTCTCTCCCTTTTACTTTGTGAAGTGTCTCTCTCTCTCTCTCTCTCTCTCTCTCTCTCTCTCTCTCTCTCTCTCTCTCTCTCTCTCATTTTTATAGGCGCATTTGTTTTTTTCTGTTTATTTATCAAAGGAATGACTTTTGTTGTCTTTCTCCTCAGCATATGTAAGTAATAACAGCCACTTTACTTAATGTATTGATCAGTTAACTTTTTATTATTTTTATGGCGTATGTTTACTTGGTTCGGAGTGTTTCAAAAAGTTGTTATTAATGAAGAAAATAATTTACAAAATTAAGGTTTATTATCAGCCTTGTTTTCCCTGTATATTTATTCTCGTCTGTGTAGTATTCGTGTCTACATTCATGCACATATCATTATTATTAATATTATTTTTACTATTTTTCATAAGAACCCTACTCATACGGAACTAGCCCACAGGGGCCATTGACTTGAAATTCAAGCTTCCAAGTAATATGGTTCATTAGAAAGAAGGAACAGAAGGTAATGGGAAATACAGAAAGACGAGATCCCTTATTAACAAAGAAAACTAAATCAAGAAATTAATAAATAAATTTAAAAAATTAAGTAAATGTAGAGTGAAAGTTTGATGGTAAATACATCTGAGAATAAACGGTTCGGTGGCTTATGTGCGCCCAGTCTGGGGAGACAGCATTCCTGAGTCGGTGGAGTGAGTACTTTGAAGATTTGTCGAATCTATGAAAATGAGGCAGAGTTGAATGACGCAAGAGTGTAATGGGTTGAGTAAATTGAAGAATGGTAATGGAAGTGACTGCCAACAACGCAAGGATGGTATTTAAGATTTTGAAGGATAGGAAGATATGTGAATTTGAATGGATTAGAAGAGATGCTGCTGTATGGTGGGTACAGTTAGAATGCCTTGCTGACCAGGGCGAGTAAGGCATGTCAGTATGAGGGAAAGGTTCTGAAGGAATGGGTGGGAGGAGTAACTGTTTCTTGGTACAAGGGTAGAGGTGATAGACGAGGCTGCATGAATTACAGAGGCATAACTGTTATAAGGGAAAGTGTACGATAAGACTATAAGTTTTTGAGGGCTATTAAAGAGTTTTTATGTTGGAACTGAAGTGTAAGACCGAATTTTGAAACTGGTTAAGTTGAAAAGTGGATGCGAGATAAAGGTGTTTTGTCTCCATGGCTGTTTACTAGTGCAGCTTTAGACATTATTGTTTGCATTCATTGTTTGGGCACTGTTGAAAGACTACTATTGCATTGTCCATTTGTCCACAAAATACGAGCACTCGTATTCAATATATATAAATCCAAAAATAAATATGGCGAGTATATTATTAGTTTATACACCAATCCTGCAGCAGAGAATTGTTGTTTACATTTACCTGTGTAAATGAGACGTGATTAACGATTGATCTTGAATAGAAACAGTTTGTTATTAGAATGCATTGTTACATAGATCGTGTGTTCAGAAAATAAACAAACAAGTAGGGCTAAAATTAGATTAATTAGCAAGTACATTTATTGGTGACGTCTTACATAAAGCAGCCTATACAGAGGAAGATTTTGGAAACTTGTTCATTTAAAATTGAGTTTTTTTTTTCTTAATATAGTGATGGCGATACATTTCTAAAGTCACAACAATTATTACAACATAGTCATTTCTTAAATTGCAGTATTTTTAAGGCTGGGTAGATGATACGAATTCGAAGATAGCATAATTATTTTTTTTACCTAATCAGAACTAGATATTAATATTTTACTTACATTTTTATTTATTTAATTATTAATATGCTAATTTATCTGTTTTTCTAATAACTGATTTCCTCGTTCTGTATTTCCCATTACCCTCCGTTACTTCTTTCGATTGAACACCATAATATTCTTCGGAAGCATGAATTTCAAGTTAATGGGCCCTGTGGACTTGCTCAACATGAGTAAGGTTAATTTGCTGAATAATAATAATAATAATAATAATAATAATAATAATAATAATAATGGAACTGGTGTCATGTATTTCCCTTGGATATGGGTTCACACCTTTTCTATTAAGACTAGACGAACTGCAGCCTTCAAAATATACGTTTTACAAGCTTATTTTGAAATAAATGGATCAATTTTATACGTTCCTCGTATAAAATTCATATTTTTTCGAGTGCTTTCTTTTATAAAACTGAATTTAACTATGACTCTCTAACATAATATTAGAATAAATCAACTTTTTAGCCCCATTTTCAGTTCATAGCATAATGGGTTAAAAAATTGCACTGTTCTTCATCGCATGATATGACAAGTATAAATACGGCACGTGATTTACACTGCATTTCCTAGTATGACCAGTGTAAATATGACACATGATTTACACAGCATTTCTTTGTATGACCAATGTAAATATGACACATGATTTACAATGAATTTCCTAGTATGACAAGTATAAATATGACATGATGTACACTGCATTTCCTAGTATGAGCTGTGTAAATATGACACATGATTTACACTGCATTTCTTAGTATGACCAGTATAAATATGGCATGATTTACTCTGCATTTCCTAGTATGACCAGTGTGAATGTGACACATGATTTACACTGCATTTCCTAGTATGACCAGTGTAAATGTGACATGATTTACACTGCATTTCCTAGTATGACCAGTATAAATGTGGCATTATTTACTCTGCATTTCCTAGTATGACCAGTGTGAATGTGACACATGATTTACACTGCACTTCCTAGTATGACCAGTGTAAATGTGACATGATTTACTCTGCATTTCCTAGTATGACCAGTATAAATATGACTCATGATTTACACAGCATTTCCTAGTATGACCGGTATAAATGTGGCACATGATTTACACTGCATTTCCTAGTATGACCAGTATAAATGTGACACATGATTTACACTGCATTTCTTAGCATGACAGGTATAAATATGACGCATGCTTTACAAAGCATTTCCTAGTATGACTGGTGTAAATATGACACATGACTTATACCGCATTTGATAGCAACATCTTTTAGCATTTTCAGGAGAGTTCTTCAGAAGTACTGTTCTCTGTACCTTTGTTCTTAAATGTCACACTAACTCAGGTATTGTGTATTCCATGTTACATCTTTCTCATCATCAGTATATCAGGGCCTACACAAACATGTTTAGTGTCATCCCAGCAAGTATGATGTGATTTTTGTACCACATGTAACATGTCTTCACCAAATGAAACCGGTCAGGGTTGAATCTCGTTTTATTTTTCCTTGTTGTACTACCTGCATGTTAGCAGTACATGTTCCTGTGATTTCATTCATTCATATATCATATATATATATATATATATATATATATATATATATATATATATATATATATATATATATATATATATATATATATATATATATATATATATATATATATATATATATGGTTCAGAATTTCCAGAGTGACGTTACACAGTGGATGGAAAATAACATCTCTTGACTTGAACAGTAATTGAGGTACCTAGTGTGGTCGAATTTGGTGGGTTCCTTGCAGGGTAAAAAAAAATGCAGGGCCTTGCAACCTCATCCCAAAAGACTTGTTAAAGAACTTAAAGGCTAACCCCTACTGTGACCACCTTTGTGTAACGGAAAGCGCGCACGTTTTCAAAAAGATTATTTCTACACATTGGCGTGTGTGTTGGTGTCTGCAATACTCGCACGGAATATTTATAGGTATTGTTGTTATTGCTGTCTATTTCCATCTCTCCCCTTCTCGTTCTTATTCCAGTTTCTTTTTTCTTTTGTCTCTGAAAGATTCCCCTTCCTCCAAATTCTGTTTTGGGACCTGTGGAGGTTATTGTCATTCCGTGTAATTACTCACCTCTCCTGTACGTAAGCGCCCGTCTTTATTGCTGCCGAGTAGAACCCTCCTTTTCTCTCGTCCGTATTGCTTGTTGCAACAATTACCCCTTTTATCTATGGCCTTGTTTGCTGCTGCTGCTCCTCTCTCTCTCTCTCTCTCTCTCTCTCTCTCTCTCTCTCTCTCTCTCTCTCTCTCTCTCTCTTTCTACGTATGTTTATATGTTTTCTGCTCCTTTTATCTCTCTCTCTCTCTCTCTCTCTCTCTCTCTCTCTCTCTCTCTCTCTCTCTCTATACACATGTTTTTTGCTCCGTTTCTCTCTCTCTCAACACGTTTTCTGATCCTTCTCTCTCTCTCTCTCTCTCTCTCTCTCTCTCTCTCTCTCTCTCTCTCTCTCTCTATATATATACACGTTTCCTACTCAATTTCATCCTTTGAATGTTAGTTTCAGGAAGCACTTCCCTTCCTCACCCCCACCCCCCTTTTTTACGAAGCATTATGAGACGTTTTTGGTAGCCCCGGAACCTCCTCTAGCCAAGCCACTGCCCACCACAGTCAACTAACTATCAGATACACAATACTCGGAAGATTCATGTCTGGGTCTTTCTCACACAGAAATCAGTTCCTGGTCCTCTACGTACTGAAAGAAGTATTTTGACCAATACACACACACACACACACACACACACACACACACACACATATATATATATACATGTAGATATATATATTATATATATATATACACATACACATATGTATATGTATGAAGTTTTGTGGCTTATGCACGTGGCTTTTTACTCTCACATACATTAATCTGCGAATATTACCTTACATCTAATTCACAATTCCCTGAGAATAACAAATAATGGGAATTTATTCATGCATATCGGGTGTAGTTATTCCCACGTTATAGCGGATCGATATTAAGTTATATGTATGTATGTGTGTATGTATGTATATGTGTGTGTGTTGCATTTCATTGCAAACTTGAGAGCTCTTGTACACACTTCTTACGTGTCACATTCAAATAGCTGCATTATTAATGTCGAGCATTTAAGTGTCGGAGCTCTCTCTCTCTCTCTCTCTCTCTCTCTCTCTCTCTCTCTCTCTCTCTCTCTCTCTCTCTCTCTCTCTCTCGGTACGTGTAAAACACACCAAAACTTCTCACTCTCTCTCTCTCTCTCTCTCTCTCTCTCTCTCTGCCAGTTCATATGAAGCATACCAGCACAGAGAGAGAGAGAGAGAGAGAGAGAGAGAGAGAGAGAGAGAGAGAGGGTGTGTATGTGTGGCATCATCACATCACCTCTGAAATATCTTGACGCCCTGAAGACCACGCTGACTGACAGTGTGCATAGTGAGAGCCGAGTTCCACGGCGAAAGGAAATTGCGGAATTTGACGTAGCCCCGAAATAGTTTCATGTCCGTGTTCCTATTTATGTGGCTCTCGGCTTATTTCCACGTTCACTCGGCACGTATTTTTAATGACGTTTCCTTCTTGTATGCTTTTGTTAATTCGCTTTTAGTGTTTTTGTTGCTTGTTTTTCATTTCATTTTAGCTAGATTTTTGGATTTTTTTTTTCCGTATTCTTCATGTGACTTTTTCCAGGTATGGATTTTGTCCACCTCTCGCAGGGTGTTGAACATTGCTTTCTATTTATTTATGTTTATTTGTATAATGTATTTATATATCTCTTTAGGTAACGAAATTTAGCTGGAATTAAGTATTTATTCAGTTCCCATAGTCAATTGTATCTTCTTCAATATCCCGTCTTCGACAGCAGAAAACAAGTAAAAAGTGCACCGAAGTTTCTTCGGCGCAATCGAGTTCTCTGTACGTCCTATAATCAAGGCCACCGAAAATAGATCTATCTTTCGGAGGTCTCGGTATAATGTTGTATAAGCCGCGCCCCATGAAACTTTAACCACGGCTCTGTGGTGGCCTGTCCTTTATCGTTGCCAGAAGCACGATTACGGCTACCTTTAACCTTAAATATAATAAAAACTGCTGAGGCTAGAGGGGTTCAATTTGGTATGTTTGATGATTGGAGGGTGGATGATCAACATACCAATTTTCAGCCCTCTAGCCTCAGTAGTTTTTAAGATCTGAGGGCGGACAGAAAAAATGCGGACGGATAGACAAAGCCCGTATCATACAAGATTAGGACCAGTCCCGGCGCCTCTTTCGCCACATAAACCCCGAAGGGGGGATTATAAGTCCACATCGACGGAAACAGAGGCAATGCTGCGACGTGATTGGCTCCGTAATGCCCTCTCTCCGGACCAATCAGCTCCCCGTTATTGATTCGTAGCTGGGACGGCCATGCTGTGTGGTAAATCTGGAGGTACTGCTGTTTCCGCCCCGATGAATTTCGTCTTATTTCTGTCCCGATTTGCATGATCGCGTCTGATCAGCGTTTACTGTCTATTTTGTGTGTGTTTAAATAAGCTTTTTTTTTTTTTTTTGTACTCATTGGCTTACATATTAATAACGTTCTGATGTTTTAGGATTGCCGAAAGAAAACAAGAGTATTGAAAAGAGGAAATAATTGGGATTCTGAAATTGTAGTTTCGAATCTGCTCAGAAATGTCATTGGAAAATTTGATTATTCTCTCTCTCTCTCTCTCTCTCTCTCTCTCTCTCTCTCTCTCTCTCTCTCTCTCTCTCTCTCTCGTTAGCTTTAATAAGTGGGAAATCCTGATTGATGGTTATATGCATTTTAGCAACAGAGATAGCGTTCAAGTCTCTCTCTCTCTCTCTCTCTCTCTCTCTCTCTCTCTCTCTCTCTCTCTCTCTCTCTCTTTAGCTTTAATAAGTGGGAAATCCTGATTGATGATAATTTGCATTTTATCAACAGAGGCAGCTTTCAAGTCTCTCTCTCTCTCTCTCTCTCTCTCTCTCTCAAACAAACCTGTGGGTCCACCTGATCATAATTTTCAGGATGACAAGACAAAGCGAAAAAAGGGAAAGGAAACATTAAAATAATAAAAAAAAAATAAAATGCCTAAAAGAATAAAATGATTAAAACTGCTTCAGAGAAAGATCGGGCAGGAAGTTTAATCCTATTACGTCTGGCAAATTACGCCTTTGAAAAAAAATCCTCTTATATATTTTTTTTTCGCGATGGAGAGAGATCGAGACGGGGTTCGTTGCCCAATTGGGTCCCACTCGGTCACCGCAAGAAAAGTATTTATTTGTGGGCGCTCACGCCTTTTGAAATTGTGAAGGTTATGTGGTTTTTGAAATACGGGAAAAAGATATTCGGTATTTTTAATACGTTTTTATCTGCTCATTCAATTTTTTTTTATTTTAATAAGCGAGGTCTCTTCTTTTTGTATTTTCCTTTACATTTTCTTACTTCTTCCTAATTAACAACATATTCTTTGGAAGGTTTGATTTCAAGTCAGTGGCCCCTTTGGTGGGCTTGTTCCATATGAATAGGGTTGATCTTCTGAATAATAATAATAATAATAATAATAATAATAATAATAATAATAATAATAATAATAATAATAATAATTCTGCATGATTCCTGAAATACGGACTAAAAATAAACATTCCTCCTCTTTCTGAATGCGACAGATACAGAACAAATATCGGTTTTGAATTTTCCTTTCCTCTCTCTCTCTCTCTCTCTCTCTCTCTCTCTCTCTCTCTCTCTCTCTCTCTCTTCCTTATTCTGAGAGTTGTGTCTGTCGCAGTTTCCATTTGGAAGGAAATAAATGTTGTTGGGGCTTAATGGAATTGATAATGAAGTTGTAATATGAATGGCATCGGATTACCTCCCCCCCTCCCCTCCCCGTTTACCCCTACCCCTCCCCTTACTCACAAGTGCGCGGAGAGTTGGTGTGTGGAAAATTATTCAAATTATTTTGTGAGTGGGGTTTTTTTTTACGATGCTGAATTTGAGGGAGAGTTTTTTTCTCTCTCTCTCTTTGTCAGTTCCGTGGTCTTTTTATTTCGAAATCTGGAAGGGCACTAAGGAGAATGAGATTCTTTTCTGTGGTTTGAAATTTGTGCTGTATTTCTCAATTATAGATGTTTCATTTTTCTGTGGTTTTAATTGTGTTTGTTCGTATCATTTTCGTTCTCTTTTTTAATTGAATGCCACGTCTTGATATAACATTCATAATCCATTTATACTGTTGTTTACTAAATACGGGGTTTCTGATTAAAGTTTCGGCACCTTGCATTTAAAAAAAAAGTATATTAATAAATCCTTTACCATCATAGATATTTTATTCGTTCCACAAACTACATCTTGGTTGGCTCAGCTCTCACCCTTCATCGCTTGTCATTCCTTCCGTCATCTGCCTTACTTCCTCTGTCAGAATCCTAACATGCGCCATGTCTGGTATACTAAGTGACGTTGTACTTTTATAGATCATGCGCGTATATACTCTCATATTTGTAGAAATAGTTATCAATAAGGTCATGATCATGATTATGAATCCCGTTACGTTATAAGAAAAAATATACATTTCTTGTCTTATACTACCAATAATTCGTCCCCGTAGGGGGGTAGTGCCGCCAGTGCCCCTCATGCGCTGCACTGTAGGCATTACTAAAGGTTCTTTGCACCGTGCCTTCCTTAGGCCCCTAGCTGCAACCCCTTTCGTTCCTTTTACTGTACCTCCTTTCATATTCTCTTTCTTCCATCTTAATTTTCACCCTCTCTTAACAATTAATTCACAGTGCAACTGCGGGGTTTTCCTCCTGTTACGCCTTTCAAACCTTTTACTGTCATTTTTCGTTTCAGCGCTGAATGACCTCATAGATCCCAGTGCTTGGCCTTTGGCCTAAATTCATTTAGTTCAATTCAAAACCAATAATTTGGTGGTGTGTTTTTGCTTGTAAATTATATGCTTTGTATAGTCTTCCTTCCTTAAAGAAGCTATTGCGTATCTTTTTGGGGGGGATTAGACTCAACTCACCTTCCTTCCGTATTTATTTTTCATTCATAAATTATGTATTCCATTGGAATCGCCAGTGCCAACTGCCTCCCAGAGAATGAATTTAAAGCAGCTTCGCTCGAACTGTCCAACAGATAATTAAGATAATTTAAATTTTAATTATTATTTTTGCTTTAGCAGCTTTCGTGTATTCCATTAAAATCTATTTTTTTAAATAACTACTGGGTTTGTGTGTTTATAATCTCACCACTTGTTTTAACCGTTATTGGACGATTTGCGATATTAATACGCCAATTAGTGTAATGCAGTTATGTGCGTTATGCATCAGTCACCTAATGGACTTTCAGATGTCATTAGTGTTCACTTATAGATTAAGGTAATAATATGTTAATTGCCTCTGTTGAGATAATTCCTTAATGGATTTTTTTGGCGTTTCTGTTTACAGGTAAATGACAATAAATGGATATTTATAATATTTAAAAACATCACTATATTTCTGGAACTCCGTAGTGAATATTTTGCATCATCTTTTACGTATAAAGTACAGTAATATGCAGGCTTTTTACCATATGTATATATTTCTTCAGTCTGCTAAGTAAAGGACGACAGTCGAAAGGCCTCGCACCACTCCAGTGTTTCTCTTTCCTTTGTGGGTTTTGTCTTTATTTATATAAAATTTATCACTTTCAATATTTTGGGGATTCACATATACATATTATCCTTTGTGAAGCTAATAAGATTTATTTCAAATTGTTACACTTGACAAGTAGGTTACAGATGTGAATCGAATTTGATTTTTACTTTGATCATTCTCAAGCGATAGCGTAACTTATTTTGGATTTTTTTTATTTTTGCGTCTTTTACGTGTAAATTACAGTAATATGAAGACTTTTTGCTGTATATATAAATCATCCTTTGTGAGGTTAATAGATTATTCGTCTATTGTAACGTTTTACGGCCAGGTTATAGAAGTGAATCGAACTTCACTTTCCTTTGATCATTCTCAAACGATAGCATGACCTTTGTTCGTACTTTTTTTTTTCTTTTCTCGCATTATCTTTGACATATAAATTACAGTAATTATAAATTACAGTAATATAAAGACTTTTGCTGTGTGTAAATTATCCTTTCTGAAGGTCATAAAATTTATTTCATATTGTTACACTTGACAAATAGGTTACTGATGTGAATCGACTGTAACTTTTACTTTGATAAATCTCAAGCGATTTTTTTTTTTTTGCTTTTTTGCGTTATCTTTTACGTATATATAAATTATCCTTTGTGATGTTAGTGTTTTACAGGTTAGTTACAGAAATGAATAGAACTTGACTTTACTCTGCCAATCGTCAAACGATAACATGACCCATTTTGTACTTTTTTTGTTTTTTAAAGCGATCGAGTCAATCGCGACGTACATTGTTTGTTACCTATTGCATTTTATATTGCATTCCCTTCTCCATTTCATACACATTCCAAACTCTCTTCGACGATTCCGTATTGCGTGCGTTTTTTTTTTTCTTTTTATTTGGCCTGTGTATTTTATTTTTGCGTTTTTGGATATGGCTGTTTGATTGTGCTTTCGTATGAGACTGCGAACGCGAGTGTGGTTTTGTGCGTGCTTGTTTGACTGTCAGTCTATGTGTCATTGTGTGCTTGTGTGAGTGTCTCTGTGTTTTTGTGTGCGTGTGTTTCTACGTTTTTGCTTGCGTGACTGTAAATGTGTCAGTGCGTGCATGCGTGATTTTAAATGTGTTAATTTGTTCGTGCGTGACTGTAAATATTGGTTAATAATGTGTACGTGCGTGACTGTAAGTATGTGGTAATGTGTGCATGAACGAATGTAAGTATGGGCTAATATGTGCATGAACGATTGTAAATGTGGGTTAATGTGTGCATGCGTGATTGTAAATATAGGTTATATGAGTGCGTTATGGTAAATATGGGTTAGTGTGTGCTTGAACAATTGTAAATGCGGGTTAATGTGTGCTTGAACAATCGTAAATGTGGGTTAATGTGTGCTTGAACAATTGTAGATGTGGGTTAATGTGTGCCTGAACAGTTGTAAATTGTGGGTTAATGTGTGCTTGAACAATTGTAAATGTGGGTTAATGTTTGCTTGAATAACTGTAAACGTGGGTGAATGTGTGCTTGAATAAATGTAAACGTGGGTGAATGTGTGCATGCGTGACTGTAAATGTGAGTTAATTTGTGCTTGAACAATTGTAAACGTGAGTTAATGTGTGCTTGAACAATTGTAAATGTGGGTTAATGTGTGCTTGAACAATTGTAAATGTGGGTTAATGTGTGCTTGAACAATAGTTAATGTTGGTTCATGTGTGCTTGAACAATTGTAAATGTGGGTTCATGTGTGCTTGAACAATTGTAACTGTGGGTTCATGTGTGCTTGAACAATTGTAAATGTGGGTTAATGTGTGCTTGAACAATTGTAAATGTTGGTTAATGTGTGCTTGAACAATTGTAAATGTGGGTTAATGAGTGCGTGCGTGTGCTTGTATGTTTGTATATGTGTGTGTACGTATATGTACGTATGACTGTGAATGAGAGTGTGAATCGAATATCCACTTGTGCTTCCCCACTTGAACCCGGAGTTGATTTATTGCTTTTGGATATCCGATATTTCTGAAATAATGCTCCTTACGAACCTCCGTTTATTTATGGGTATTGAAGTGTTCTCCGAAGGAGAGAGAGAGAGAGAGAGAGAGAGAGAGAGAGAGAGAGAGAGAGAGAGAGAGAGAGAGAGAGGTAAGTTCATTTCCCCCTCCTCTCCGTCTTCATCATCCGAGTTTTGCGGTTTGTCAAAGAGATGAGAGTGGAAACGAAAACCGGAAATAAAAGAAAGTAAAACAAACAATTCCTCCGTCCCAAGTATGTGTTGACTGAAGTGTTATCGAGGTAGATATGTCGAGATGATGGAACGGGTATCAGTGAGTTGTTTTTCTTTTTTTTTTTTTGTTAATCATTTGTAGACTTTCTGGTTTGGTTTTGAAATAATATGAGTTGCTGGTTAATGTTTTTTTTATGCTAACAATAGTATTTTTGTAGTTAATGTATTTTTTAATATTACCGATGTTCAGTAGCCAGTCGGTTTTTGTGTTTTATTCAACTGGCTCCCCGTCGAGGTGGGAGTGCCGTCAGTGCACCTCAGTCGATGTACCGTAGGCAGTAAGGTTCTTTGCAGCGTTCCTTCGTCCCCTAGCTGCAACCTCTTTCATTCCTTTTTACTGTACCTCCGTTCGTATTCTCTTTCTTCCATCTTTCTTTCCACCTTCTCCTAACTGTTAATTCATAGTGCAACTGCAAGGCTTTTCTCATGTTACATCTTTAAAGCCTTTTTGCCTTCAATTTCCCCTTCAGCGCTGAATGACCTCGTATGTCCCAGTGCCTAAACTTGGGCCTAAATTTTAGTTAGTGACTAGATATATTTATTTTTAAGTTTATGTTTTTGTTAGATAATTTTTTATATTTACGTGTTGGTCGTCAGATTGCTTCCTGTTTTCTGTACCCTGCTGTTATTTTTATTATTATTATTTTTTTTACATTTTACATGTTTCTAATTACACGATTATTTCTATTCATAGGTTCGTAGATTTTCTTTCGTAATTAAAATAAAATTATGCGTTACTGACTAGATCATTTTTAGTTTTCTGTTGAAGAAAATGATTGTGCTGGCTTTGTCTGTCCGTCCGCACTTTATTCTGTCCGCTCTTTTTTCTGTCCGCCCTCAGATCTTAAAAACTATGAGGCTAGAGGGCTGCAAATTGGTATGTTGATCACCCACCCTCCAATCATCAAACATACCAAATTGCAGCCCTCTAACCTCAGTGGTTTTTATTTTATTTAAGGTTAAAGTTACCCATAACGGTGCATCTGGCAACGTTATAGAACAGGCCACCACCGGGCGGTGGTTAAAGTTTCATGCGCCGCGGCTCATACAGAATTATACCGAAACCACTAAAAGATTGATCTATGTTTGGTGGCCTTGATTATATGCTGTACAGAAAACTCGATTGCGCCGAAGAAACTTCGGCACATTTTTTACTTGCTTTTATTACAGCTGGGTGCTTGTTAAATATATATTTTTTGTATTAAATGAATTAGTGATTTTTTGTTGCTTTTTAATATTATTGTTGAAAGGACGATTTTTCTTTGATGATTCCGAAATAAAAGTGTATTTTGTATTTCTCTAAAAAAAGTATCAGATTGCAAAGCGAATTAATGTTGAAATAGGTAAGCAGATTAACAGCAACAAAAGCTTATTTGGAGATAATGCTATTATGAATAATGGCTCGACAGTTTACATACTCTCTCTCTCTCTCTCTCTCTCTCTCTCTCTCTCTCTCTCTCTCTCTCTCTCTCTCTCTCTCTCTGTGCGCGCGCGGACACCACGAAAACGCACTTGTAAAGCACGTTTTAAAGTATTTGTGCTTGTTCAGTAACCAGTTTATTATGTTACTTATTTGTAAGTGCATCCTACACGCACGCAAACACACACATATATATACAGTATGTATATATATATATATATATATATATATATATATATATATATATATATATATATATATATATATATTATATATAAATGGTGTGTGTTTCTTTGTGTATAATGTATGTATGTATGTATGTATATATATATATATACATCCATACATATTGAATACTAATAAACTTGTGGAATACATTCCCATTTCCAATACCTTTTCTTGTCGTACAGGCTAAAAATGCTGAAGGAAAAGACGAATACAAATGTAATTGCACACGTCACTTTGGTACCTGATGCATTGGTTTCTGATTATTAAAGTTAAAAGTATTTTCAAGTTTTCGTTTCCCGCCCTGGCGTCCATCATCTTTAACAGTAAACTGCTGCAATAATCACCTGCTGTTTAAAAGAAAATCTTTCCGGCCGACTTTGAGAATACAGCGGCGAAATAATAGTCTGATTTAACTGTCTGCGTGATCTTCTGAACCTAAGTCATAATATTTCCCCCTAACATTCAAATACAGAAGCGTTTGTATGAAAGCTTATATGTATGCAGCTTACTCCCCCCCCTCCCCGGTAACGAACACAGCATTACCTACGGATGAGAGCACGTATGGTTCTCTGACTACGAACTGAAATACATATGCATCGCAAAAATGTGTACGCAAGGATTCTGTAAAGCTAATACATTTCAGCGATCCCTCGTTGTAACGGTCGGTTATTGGGGCGCCCCCTCGCGAGTGCGCGTTAATCCCGCAATTAAATGGATTCGATGCATTGTAAAGCAAAGGCTCTTTGATGCATGTAAAAGGAACGTGATCCTCTTTTTGCCTTCCGAAAACCTGCGATTTGAGAGGGGGAAGGTTTATGGTCCGGCCCTTCCCCCCTCCACCTCCCCCTCCCAGAACGCCCCTAAAACCCCCCACCCCCCCACCCCAAGGGCCTGGAGCGAACGGACAAGGGAGATAAAAGGGAAATAATCACGAAGATCCAGATTTCGATTCCAAATTGGTTATATGTATATTTATGCGAGAGAGAGAGAGAGAGAGAGAGAGAGAGAGAGAGAGAGAGAGAGAGAGAGAGAGAGAGAGAGAGAGCAATTAAAGAGGATTATTTGCGTTTTTTAATAGGATGGAAGAGATTTCGTTTTCTTGAAATAAAAAATGATGATTGGAGAGGAAATCGCTGAAGATAATAACGAAGAAACGAAGGCTTCTTTCGTATATTGCATGAATTGGTTCAGTACGCAGACTATTAAAGGAAAGTGAGAATATTGGAACGGGTTGAATGGGAAAGATAATAACCATTTCGATTTTTTGCACGTGTTTAATTACGTTATTAAACTTTTGGTTCTGTGAAAGAAAGAGGATATTCCTTCAGTATTTCAAATAAAGAATTGGTTTTAGAAATTTGCATTTTATGGGTCATTCCACTGGATTATGAGTTGTATAAGGATCTGAAAAACTGTAAGGGATCTCCTGTTTAGTATCCCAGTGAGGTTCTGACAAACTACTTACCACTTCCTACTTAGTTTCTAAGTAAGGGTCTGACAAACTGTTAGCAATGCCCTGCTTAGTCTTTAAGTAGTGATCTGGCAAACTGTTAAATATCTCCTGTTTATTTTCCAAATAAGGATCTGACAAACTGTAAGGAATCTCCTGCTTATTTTCCAAGTAAGGATCTGACAAACTGTAAGGGTCTCCTGCTTATTTTCCAAGTAAGGATCTGACAAAATGTATGGATCTCCTGCTTATTTTCCGAATAAGGATCTGACAAACTGTTAAATATCTCCTGTTTATTTTCCAAATAAGGACCTGACAAACTGTAAGGATCTGCTTATTTTCCAAGTAAGGATCTGACAGACTGTAAGGATCTCCTGCTTATTTTCCAAGTAAGGATCTGACAAACTGTTAAATATCTCCTGTTTATTTTCCAAATAAGGACCGGACAAACTGTAAGGATCTGCTTATTTTCCAAGTAAGGCTCTGACAGACTGTAAGGATCTCCTGCTTATTTTCCAAGTAAGGATCTGACGAACTGTAAGGATCTCCTGCTTATTTTCCAAATAAGGATCTGACAAACTGTAAGGAATCTCCTGCTTCTTTTCCAAGTAAGGATCTGACAAACTGTAAGGAGTCTATTTAATTTCTAAGTAAAAGGAATCTCTCTATATTTAGTTTCCAAGTAAGGATTTAATAATAATAATAATAATAATAATAATAATAATAATAATAATAATAATAATAATAATAATACTCTTTACCTCAAAGGATGCCGTAAGTAGATAAAAACAGTTGTTTAAATCAAGGAAATGAAAAGTGGAGGTAAACCAAGGTTTTACAGAGAGAACAGTCCCTTCATTTTTGGAGAGAATTTCCAAATGTGCCTCAATCTCTGGGTGGAGGAGAGACTTGCCTTGTCAAGGAGCAATAAATACAGATTTCTCCCTCTCATTTCTGCCCGGGGTTACTCGTTTGTCTTCGCTAGGCCAGAGTGGAAACCGTAGCAGGCGATTGTTCTAGTTTTCCTCTCTTTTTCCTTCGTCTCTTCGGAATAATAATAATAATAATAATAATAATAATAATAATAATAATAATAATAATAATAATAATAATAATCTCTACTGCAGCACGAAGGAACGCGTGATTGAGAGTATCACTAAATCCACGTCAGAGTTGAGTGAAAACCGGGACTATGAACAAATACTTTCGTAGTTTATTCTACATTTTTAAGTTCACACTAATAATAATAATAATAATAATAATAATAATAATAATAATAATAATATTAATAATAATAATATGCCAGCTACCTCGCCCTTCTCGAGGTTTCACATATCATGAACTGTCAAAAACATTCAGAAGGACGTTTTGACGAGAGAGAGAGAGAGAGAGAGAGAGCATGGGTGTGGTGGGAAATTGAGTGTTTAAATTTTATCGTGTGCTTTTGCTTAGAATCGCCTGTTTATCTGGTGTGGACATTTTCTGTAACTTTCGGGAGCAACCAGGATCGAATTATTAACGTTCTATCGCAGTTGGTATAAAAATAGTAATTTCTGAGCCTTCACGGAAGAAGAATAGTGATTCCTGAGCATTCACTTACTAAATATTAGTGATTCCTAAGCCTTCACGGGAAAAATAATGGTTCCAGAGTCTTCACGGAAAAATAGTAATTCCTGAGCCTTCACGGAAAAATAGTGATTCCTGAGCCTTCAAGGAAGAAAAATGGTGATTCCTGATCCTTCACGGAAAAAATAGTGATTCCTGATCCTTCACAAAAATAGTGTTTCCTGAGTTGTAACGGAAAACATAGTGATTCCTGAGCCTTCACGGAAGAAAAATAGTGATTCCTGCCCCTTCACGGAAGAAGTAGTGACTCCTGAGCCTTCACGGAAAAAATATTGAATGATTCCTGAGCCTTCACAGAAAAAAAAATGTTTCTGAGTCTTCACGGAAAAATAGTGATTCCTGAGCCTTCATGGAAAAATCAGTGATTCCTGAGCCTTCACGGAAAAATAATTATTCCTGGTCCTTCACGAAAAAATAGAGATTCCTGGCCCTTCAACGGAAAAAAAACAGTGATTCCCGGGCCTACATTGATAAAAATAGTGATGCTTGGGCGTTCACGGAAAAAATAGTGATTCCCTAGCCTTCACTGAAAAAAATGTAATTTCTGAGCCTTCACGGAAAAAAATTAGTGATTCTTGGGCCTACATGGATAAAAATAGTGATGATGGGCCTTCACGGAAAAAAGTAGTGATTCCTTGCCCTTCAATGAAACAAAAAATTGTGATTCCTGAGCCTTCACTGAAAAAAATAGTGATTCCTGAGCCTTCACAGCATGAAATTGAAGGAGAGCCGTGGAAAGAGACCCTTTGATGGATGTCTCTCGGGAAATTTGATTTATAAGGGTTAACTAATTAGGAGGGTCATGTATCGGGTTTTTTTTTTATAACTCTCTTTTATTTTTCTGTTCTCGTGTTTTTATTTTTGTCTAATATATATCTCTCTGTTCTCCAGTTTCCTACGTTTTGATTTAGTTGTGACTAAGAAAGAAAGGTATTTTTGGTGCTGTAATATTGACAAGTTGGAGAACGTGATTGGTGGTTAAATGCATTTTTATCAACAGAGATAGCCTACAAGTTTTTTTTCCTCTCTCTCTCTCTCTCTCTCTCTCTCTCTCTCTCTCTCTCTCTCTCTCTCTCTCTCTCTCTCTCTCTCTCACACACACACACACACACACACACACACACACACACACACACAATCCCGGAATCACTCGGAATCCTCTCTCTCTCTCTCTCTCTCTCTCTCTCTCTCTCTCTCTCTCTCTCTCTCTCTCTCCATAAACTACCCTAGAATAACGCTTGATTTTTCTAGATTCGCAGTTAACTCTTATACTGTAAAAAAATAAAAACCTAAGTATGTTGAACTGGCTCATATTCTAAAGTGTTCTGGTTTCGTTTCTCTGTGCGCCTGTGTGTGTGTATATGAGAGAGAGAGAGAGAGAGAGAGAGAGAGAGAGAGAGAGAGAGAGAGAGAGAGAGAGCAAAGTTTGCATCATCGCTCTGGAAAATCATTGGCTTGTGATAGCATTGCTCGCACGAAGTTATAGCCCTGACTTCCGAATGATGTTTCGAATATTACGGCGGACACTTATTCCACGTCGCAGGCTTTTCGTTTCATATGCAAGCTTTGCGTTTGATAAGCGTTCCTACTTTATAAGCTTTACATTTTAAAAGTAACATATTAAAGTAAGATTTTGTTATTATTATTTTGTTATTATTATTATTATTATTATTATTATTATTATTATTATTTATTATTATTTAGGGATTGCGTGCATTTGAAAGAATTAACAGAAGATAACAGGAAATACAGAAAGAATAAAGATAGATTAACAAATTGATAAACAGATAAAAATGTAGATAAATTACTAAAAGCACAAAAAGTTTTGTATTCATAACATTCCATTACAAATGCATCTCACGTTACAAGTATTTCATTTGTTAAATGGGTTTGATAAAGTACACTTATAAAAGTAAATACTTTTGATTAGCATTTTCTCTTTATTAATTAACATCAGCAAATATTATTTCTTCTGCCTCGGCCGTTTCAGAAAGCGCAATTAATGCCACATTAAATTTCCGACGTGAATCATGCGGTCGTAAATAGCGATCTATAATGAATCTATAATGAATCCATAAATGTCGTGATCTCGTTTGTTTGGAGTCCATAAAACGCCAGAGAGAGCAAATAGATAGCAAATTGAAACTAAATAGTAATTGATCCCGTTCGTAGACAGCCTTATTTGTTACTGTTACGATGCTGACTTGAATCTACTTCATGAAATTCGACAGCCTTCCTTTGCAAGAATTCCCCCCCTTTTTGAGGGGGGGCGGGGGTAGTGCCATCAGTGTACCTCAAGCGGTGCACTGTAGGCATTACTTGAAGGTTCTTCGCGTAGTCCCTTCAGCCATACCTAGCTGCCACCCCGCTTTCTTTCCTCTTACTGTACCTCCGTTCATATTCTCTTTCTTCCATCCTACTTTCCTCAGTCCTCTCCTCACAATTGCTTCATAGTGCGACTGCGAGGTTTTCCTCCTGTTACGCCTCTCAAACCTCTTGACTTTCGATTTCCCTTTTGGCGCTGAATGACTTCGTAGGTCCCAGCGCTTGGCCTTTGGCCTAAGTATTATATTCCGTTCCATTCCTTTTCAAGAGTTAATCTCAGTTTCTTGTTTGCTTAAGGAAGCGTTTTAATTTTGTACGCATGCATCCATGAAAGTTAGGCGCATCTGTTTAGGTAAATGTTTGTAAGCAGAAATTATCCATGCGTACGGACATGTATTCATAGTTATGAATTTATGTTTTTGTATGCGCGCGCGATTGTGTATTATCTAAATGTGTATGTCCGTATATATATATATATATATATATATATATATATATATATATATATATATATATATATATATATATATATATACACACGCATACATAAAATAAAATCTTCATCGAAACTTTAGCCTTGCCCCTGGTACTCATCAGTGGATAGAGAGATCCAATGGCGTTCCCAGTGGCGCTCGAATGGTCAGGAAGCCATCAATGAAGCCCGATGCCGGAGCATAATTTCGGCGGAAAGTTGCCCTGGTCAGAGTAAGGCTTCAGTAGGAGCGTCAAGCGTGCTTTCGAGTTCGGCGAAGGTTTTCGCAATCTTGCAATTACGGAAACGTTGTACAGTTTGATATCCGTTTAGTTTTCTCTCTCTCTCTCTCTCTCTCTCTCTCTCTCTCTCTCTCTCTCTCTCTCTCTCTCTCTCTCTCTCTCTCATAGGTCAATCCTATAAGTTGTGTTTTGATTGCATTCATTGCAGTCAGACTTGTTTTTGGGCAATTATACAGTCTCTCTCTCTCTCTCTCTCTCTCTCTCTCTCTCTCTCTCTCTCTCTCTCTCTCTCTCTCTCTCTCTCTCTCTCTCTCTCTCTCATATTTCATAGGTCAATCTTATAGGTTGTGTTTTGATTGCGTTCATTCAAGTCAGATGTTGGTCCTTCCGATTCATTTGGGCAGCCTTGCACTCTCTCTCTCTCTCTCTCTCTCTCTCTCTCTCTCTCTCTCTCTCTCTCTCTCTCTCTCTCTCTCTCTCTCTCGTCCCATAAGTTGTGTTTTGATTGTATTCATTCAAGTCAGAAGGTGGTCCTCTCGATTCTTTTGGGCAGCCTTGCAGCTCTCTCTCTCTCTCTCTCTCTCTCTCTCTCTCCTCCCCGTACATCAATCTTCGTCAAGGAGAAAGTGTCACGAAAATGAAACGTACTCAGGTTCAGGGAATTATAAGTAACTTATGCACTGCTGAGGATGAGTCCTTTTGGCTTAGCGGAGCCTTTGATGTACGTAGCCTCTACCAGCGCAGAGGCAAGTGTGATCAGAGTTATTGGAAAGACGAATTTCACTTTCATGCGCTTGTATAAATCCGTGCCTTACTTAAGGTGTGCGTGTATATATTATGTATTGTACATATATATATATATTTTTTCTTTTTCTTGACCATTTTACTGTACTTGTTGCCTATAGAATCTTCGTCAGCTACAGCCTGAGTACTTATCCTTTTATACCTAGTGCTCACCTGTGTTTTTGATTTAAATAATCGCATTCATACATCACGCGCGTTTGATCAACCAGCACCCAGCTTCCGCTAACATTCCTGTACAGTTTTGACTTTTATTGCTTTAGTAAACATTCGCAATAGTAAACATTCACATACATATTGTAAAAGCGTGCAGATCAACTCCACGCCGCACTAGACATGCATATTCAACATTCAAGTTCCCGGATGATTGGATTTCATCGAAGTATTTTGATCGCCAAAGGTAACTTTTGGACCTGGATTCCTTGTCGTCTTGGAAATTCGCTTAATCTGGTAAGACGAGACGGAGAACTTTGTTCCTTGTCTCTAAATCCTGAGAGAAAGGGGCTAAAAGGCGGCGGGAAGTTGTTTCCGCCGATATTGGAGTTGCCAGGGGTTTTCTGTTTGTAAAACCGAAAGTTTTTTTTTTTTTTTTTTGTGAGAGGGATTGTTGTTTCGTCTGGTAGAGGG
>NC_089795.1:85417662-85525162 GCF_040412425.1 Macrobrachium rosenbergii
TCTGAAGCTCTCTCTCTCTCTCTCTCTCTCTCTCTCTCTCTCTCTCTCTCTCTCTCTCTCTTCATAATTTTTCTCTATTCTCTCTCTCTCTTTGTTTTTCACTTATTCATACAAGAGCTCTCTCTCTCTCTCTCATAAATTTTCTCTCTCTCTCTCTCTCTCTCTCTCTCTCTCTCTCTCTCTCTCTCTCTCATAAATTTTCATTTATTATGCATACAAGAACACCGTTCTCTCTCTCTCTCTTTCTCTCTCTCTCTCTCATAAATTTTCATTTATCATATATACAAAAACACCGTTCTCTCTCTCTCTCTCTCTCTCTCTCTCTCTCTCTCTCTCTCTCTCTCTCTCTCTCTCTCTCTCTCTCTCTCTCTCTCTCATAAATTTTCATATACTAATACCTGCAAGACCAGGCGCATTTCGTCTTCATTTGTCCCCTGTTTTTCAAAGAAAACCTTTATTTTTTTCCTTGAAACGTGTTTAGACCTCAAAGTTTAAACTACAAGCTGTGATTGTGTAACATGTATCACAGCCTAACTTTCGGAAGGGTCGCCGCAGGTCAAAGGTCAAACCGGCATTTGCTCTTAGTAGGAAACCTACTTCGTAACAATATTATTGCGATGGTAAAAGTTTGAGAGGTGTTATTTTATAAATAGTCACACGATGGAGGAGTGATCCTCATCCGTAAACATTTGATTTGTAAGTCTCTTTGTTATTTTTGTGTTGTTCTAATTGGAGTTAGTTTACTCCGTAACAATATTACTGCAGTGGTAAATAAGTTTGAAAGATCTTATTTGAAAACAGTTACAAGATGGGATAAAGATTCTCATCTGGAAACATTTGATTTGTAAAAGTTTCTTCAATATTTTTTGTACTGTTCTCATCGAAGTTAGCTAGGTTGAATTTTATAGTCCTTATATATGGGTTAAACTATGAATTTGCAGTACATATAACTTGTCGTAGTGCCTTTTTAGAGCAGATACGTCAATTTATAATTTACTGGCAATAAGAAGATTAGTAACTGTGCTTATTCGGCATATATAAGGGTTAAGCTGAGGTTGTAGTACTTGCAGTCTCGTCTTGTACCTTTTCTAGAGCAGGTACGTCATATATATAATAATTCATCAGAAACAAAAAAAATGTAGTAATTGGGCTTAAATCGTCGTCGTGACTACCTGGGACGGAACTGCCCCCAAAAAAAAAGATCAAATACCAAAGCAGGAAGGCATGAAAGCTGAAAGCTTGCATCTGACGTCGCCTGTGTCTGTCGTGTAATATTTTCCTACCGAGCGTGTTTGTACAAACATGCTTTAGCGCCCGACTTCCCCGATTCACCCGGAATCTCTTCTTTCTCTTCCTCCTCTTCTTCCTCTTCTTCTTCTTCTTCTTTTTCTAAAGAGCAGCCAGTACCGCAGTGATTCATATTCATTCGGCTTTAAGGGTCATTAAAGCCTATGTAACACTTCTTGCTTTCTGGCTCTCGAATGCCATCGCCAGGATAATCAGTTCGAAAGGAAATGGATTCACTGTTCTTTGCCTGAGGTAACTTAGAGACCATTCCAGACATGGCTTTTCTGTTCTTTGCCTGAGGTAACTTAGAGGCCATTCCAGACATGGCTTTGCTGCTCTTTGCCTGAGGTAACTTAGAGGCCATTCCAGACATGGCTTTGCTGCTCTTTGCCTGAGGTAACTTAGAGGCCATTCCAGACATGGCTTTTCTGTTCTTTGCCTGAGGTAACTTAGAGGCCATTCCAGACATGGCTTTTCTGTTCTTTGCCTGAGGTAACTTAGAGGCCATTCCAGACATGGCTTTTCTGTTCTTTGCCTGAGGTAACTTAGAGGCCATTCCAGACATGGCTTTGCTGCTCTTTGCCTGAGGTAACTTAGAGGCCATTCCAGACATGGCTTTTCTGTTCTTTGCCTGAGGTAACTTAGAGGCCATTCCGGACATGGCTTTTCTGTTCTTTGCCTGAGGTAACTTAGAGGCCATTCCAGACATGGCTTTTCTGTTCTTTGCCTGAGGTAACTTAGAGGCCATTCCAGACATGGCTTTTCTGTTCTTTGCCTGAGGTAACTTAGAGGCCATTCCGGACATGGCTTTTCTGTTCTTTGCCTGAGGTAACTTAGAGACCATTACAGACATGGCTTTTCTGTTCTTTGCCTGAGGTAACTTAGAGGCCATTCAGACATGGCTTTGCTGTTCTTTGCCTGAGGTAACTTAGAGGCCATTCCAGACGTGGCTTTTCTGTTCTTTGCCTGAGGTAACTTAGAGGCCATTCAGACATGGCTTTTCTGTTCTTTGCCTGAGGTAACTTAGAGGCCATTCCAGACATGGCTTTGCTGCTGTTTGCCTGAGGTAACTTAGAGGCCATTCCAGACATGGCTTTGCTGTTCTTTGCCTGAGGTAACTTAGAGGCCATTCCAGACATGGCTTTCTGTTTTTGCCTGAGGTAACTTAGAGGCCATTCCAGACATGGCTTTGCTGTTCTTTGCCTGAGGTAACTTAGAGGCCATTCCAGACATGGCTTTTCTGTTCTTTGCCTGAGGTAACTTGAGGCCATTCCAGACATGGCTTTGCTGTTCTTTGCCTGAGGTAACTTAAAGGCCATTCCAGACATGGCTTTGCTGTTCTTTGCCTGAGGTAACTTAGAGGCCATTCCAGACATGGCTTTGCTGTTCTTTGCCTGAGGTAACTTAGAGGCCATTCCAGACATGGCTTTTCTGTTCTTTGCCTGAGGTAACTTAGAGGCCATTCAGACATGGCTTTTCTGTTCTTTGCCTGAGGTAACTTAGAGGCCATTCCAGACATGGCTTTGCTGTTCTTTGCCTGAGGTAACTTAGAGGCCATTCCAGACATGGCTTTTCTGTTCTTTGCCTGAGGTAACTTGAGGCCATTCAGACATGGCTTTGCTGTTCTTTGCCTGAGGTAACTTTAAAGGCCATTCCAGACATGGCTTTTCTGTTCTTTGCCTGAGGTAACTTAGAGGCCATTCCAGACATGGCTTTGCTGTTCTTTGCCTGAGGTAACTTAAAGGCCATTCCAGACATGGCTTTGCTGTTCTTTGCCTGAGGTAACTTAAAGGCCATTCAGACATGGCTTTGCTGTTCTTTGCCTGAGGTAACTTAGAGGTCATTCCAGACATGGCTTTTTCTGTTCTTTGCCTGAGGTAACTTAGAGGTCATTCAGACATGGCTTTTCTGTTCTTTGCCTGAGGTAACTTAGAGGTCATTCAGACATGGCTTTTCTGTTCTTTGCCTGAGGTAACTTGAGGCCATTCCAGGCATGGCTTTGCTGTTCTTTGCCTGAGGTAACTTAAAGGCCATTCCAGACATGGCTTTGCTGTTCTTTGCCTGAGGTAACTTAGAGGTCATTCCAGACATGGCTTTTCTGTTCTTTGCCTGAGGTAACTTGAGGCCATTCCAGGCATGGCTTTGCTGTTCTTTGCCTGAGGTAACTTAAAGGCCATTCCAGACATGGCTGTTCTTTTGCTGTTCTTTGCCTGAGGTAACTTAGAGGTCATTCCAGACATGGCTTTTCTGTTCTTTGCCTCTCATTTGAGGCCATTCCAGGCATGGCTTTGCTGTTCTCTCAATTAAGGCCATTCCAGACATGGCTTTGCTGTTCTTTGCCTGAGGTAACTTAGAGGTCATTCCAGACATGGCTTTTCTGTTCTTTGCCTGAGGTAACTCAAAGGCCATTCCAGACATGGCTTTGCTGTTCTTTGCCTGAGGTAACTTAGAGGTCATTCCAGACATGGCTTTTCTGTTCTTTGCCTGAGGTAACTTAGAGGTCATTCCAGACATGGCTTTTCTGTTCTTTGCCTGAGGTAACTTAGAGGTCATTCCAGACATGGCTTTTCTGTTCTTTGCCTGAGGTAACTTGAGGCCATTCCAGGCATGGCTTTGCTGTTCTTTGCCTGAGGTAACTTAAAGGCCATTCCAGACATGGCTTTGCTGTTCTTTGCCTGAGGTAACTTAGAGGCCATTCCAGACATGGCTTTTCTGTTCTTTGCCTGAGGTAACTCAAAGGCCATTCCAGACATGGCTTTGCTGTTCTTTGCCTGAGGTAACTTAGAGGCCATTCCAGACATGGCTTTGCTGTTCTTTGCCTGAGGTAAACTTAAAGGCCATTCCAGACATGGCTTTGCTGTTCTTTGCCTGAGGTAACTTAGAGGCCATTCCAGACATGGCTTTGCTGTTCTTTGCCTGAGGTAACTTAGAGGCCATTCCAGACATGGCTTTGCTGTTCTTTGCCTGAGGTAACTTAGAGGCCATTCAGACATGGCTTTGCTGTTCTTTGCCTGAGGTAACTTAGAGGCCATTCCAGACATGGCTTTGCTGTTCTTTGCCTGAGGTAACTTAGAGGCCATTCAGGCATGGCTTTGCTGTTCTTTGCCTGAGGTAACTTAAAGGCCATTCCAGACATGGCTTTGCTGTTCTTGCCTGAGGTAACTTAGAGGCCATTCCAGACATGGCTTTTCTGTTCTTTGCCTGAGGTAACTCAAAGGCCATTCCAGACATGGCTTTGCTGTTCTTTGCCTGAGGTAACTTAGAGGCCATTCCAGACATGGCTTTGCTGTTCTTTGCCTGAGGTAACTTAGAGGTCATTCCAGACATGGCTTTTCTGTTCTTTGCCTGAGGTAACTTAGAGGCCATTCCAGACATGGCTTTGCTGTTCTTTGCCTGAGGTAACTTGAGGCCATTCCAGGTATGGCTTTGCTGTTCTTTGCCTGAGGTAACTTAGAGGCCATTCCAGACATGGCTTTGCTGTTCTTTGCCTGAGGTAACTTAGAGGCCATTCCAGACATGGCTTTGCTGTTCTTTTTGCCTGAGGTAACTTAGAGGCCATTCCAGACATGGCTTTTCTGTTCTTTGCCTGAGGTAAGCTTGAGGCCATTCCAGGTATGGCTTTGCTGTTCTTTGCCTGAGGTAACTTAGAGGCCATTCCAGACATGGCTTTGCTGTTCTTTGCCTGAGGTAACTTAGAGGCCATTCAGACATGGCTTTGCTGTTCTTTGCCTGAGGTAACTTAGAGGCCATTCAGACATGGCTTTGCTGTTCTTTGCCTGAGGTAACTTAGAGGCCATTCCAGGCATGGCTTTTCTGTTCTTTGCCTGAGGTAACTTGAGGCCATTCCAGGTATGGCTTTGCTGTTCTTTGCCTGAGGTAACTTAGAGGTCATTCCAGACATGGCTTTTCTGTTCTTTGCCTGAGGTAACTTAGAGGCCATTCCAGACATGGCTTTGCTGTTCTTTGCCTGAGGTAACTTGAGGTCATTCCAGGTATGGCTTTGCTGTTCTTTGCCTGAGGTAACTTAGAGGCCATTCCAGACATGGCTTTGCTGTTCTTTGCCTGAGGTAACTTAGAGGCCATTCCAGACATGGCTTTGCTGTTCTTTGCCTGAGGTAACTTAGAGGCCATTCCAGACATGGCTTTTCTGTTCTTTGCCTGAGGTAACTCAAAGGCCATTCCAGACATGGCTTTGCTGTTCTTTGCCTGAGGTAACTTAGAGGCCATTCAGACATGGCTTTGCTGTTCTTTGCCTGAGGTAACTTAGAGGCCATTCCAGACATGGCTTTGCTGTTCTTTGCCTGAGGTAACTTAGAGGCCATTCCAGACATGGCTTTGCTGTTCTTTGCCTGAGGTAACTTAGAGGCCATTCCAGACATGGCTTTGCTGTTCTTTGCCTGAGGTAACTTAGAGGCCATTCAGACATGGCTTTTCTGTTCTTTGCCTGAGGTAACTCAAAGGCCATTCCAGACATGGCTTTGCTGTTCTTTGCCTGAGGTAACTTAGAGGCCATTCCAGACATGGCTTTGCTGTTCTTGCCTGAGGTAACTTAGAGGTCATTCATTCCAGACATGGCTTTTCTGTTCTTTGCCTGAGGTAACTTAGAGGCCATTCCAGACATGGCTTTGCTGTTCTTTGCCTGAGGTAACTTGAGGCCATTCCAGGTATGGCTTTGCTGTTCTTTGCCTGAGGTAACTTAGAGGCCATTCCAGACATGGCTTTGCTGTTCTTTGCCTGAGGTAACTTAGAGGCCATTCAGACATGGCTTTGCTGTTCTTTGCCTGAGGTAACTTAGAGGCCATTCCAGACATGGCTTTTCTGTTCTTTGCCTGAGGTAACTTGAGGCCATTCCAGGTATGGCTTTGCTGTTCTTTGCCTGAGGTAACTTAGAGGCCATTCCAGACATGGCTTTGCTGTTCTTTGCCTGAGGTAACTTAGAGGCCATTCCAGGCATGGCTTTGCTGTTCTTTGCCTGAGGTAACTTAGAGGCCATTCCAGACATGGCTTTGCTGTTCTTTGCCTGAGGTAACTTAGAGGCCATTCCAGACATGGCTTTGCTGTTCTTTGCCTGAGGTAACTTAGAGGCCATTCCAGGCATGGCTTTGCTGTTCTTTGCCTGAGGTAACTTAAAGGCCATTCCAGACATGGCTTTGCTGTTCTTTGCCTGAGGTAACTTAGAGGCCATTCCAGACATGGCTTTTCTGTTCTTTGCCTGAGGTAACTCAAAGGCCATTCCAGACATGGCTTTGCTGTTCTTTGCCTGAGGTAACTTAGAGGCCATTCCAGACATGGCTTTGCTGTTCTTTGCCTGAGGTAACTTAGAGGTCATTCCAGACATGGCTTTTCTGTTCTTTGCCTGAGGTAACTTAGAGGCCATTCCAGACATGGCTTTGCTGTTCTTTGCCTGAGGTAACTTAGAGGCCATTCCAGACATGGCTTTTCTGTTCTTTGCCTGAGGTAACTTGAGGCCATTCCAGGTATGGCTTTGCTGTTCTTTGCCTGAGGTAACTTAAAGGCCATTCCAGACATGGCTTTGCTGTTCTTTGCCTGAGGTAACTTAGAGGCCATTCCAGCTGCTGGAGAGAGAGAGAGAGAGAGAGAGAGAGAGAGAGAGAGAGAGAGAGAGAGAGAGAGATGGGGGGATCTTCATTATGGATAGTGTTTTGATGTAGCTATTGTTTCTCAGTTCCTTACCCGTTACTTACAGCCCGTCGGGTGATGAAGGATGGATCTATATACGGGTATGATGTATAAATTGTTCTCACACATACATACACATGTATATACATATGAGTGTATGCACACACACATGCACATATATATATATACACATATATATATGCATGTGTGTGTATAAATGGTATGTACTTGTGTATTTATTTATATACCGTAGTATTTACTGAACAGAGGTTCTAAAACAGTTTTGTTATCAGCATATAGCCTGAGCTATCATAAGATTTATAGAAGTATCTTTTGATGACTTTTTTTGTCAGTCTATAACCTCATTCTTCTCCATTTCCTGAAATGGCTTTTCAAAAACCAAGTTTTATAGCAGATTAAATCCTTTGT
This sequence comes from Macrobrachium rosenbergii, assembly GCF_040412425.1. Lineage (NCBI taxonomy): Eukaryota > Metazoa > Arthropoda > Malacostraca > Decapoda > Palaemonidae > Macrobrachium > Macrobrachium rosenbergii. Next base: position 85,425,019 of record NC_089795.1, read on the forward strand.
TTTCCCCTCTCAAGTTACCAGTTATCCACTTAAAAGTAACTTTTGATAACAACAAACAACATCAGTTTTATCGCACGTACGAAAGTCACTTTATAGATTAATGCAGTCCATCTAAGGTTCCCAGCTGGAAATGAATCGTGTGCAATCTGTATTTTTTATTGTTATAATTTTTTTTTGCTGTTATTCTCCATATAATTACTGTCATTATCCTTATTATGAATTCCATTTTTTCTACTTCTTCAGCAACTGTGTGAATACTGCCCATAATTATTTTTATCATGTTGCCTTATGTATCTAGAGTGTGTGTATATGTATATTCCATGTATAGGGCCTGAGCCGAAATAAAGATTATTATTATTATTATTATTATTATTATTATTATTATTATTATTATTATTATTATTATTAAAGGAAAAAATCGTTTTACCTCCCACAGAAGTCAAATAAATGCTGAAGACGTGAAAAGCCCCTTTGCAAATCGTTGTCGTTTAATTATAAGGTGACGAGAGCAGTATGTTTGGTGACACCTGGCACATAATGGCTGTATAATTGGCACGCACGTGTCTGGAATCCTCGCCGAAGAAGCTGGAAGAGGAACGGGGAACGAGGAGAGGCAGCCATCACCTTCATTTTTTAGTTTTCTGTGAAAGAAAGCGATTGTGCCGGCTTTGTCTGTCCGTCCGTCCGCACTTTATTCTATCCGCACTTTTTCTGTGCGCCCCATATCTTAACAGCTACTGAGGCTGGAGGGCTGCAAATCGTTGAGGGCAATAGTGATTATCTTAGCAAGGTAATACTTAATTAAATCTGACTTGATTGTGAGGACAATAGCGATTAGAAAGTCTTCCAATTCAGGACTGACTTGGGGCAAGAAAATAGATTCAGGATTCATGTGGACAAATAATATTATCTTAGCAAGATAAGGATTTGACTAGATGGTGGGGACAAAGTGATTATCTTAAAGTTAAGATTAATTGAATTTGACTTGATGGTGAGGACAATAGTGATTGGAAAATCTTCAAATTCTGGGCTGACTTGGGGAAAGAAAATAGATTCAGGATTAATGTGGACAAATAACATTATCTTAGCAAGTTAATACTTAATTAAATTTAACTTGATGGTGGGGACAATAGTGATAATCTTAGCAAGTTAATACCTAATTAAATTTGACTTAATGGTGAGGACGATAGTGATTAGAAAATCTTCAAATTCTGGACTGACTTGGAACAAGAAAATAGATTCAGGATTCATGTGGATAAATAACCTTTTCTTAGCGGATCAGCACATAATTTAATGAGGTCAATTCAGGACACTTAAGAGTAGTCAATCTCCTAAAGACCTTTTTCCAAAGAAATGAATCAGTCCAAAATAAAGCTGAACCTTTTCTCTGTGACCTGGGTTAAGTAGCTGGCTTGGCCTCGCAATGACAAACCCACTCGTTGCAGAGATCCCCCAAAATCTTCTAAGAATGGCCTTGAGGCTCTCCTTTATTTGTCCTATGAAGGAAACCTCTCGTGCGCCACTTACGCGAATAAAGATGTGATTTTCCTGGATAAAGGTCCTCGTTCTTGTGCCCTGTGAAGGATGGTGGTTGCTAGTGAACAGGTCAAGGTGGATACGTGGATGCTATGTTCGGAGTATTGTAATTACTTACTGCAATTGTTTGTCGTACATGATTTATTTATTGATGGGAATTTTAGCAACCATTTTATGTTTTTTAACTGATGTATGGAGCTCTGACCCGCGAATAAAATTGTGTTGATGACTTAGAGCGAAAGCTTTCATCAAGTCATGTCTTCAAACATGACATAGAGCGAAGCTTTCATCAAGACATGACTTTCGAAGTTACTTTAGACGAAAGTTCACCCTGAGACGCATTTAGACAAGGCAGTTCTATTACCTTGATTTGCATCAGATTGTCATTTAATTTTGGTTACATGAATTTTGAAATCTAAACGCAACCGATGTGTGTGGGTAACTTAATTTTTAGTGTGAATATATATATATATATATATATATATATATATATATATGTATATGTATATGTATATGTATATGTATATATATATATATATATATATATATATATATATATATATACTGTATTTATATATATCATTACCTATATATATATATATATATATATATATATATAAAATCTCTGATATCTCGGTTTAGTGAATTTCTTTCCTTTATCACTAAACTTTAGAATTTTCTCCCGTCTTCTGTTTTCCTTTATTCCAGCGAGCTTCCCTATTTTTAGGGATACTTTTTATGGGGGAGGGCTGTTTAGCACACTTTATTTCTTACACCTTAATTAGTTTCTTTTCCATGAGGGCCGGGTCACATAGCATAACATAACATATTCATAACATATTTCATCATTGCTATTAATATTAATATGAAGACAATTATGAAATTCATTTAGGGTGAAAGTGAACACAAAAAAAGATTGATAAAAAGTATCTTCCGGTGTAATGACGATATCATTAATATGAATGGCACCGACGAGAAATTGTATGAATTATGAATGTACTCCGTACGGGTATTGAATTGTTAATGATGGAAGCATAGTCGCTCTGCGTGGATGATTTCCCCTATGACGAGTTTGATCAGAGCGAAATAAAATTTAAGCTCTCTTGATCTGGAAAACTGCTTTGTAACTGAGCTCTTTTTTTTTTTTTTGCATTTCCTATTACCTTCTGTAACTGGTCTCTTCTTTCTGTATTTCCTGTAACCTTTTGTAACTGGTCTCTTCTTTCTGTATTTCCTGTTATCTTCTGTAACTGATCTTTTTCTGTATTTCCTGTTACCTTCTGTAACTGGTATCTTCTTTCTGTATTTATTATTAACTTCTGTAACTGGTCTCTTCTTTCTGTTTTTCTTATTATTTTCTGTAACTGTTCTCTTTCTGTATTTCCTATTATTTTCTGTAACTGATCTCTTCTTTCTGTATTTCCCATTTCCTTCTGTAACTGGTTTCTTCTGTATGTATTTCCTGTAACCTTTTGTAACTGGTCTCTTCTTTCCATATTCTCTATTACCATCTGTTCTTTCAAATGAGCACCACATTCTACGGTAGCTTGAATTTTAAGTCAGTTGCCCACGTGGAATTATTGTATATGAACAGGGTTCTCTTCTGGATAATAATAATAATAATAATAATAATAATAATAATAATAATAATAATAATAATAATAATAATGTATGTGCCATGGATGAGTGTTACAGCTCTGTGCTCACGTTTGTTACGTTCGCAGTTCGATCCCGCGGCTTGCAGCCCTCTAACCCACCCATGCATCTTGGCGCCACCCCCTTCCATAGGGGGAAAAATGCGTCACCAGATCCCTGGGACCGATCCCTGGCTGGGGATAGGGGGAAGACGACTTCGGGCTGTTTCTTAAAAATTTTGTTTTGCCCTTGTTGATCAAAGCAGTGGTAGTCATTCATATATATATATATATATATATATATATATATATATATATATGTATGTATATGTGTATGTGTGTGTTAGTAGTAGTAGTAGTAGTAGCAGCAGCAGTAATAGCAGTAACATAACTTGACGGCACACATTTATCCTAATATCTGCACACACGAGGACAGTACATTTTGGAGGGACACCGAACAATGGCATATGCATGATTTGCGAGATTTCATTCCCCTCTGGAGCACAACAGGAAATTTCAATTACAGGACTAACAAAACAATGTGCAAAAGTTGGAAATTGTTTGTATGCATATTAAACCTACTGCATGCAATTGCACAGCCGGCATTTGCATTGCAAGTATTAACCAGCCGATCGTAATGCAGTTTCTCGTTATGACGTAGTGCATTACATTTTGTCATATATATATATATATATATATATATATATATATATATATATATATATATATATATATATATATATGAATATAATTGTATATTATGTAATGTATATAATATATAAATACACACACACACACACACATATATATATATATATATATATATATATATATATATATATATATATATATATATATATATATATAATCTTGAACTCCTCTTTGGTATATTGAGTATACATGCCCATGGGCAATCTCTTTGTATTGTAAAAGTTCCTTTGTCCTTAACTTCTTCATTTCGTAGATTCATGTATTTTCAGGCTAAACTGGACTCTTAATATTAAGTCATGCTATGCTTCTTGAATTTTATAATTGGAAATTTCCTTGCTAAAGCGAATTTTCTGTTTTTACATCGTTGCTGAATGGAATTCTGTAATCGTCTTTTCACCATTTAGCATCTGATTTTTTTTTCTACGAAATTCTAAGAATCAATACTTCCATAAATTATAATTATCACAAGGAAATGTTGAAGCACTCAAAAACATTCGTGTCATCGAGTGAGAACTGAAAAACTAAGGAGTGTGTATTTACAAGAATTTTTTTTTTTTGTGAAATATTGGTCTCAGTGGGAATTTGAACTATGTTTTTGTGTTGTGATAAAAGTTACTTGATTACATAACAAAATCCAAAGCCATTAACCTACGCTTGTATATATATATGCGTGTGTGTGTGCATATATATATATATATATATATATATATATATATATATATATATATATATATATATTTATCATACATACATACATACATACATACATATATACATACATGCTGTATAAATTTCCTTATCCCCTGTATGTTCCCACAACCGCATATGCTATGATCATATTCCTACGTAACCTTAAAAAGAATCTTTTTAAATAAACCTGAACTGCGCATTTAGCTAACGTCCTTGTTACGTAAATTGCTAATTTAGATATGGGGGGGGGCGGGGTAGGGGCCCGGCACTCCTGAAGGAAGCCAGAGTAGTAGAGGGCGTCTAAACAGCAATCTCCTGAGGGTACCTTGAAGTTAATGAAGCGAACTGCATGCTTAGGAAGGATACTTCGTCACCAGCTTCTAATCCTTGAAAACTATATTTCTTGGAAAGCTGCTAGTTGGTATTGACTGTAGTTGAGAGGAAATAAAAGCGTTATTTAAATTAGTTTGTAGTTTTCTGAAGAGAAAGCTGTTGTGCCGGCTTTGTCTGTCCGTCCGCACTTTTTTCTGTCTGCCCTCAGCTCTTAAAAGCTACTGAGGCTAGAGGGCTGCAAATTGTTATGTAGATAACCCACCCTCCAATCATCAAACATACCAAATTGCAGCCCTCTAGCCTCAGTAGTTTTCTATTTTATTTAACGTTAAAGGTAGCCGTAATCGTGCTTCTGGCAACGATACAGGATACACCACCTCCGGGCAGTGGTTAAATTTTCATGGGCCGTGGCTCATACAGCATTATACCGAAACCACCGAAAGATAGATCTATTTTCGGTGGCCTTGATTACACGCTGGAGCGGCTGTACAAAAAACTAGATTGCGCCGAAGAAACTTCGGCGCATTTTTTACTTGTTTAATTTATTGTTCCCTTTCAATTTTCCTTTTATCCTTTGCTGCATATAGCATGTTTAGTTTTCCCATTTTCTTGATCGTTGTCTGTTCTTAAAGTTGATGCTGTGCTATAAGGATTTTGAAAGCTATAAGTAGTAATTTTTACACACAATTCACAAAATTATTTTTGTAGTGAAACAACTGCTGAAGGCTTGAGCAAGTTTAGTTTTTATCATTTTCTTTAAAGTTTTCTGTGCTTAATGTATTTAGGGCTGTTTTAATAAGGGAGTTCTAAGCTATAGGAGGGAATTTTACACTCAGTTAATTTTGCAGTAAAACATCTGTTGAAGATTTTGCCTCGTTCAAAAAACCATTACTTTCACCCATTAAAAATTGACGCCAGTATTTTACCACCTATCGAAAGGCACAGCAGTTAAATTGGGTCCAGGTGTGGCCACTTAACGTAATTGAAATTTCCGACCGGTGCTTAATTAGCCCTCTCTCCACGCAAAGTTCATGGTGGCTAAAAAAAATGAAAAAGTTATCTTATTTAACTTACACCAAACTGTCTTCAAAGATGAATAATAAGTAGTTATTTTTCTTTGATTATCCCTTTGAAAATGCAAAGAATTCGTAAGAATGTGGCCTGGTAATGGAAGAGTATTGGAGGCTGAGAGTGATATATATATATATATATATATATATATATATATATATATATATATATATATATATATATATATATATATATATTCCATCTTTCCTTAGTATATATATCTATATATATATATATATATATATATATATATATATATATATATATATATATATATATATATATATATATGTATGGGAATATATATATATATATATATATATATATATATAAATATATATATATATATATATATATATATATATATATATATATATATATATATACACACACATTTATAATCGAGTCCTCATGTTTTTTTACCTCACATCATGTACGAATCTCGAACGTGAAGAGACTTTTACATTTCCGGATTAAAGATTCGGTTACTAAAACGCATTTAAGGATACCGAATTATACGGAGGAGAGAGAGAGAGAGAGAGAGAGAGAGAGAGAGTTTTTACCGAACGAATGCTGCCGTGTGTATTAACATACCAAGCGAGACACCTACTGTACTTCGGCTCTTGGGCACTTTACAGAGTGGAATGGAGAGTAACTAAATGTGTTAAGTGATTATGCATAAAAAAGGGGGAATTATTCAAACTCAATAACGCTTGGAAAATGATTCACGACTAAATGTTCGGACGTGCTATTAAATCCTCTGCATCAGAGCAAAATTTGATGCTTATTTATATGTATATATAATAAGTGTGTATAATTGTGTGTGTGTATATAGTGTATATATAAAATCACACACACACACACATATATATATATATATATATATATATATATATATATATATATATATATACTGTATATATATCTATATATATAAGTAATTTATATATATGTGTATGTATGTATGTATGTATAAGCAGCGATTTTTGCTTTGATGCTGAAGATTTTATGAATACGTCCGAATGTTTATTCAATTAATGTTCGAAGTTTTTGCTGAGATTGAATACTTCGATTTTATGCACACTTATTTAATATACTCATCGCTAAATGAGACTCTCGCCTTGCGGGACCTCGTGATGAGCCAGCCCTTTGGAAATAAAGGCGGGGACAAAGTGACCCTTGTTACTTAATGTTCCCGGTGATAGAAATAACTTTATAGTCTCTCTCTCTCTCTCTCTCTCTCTCTCTCTCTCTCTCTCTCTCTCTCTCTCTCTCTCTCTCGTACTATTCTGGCTAATGAATTTTCATCGCATAGTACTTTCCATCCCACTTTGTAAAATCTCCAAGAGACGATGTGGGTGTCTCGCTTGGTATGTTAATACCATCGACTCGGGAATAAGTTTCTCTCTGTATAGTCCGGTATCCTTTAATGCCTTTCAGTAAACAAATCTTTAATCCTGAAGTTTCCGACTACTTTTGACGTTCGTGATTCGTTAATGTTGTGAGGAAACAAGAAATAACACGGATTCGTTTTTTTAGTTTTCTGTAAAGGAAAACTATCGTCCGAACTTTATTCTGTCCACACTTTTTCTGTCCGCCCTCAGATCTTAAAACTACCTAGGCTGGAGGGCCACAAATCCGCATGTTGATCATCTACCCTCCAGTCATCAAGTATACCAAATTACAGGCCTCTAACCTCAGCAGTTTTTATTTTATTTAAGGTTGAAGTTAACCATAATCGTGCTTCTGGCAGCGATATAGGATAGGCCACCACCGGGACGTGGTTAAAGTTTCATGGGTCGCGGCTCATACAGCATTTCACCGAGACCACCGAAAGATAGATCTATTTTCGGAGGCATTGATTGTATGCTCATTTTTTACTTTTTTTTTATTGATGATGAAAGAATTAACTGAAGTTGCAGTTGATAAGTGGCTTTGTCCGAGATGACAAGGCGTTAGGTTTATCACGATTATTGTATAATTTATATTTATTCATTTCTTTATAGGGAAACGATAAGGAAATAGAAATGATTACATTTTACTGATTTTCTTAAGAGGTGTAACCATTCAGACGGGCAAAATCAAGCCTTTTTCCATGGCGATAGTTGTATAATGTATTTTTTGTTCATTGTTTGAGCGTAAAACGATACTGAAATATATAATTTTATTACATTTTCATACATTTTCTTAAAGGGTATGACCAGTGAGACGGGCAAACAGAAGCCATTTTCCAACCAAACATAAGTAGAGAAGAGAAACAGACAATAAACGGTTACTTAGACAGTAATAACGATAAGCGAAGGAAAATAGACGAAGTAGAGGGAACTGATATGATATTCTTCCTATATACTACGCACAGATGAGACAAATCCACATAACACGCAACAGCCTGTATTATCGTTCCACCAGCCTGCATTATCGTCCAACCAGCCTGTATTATCGTTTCACCAGCCTGTATTATCGCTCTGCCAGCCTGCATTATCGTCTCATCAGCCCATATCATCATTCCATCAGCCTGTATTATCGTTCCACCAGCCTGTATTATCGATCCATCAGCCTGCATTATCGTTCCACCAGCTTGTATTATCGTCCCACCAGCCTGTATTATCGTTCCACCAGCCCATATTATCGTTCCACTAGCCTGTATTATCGTTCCGCCTAAGTGTATTATCGTCCCACCAGCTTGCATTATCGGTCCATCAGCCTGTAGTATCGTCCCAGCAGCCTATAATATCGTCCCATTAGCCTGTATTATCGTCCCAACAGCCTGTAATATCGTCCCATTAGCCTGTATTATCGTCCAACCAGCCTGTAATATCGTTCCACCAGCCTATATTATTCTTCCATCAGGCTGCCTGTATTATCGTTCCACCAGTCTGTATTAGCGTTCCATCGGCCTGTAATATCGTTCCACCATCCCGTATTATCGCTACACCAGCCAGCATTATCGTTCCATCGGGTTCCACGAGCCAGCATTACCGTTCCATCGGAGCCGGGCCGGTTGGAGCGCGCTCGGCGTATTAATTCGTATGAATAATATGCATTAGCGCCGGCGATATGATTATGAAATATTGCAAATGAACTGCGCCCCGCTACTGCTGTCGCTGTCCGCCGGCACAGAGGCTCATTACACTTGGAAATGCTTTGGCGCTTCTGCTATATATATTTATGCGGAATTATTCCCGATAAAATTTCGCTCAGAGGATGGGATGATTTAATAGGGGAGATTTGCTTTGGGAAGACTATTTTATTATTATTATTATTTTATTATTATTATTATTATTATTATTGTTTTCGTTGGTATTGCTCCGGGAACTGTGGAGGACTTATAGCAGTGGTATTAATAGTAGTATTAGTAGTTTTAGTACTGGTAGTGGACTGGTGGGGTGCTGGTAGCAGTTATTGTGAATGAGTGTTTGTTTCATATGGACAGATCGTGCTGCTTCTCGTAAAAGTTTTAATATGGGTTTGGGATGTCTCTCTCTCTCTCTCTCTCTCTCTCTCTCTCTCTCTCTCTCTCTCTCTCTCTCTCTCTCTCTCACACACACACAGTTGACCTGAACTTCAGCTATAGAACTGAAACTCGAAAACTATGGAATTTGAAAAGCAATATAGACATACCTCGGTGCAAATGTATGTATATGTCTCATAGAGAGAGAGAGAGAGAGAGAGAGAGAGAGAGAGAGAGAGAGAGAGAGAGAAGCGAGTTGGCCGGGCGAAGAAAAATACTTGATAAGAAGGGCTTCATCTTCTACCCGGTATCAAAAATGCCACCTGGGGTTCAATTTGTCAAATGAAAACACGCCGTTCACCAAAGGTTTTCCGACTACAATAAAAAAAGAGAAAAAACAACTCTTCCCATGATGCCTTAAAATAAGCTCTAGCATCTGAGATTCCGTCTCAAGCGACTTTCTCTCTCTCTCTCTCTCTCTCTCTCTCTCTCTCTCTCTCTCTCTCTCTCTCTCTCTCTCTCTCTGGCATATATACAACATTTGCACTGAGTTATTCCTAAATTTCCTTCACATTCTGTAATTTTCGAACTTCAGCTCCATAGCTGAATTTTCAGTGGACTGTGTGTTTATGTGAGAGAGAGAGAGAGAGAGAGAGAGAGAGAGAGAGAGAGAGAGAGAGAGAGAGAGAAGAGAGAGATTTCACTGCATATATCTTTTTCATAAAAACAGGAAAGAAACATCATAGACATAATAAAGCAAAACCAAACAAAAATCAAGAGAGAGAGAGAGAGAGAGAGAGAGAGAGAGAGAGAGAGAGAAGGGGAACATCCGTTTCCCAAGCATTGTTTGGCTTCTCCGTTTATGAAAGCGTGATCGACCTGCGTCCATTTAGCTCTGGAGTCGTAATTCTCATCAGGTAATCGAAACGTCATTAAGCAAAGGGGAGGTCGTACAGGTGAGTTCAAGGGGCTTCGTTCATTACCACTTTTTCGGCTTTGGGACGATTATATACCTGCGCCGCTTCTCATGTGCTTTCGAGGCCTTTTTAATGCAGGCAGTGTCATGTTTATGGCCGTCGTATGTAATCGCCAGGAATAGGCAGTTGGATATGGAGGTAATTAAGCTTCAATAACCTCGAACGCTTGGAAGGATGAAATTGAGTTTGGCGAAGAGGCTGAATTAGCCATTAAGCTCTTGTATTTTGATTGGATCGTCAACGTTTCTTAATTTATGAATGGAAATACCTTCTGGTCTAACTTTTATAGAGGCATGAAATGCTTTATCGTTGTATCGAAGTTGATGAAATTCCTTTTTTCTTTTACTAAATATTATATTTAAGGTGATGAAATTCCCTTTTTCTTTTGCTAAATATTATATTTAAGGTGATGAAATTCCTTTTGTATGTTACTAAATATTATACTTAAGGTGATGAAGTTCCTTTTTTATTTTACTAAATATGTTTCAGTTGATGAAATTCCCTTTCTATTTTACTAAGTGTTATTATATTTAAGTTGATGAAATTCCTTTTGTATGCTAACTAAATATTATATTGAAGGTGATGAAATTCCTGTTTTATGTTACTCAATAATGATAACGTATCATCATTACAGTCCCGGTTCTAACTAAAAAACTAATGTAGTATCCTATAAGATATTTATTAATTTGCTGTAATTTTGAGTTGAAGGGACGAAAAAGATCGAGATAAAAAATTCCTTTCTTCTAGAAATCTTTGTTTTGGAATTTTCAAAATGTTCTTTCTAGATTTCTCTTGTTCATTGAAACCTTTCGGTTTTTGTCATATTCGATGTGTTGTATTTTAATGAACATGATAATTTTTACTTTTGCTCTCACTCATAGCAAGACACACTTGATTGTTGTTCTATATCATATAGCAAGACATATATATATATTGATTGTTGGTATATATATATATATATATATATATATATATATATATATATATATATATATATATACATATACATATATATATATATAGTATATATGTGTGTATATGGGCATCCTAATTTGATATAAGCTTTATTAGTAATTTAACTTCCTGGAAGGCTGGTTTGTGTATGAATTTGAGCACAATTGTGCATAATATAAAAGCATCTAATAATTTATGCAAATCTGAAAATCACATGAATCATAAGATAAAAGTAATATTATACAAACCCAAAAAGTACACACTGATGTAAATTACTGTGTATATATATATATATATATATATATATATATATATATATATATATATATATATATACATATACATATATATATATATATATATATATATATATATATATACATATACATGTATATGTGTGTGTGGGAGGGTTCAGAAAATTTATATAGGAGGATCGAGCAGGTATATATTTTTAAAAATATATTTACGCATGCATCACTGTGGACTTCTTTACCAATAATAATAATAATGATAAGAAAAGAGAGCGTAGACGCTTGCCATTCAAAACATATCGGTTTTAAGTGACTGACTAAAAATGAACACTGCATGAATTAGTGTTCTGTTTTGTTAAGCGAATTCTTTCAACACTAATTTTTGTTTTAGCATTTAATAAACTGCTTGCGTATTACATTCCTAATTCTCATGTACGGCATGTACATTTCGCCAATGCTAGTAATTACAGAAGTTTCATTTCGTTTCCTTTCAAATAAATAACGTTCTAGACCACAGAGCCCATCAGGGTTTCAAATCCCCATCAAATTGTACAGTTGAAGGAACAATGTCTTGTATCGGGTCAAACGAATTGTCTTTATACAGCAGTCCGGAGGACGGAAAAAAAAGAAACGATGGATTCTGCCAGACAGCAGTAAAAAGTAAAGGAAAACGCAGCAGCCACGGATTTTCTCTCCAGGAGACCTCGTAGAAAACAACCGGACATAAAAGAAATTCTGCGACATATCTTTTGGGATCTGTTGCGATGGCGGAGCCGTTGCGGTCGGTCATAGAAAACGGGAAATTGGTGGTTGGTTATTTGCGGCGGGATCAGTGTGTTTCCATGATGTTTTCAAGGAAATTTCAAAGATGCCAGACCAGGTTGCAAGGAAGTTTCAGACCAGTTATCATGTCCTGGTGATTATTATAGTGTGTTGTCATAATAACGACCCTATTTCTGCAAAGTTCGGGACATATTTATTTTGAACAGACGAACGTTATTTCAAGTACAGGTATGCATTTCGTAATGTGTTCATATGGTGCTCACACCTCAAAGCAGTAACATGAAAAGGGCAATACAGAACCCTGTATCTAAGGTAAAACAGAATAATGAAGTGTCTGTGTTAAATAGACTGTATGTAACACATTGAAACATTATCCATAAAATGCCCCAACGATTGATTTAATGGTAAGCCCCAAGGCCAAGAGAGACAAGCTCTACCCAAGTTGGGTCGAGTCGTCTCCCACCTTGGGTAACTAAGCAGGCGTTGATGTATCTTAGAGGTGCCTGCTGATTACGGCAATTTACCTGCTGACGCAATAAGGAGATAGACAAAGCTCCGCCTACATGGCAGGCTTTTGTGGGGTGGAAGTGGGCAGACCTTCTCTTTCTCTTGGCCTCGGTAAGCCCAATATGGTCATCATACGCTCGCCATTTACTTCTTTGTTTCGGTAACACGTATCTCTGAACACATTCCGCTGACCCAAGAGCAGACAAATAACGGCCCTTTGACCGTAAATGTCGGACGATCATGCGGACGACTTTTGAGACAAGAGACGAAGGTTCTCTTGATGTCAGAGAGCGAGTGGCAATAATAAAAATCCTCGCAAAAGTCTGCAGTGGTAGAATGCTTTTCAGATGGACCAGTGGATCCCGCGTATTTCACTTTTCAGAGAATCCTCGTCTCCTCTTTTGGGATTTTGTCATGACTTTGCTCTTTTAACTTCGCGATATCGAATGCGGGTTCAGAAATTATTGTAGTGAAAAATTGCGTTTTACTGTTTCGCTCTCGTTAATTTGAATAAGTAGGAAATCTGACGTATTTTAGAGGTCCATTCATAGCAACTGAAGGATTTTTGTGAAGCCTGTGGTGCTCTTTATTGGTCCAGTCCCGTTAATTGGCATTTTTAGGAAATTTCTCATGATTTATTGGCACAGTCCCATTCGTGGGAGGTAGCGGAGGTCTGTGGTGCGTTTAATGGTCCAGTCTCATTAATTGGTAGAGGTCGTGAATCTGCGTTTTGTTTTACTGATCCAGTTTCTTTAAGTGAAAGTCGTGGAAGTCTTGATCTCTGTTGTTAAAAGCCTGCTTTGCTTGTTCAGCAGTGACATAAGTTAAATCTGTATATATTTACTTTTATAAATACAGTTTTACTTTTTGTTGTTATTATTATTATTATTATTATTATTATTATTATTATTATTATTATTATTATTATTATTATTATTAAATCTGTATATTTTTACTTTTATAAATACCGATTTACTTTTCATTATTATTATTATTATTATTATTATTATTATTATTATTATTATTATTATTATTATTATTATTATTATGTTAATGCATCAGAAAACTTTGTGACTGCGGAATCATATGACTTCAAAGAGTCTCGCATTCTGCGACATGGAAATGCTTTCAAATTTCTGTACAGAAGATGCATTTTCTAACATCGAGTGTGTTTTTTTGGATTTTAATGTGATTTTTCGAAAAACAAAGAAATGATGAGATAAAGCCTATATATATATATATATATATATATATATATATATATATATATATATATATATATATATATATATATATGTATGTATGTATATATATATTCTATATTTATATGTGTGTGTGTTTGTGTATGTATGTGATATATATATATATATATATATATATATATATATATATATATATATATATATATATATATATATATACATAAAAGAAATAAATTTAATAAACAAAACTATAGCCAGAGAAATACAAAAATTCAATTCTATACATTCTTACTTGTATCAAATCTTTGACCTTATCATAAACAAAAAACAAAACAGCCAAAAAAAAAAAAAATAAAAACGGAGAGAAATAAAGACAAAAAAGAAGAAAAAAAGAGAGAGAGAGAGAGAACAAAAGAAAGGAGCCCAGAACCAATGGCGAAGGAAGATCGGCCTTGATCAAAGACGTTCACAGTCGAACACTCATTGTTGGGCAGAGTGAAAGACAGATGATGATGAATAAAGCCAGCCTTTTCACTCCGTTCGCTTTCATCATTCATACGTTTCTGCCGATGGATTTGGGAGATGTCTCAGCGGAGCGTGTCGACAATGGGGGCTGGGGGCTTCAGGGGTTAATACAGACAGCTCTCTCTCTCTCTCTCTCTCTCTCTCTCTCTCTCTCTCTCTCTCTGTTCAGCTAAGGTTTAACTCTACGAACAGTTATCTCTCTCTCTCTCTCTCTCTCTCTCTCTCTCTCTCTCTCTCTCTCTCTCTCAGCTAAGGTTAATAAGAACTCTCTATTTTCTAAGGTTATCTCTCTCTCTCTCTCTATCTCTGTAAGATCTGTAAGGTGTAAGGTAAGGAAAGGTCCTCTCTCTCTCTCTCTCTCTCTCTCTCTCTCTCTCTCTCTCTCTCTCTCTCTCTGTTCAGCTAAAGTTAAAATTGTTATCTCTCTCTCTCTCTCTCTCTGTTAAGCTAAAGTTAAAAGGAATAGTCCTCTCTCTCTCTCTCTCTCTCTCTCTCTCTCTCTCTCTCTCTCTCTCTCTCTCTCTCTCTCTCTCTCTCTCTCTCTCTGTTCAGCTAAGGTTAATACGAATGCTCTATATTCAAAGGTATGTTGAAATTAATCATGTTCTCTCTCTCTCTCTCTCTCTCTCTCTCTCTCTCTCTCTCTCTCTCTCTCTCTCTCTCTCTGCTGCTGCTGCGGCTGCCACCATCTTTGCACCTCACTTTCCCTATCTTTTTTTCCACATGTCTTTTCTCCCGAAAGTTTGTGTGCGTCAATAACTCTGAAGTTCCCAAAGAAAATTCGGACCTTTATCTTGTGTCAGTTATAAAGAAAGGATTTTTACACTCTCCCTCTTTGATATACTCGAAGTCTGGCTGGTGTTTGCCTTTAACCTTGTTGAAACGACTGTTTTCATTTGTTTATTTCTTTTTTTGCTTGTTTCTTCGTTTACTCTTCCTTTCTAGATTTCGTTAAGTTGGGTAATTGGAGGTCCGATTGAAGATTGAAAAGGTTCGTGTTTTAGGGTCGATTCTTCTGAAGTCATGTATATTTGTGCAAGGTTCCTTCTACAGATCAGCTCCAAAGAATGGTCTGGGTCAGCGTCCTCGCGCGTGCGCATGCGTGGATATGTGCGCACACACTCAAAAACAAACACACACACACATATATGGATGTACATATATGTATATTTATGTATATATATATTATTACGTATAAATTTATATTATATATGTGTATATTATATATTTTTTTATTTGCATATATACGTATGTATATTTATCTGTATATATGTAAATACACATAAGCTCTCCACGAAAAGCTTAGAATTATAAAAGGAAATGTGCGTGTTTGTGCTCGCTCAGTCACAAGCATGCAGGTGTTTTCTAGCTCTTAGATCGATGCAGGTGAGACATACCAATGTAGATCCACCAGGAAGACATTTTTCATCAGCTAATTAACCTTAATACCCTCATAATTAACGCCAGGAAGCTAATCATGACGGAAGTTCATCATCATCATCATCATCTTGCCACCGTGTCACCAGAGGGCCTAATTGAGCTATCCCGCGTCGAACCTCAGCTACGCGTCCAAATTCGTTAAGTGTTACATTCTCCCTTGTCAGGGATGGTGGCCCAGCTAGGGTGGTGGGGGTTGGGGGGTGGATGGGGGAGGGAGGGGGTTTGCTGATACCGACGCGTGCAACAAGCTTGGAACGTCTCATTTGCTCGGCGTCATGTACCTTCTTGCATACGGAGGGGCTCGCGAGCTGCTGCCTGTCGTGTTTCGCGCGCTGGCTTGTTCGTTGTGTCGCTTGTTTCGTAATGAACGGTGCTTGCATGTTAGAAGATAAATATATATATATATATATATATATATATATATATATATATATATATATATATATATACATATATATATATATATATATATATATATATATATATATATATATATATATATATATATATATATATATATATATATATGTATATATATTATATATATGTATATATATGTATATGTATATTTTATATATATATACACACGAATATATATGCATATACATATATATCTTCTAACTTGCAAGCACCGTTCATTACGGTCTCTCTCTCTCTCTCTCTCTCTCTCTCTCTCTCTCTCTCTCTCTCTCTCTATCTCTATATATATATATATATATATATATATATATATATGTATATATATACATATATATACACATATGTATATACATACATACATACATACACATGCATACATATATACCATTCCATTAAGGAATTACACAATAATTAAAATCTTACTTTACATCTAATATTACAGTATAAAACATTCAGTACGTGATTTTAAAAGTCCATTCTTTTTACCAGAAAACAAAATCTGGAAAAAATGAGGAAAAGAGTATTTACTTGATAAGCATTGTAAAGGAATTACATGATTATAGACATAAAATATTATTTTGTTGCTAGGTTTCATTCAGTAGCTTTTCTAAATCATGTAATTAATAACTGACGGTATATTAGCTCTAAGCTGAGCTTATTAATATTGTACAGTTTCCTAATGCGATGATATTTCCACTCTTATATGTTCTCGTGATGACGGGAAGGGATTTCCCCTTAGTTTTGGGAATAAATAAATGAAAAAGAGGATTTTCCGTCGATTTGCTGCCTTATTCATTGTTCTTATACGCTCATAAAATCACGCTCGCGCGCTCAAACACACACACGCACACGCATATATATGTATATATATATGTATCTATATATATATATATGCATGTATATGTATGTATATATGTATATATATTTTTATGTATAGTTTTATATACATATATATATGTATATGTATGTATATATGTGTATATACCTATATGTATTACTACCACCCTTGTGGCATATCGTTAGATATACATGAGCTTGTAGACTTGATTGGGCTTATGAAACAATATACCCAAACACACTTCTATGCATGTGCAAGCGCGTGCACATATAAATATCAATAACTCCTCAGTGTTCGCCCCCTGTATGTAACTCTGTGTGTGTGTGTGTTTGTGACACTGCGCTGAAAGGGGTTGAGTTGTTGTTGAATGTCCCTCAGGGATAAGGGGGCCAAGGGCTTGGTTAAGAGGGGACTGGATGGATAGGTAGTGTAAGGGGGAGGGAGAGGAGAGAGAGAGAGAGAGAGAGAGAGAGAGAGAGAGAGAGAGAGAGAGCGAGGCAGGGACGACGTGAGTTACAACACCAGTCACTTCTGAAGCCTAGAGATTTTGCCACAGGGACGCTTTCCTGCTTGTGGGGAGAGAGAGAGAGAGAGAGAGAGAGAGAGAGAGAGAGCAAGTGGGTAAAATGTGCTTTGGTTCATTTTCAAAATCTTTGGCTTTTAATGGATGTGCCCTCTATCTTGATTAATTTCTGGCTTAATGTAAGATATGAGAGAGTATGAAGCGTGTACTAATATATATATATATATATATATATATATATATATATATATATATATATATATATATATATATATATATATATATGTAATTAGTTTTTTGTATTATTTGCAACTTGCTTCAATGAGATTGGTTATTGTATGTATCCTATATTTTGTTGCGCTTAGGTTACAGCCTTCAGAGTAATGAATATCTTAACAGAACAAAAATTTGCAAGTCGGGAAATTTGGAATGGGTGTTTTTATCTTAGCCTACCTTACTTAAAATACTGTATGTTGCTGTAATTGATTTATATATATTATCCATGACAATTTAATTTTTTTATAAGTCCTATAAGAATTAATTTATGAGAGAGTAGATGCTCTCATCGAAAATAATCAGCTTTATAAATATATCGGACAATAATACAACTCTCTCTTCTTGATATATTTAAAAACAAGCGTAGAACAAGCAAGTTTGAGCCTATGTATGTATGCATGCGGTTATATGTATTTGTGTATGTAAGTATGCATGTATAACTGTATGTATGTACGTATGTAAGTAAATATGTATGTATGAGAAGAGACACGTCACAGGAACGATTCAGACAGCATTCTTCCAAAGTGATGTTTTTGTCCAAAAAAATAATGGCAGTGTTCATCTTTTTTTTTTTGTAACCCCATGACGGAAAGGACGCTTTTAAAAATAATGATGTGTATAACGCAAACAACAATATGAAATTTTAATCGAGTTAAAGTTTAATTGTATTATTCAACGTCCTCGGTTTATTTTTGTTATGGAAATGTTTTATCTCCCTTACGTAAACACGTTCACAAACGTGTTGTCATTTTTAGTCTAATTCTGGAAAAGGTATTTGTTCCTACACGGTATACAAACCATCGTCCTTTACATTATGACATGTAATGTAAAGGACCTCAGGTTTGTATAGTTATGAAAAATACAAATTACTTAAAAAAATTCGTGACGTTAGTGTGGATTATTTCCGGGCTCCTCCAAAGCCCCTTCAGTGACGGGAAGCAATATAAACAAGCCGTAACCTCATTACCAAGTTATTTTATGATCGATAACTTAATTACCGTCATTAGTGTGAAGAGATACGACGGAATCTCCATCTTGATCAGTCTCATTACTCGACCTCACGATGAATTATGGCCTCATGGAAACCACCTGATTTCATACGAGGGAGAAAGTTAATTAAGGGTCGGATTAGAACTTCGATGATCTATTGAAATTTTGACGGGGAAATAATGCAGTCAGGCTTTAAAGTTCCATTATAATTTCGAAGGGGATTGTTACGTTTTACGTCAAGTTGCTTAATTTTGTTAGTCTAGCTTTCAGAAGTGGATTGCACCGCTAGCTTTGCTGTGTTAGGTGATAAAGACTGATCATTAATTCTGTACGTGGACGTTCATTATGATTTTTTAAAATTTGGCAACTGTGTATATGAAAGTTTTGTCCATATATATATGTATACATTTGTTTGTGTGCTTGTGTATATGTATTCATATATATATGTGCATGTGTATATATATTCATATATATATATATATATATATATATATATATATATATATATATATATATAGAGAGAGAGAGAGAGAGAGAGAGAGAGAGAGAGAGAGAGAGAGAGAGAGAGAGAGAGAGAATTACTGGGTACCACAGAAAAGAGTCATTTTCCTGTTATATTTGAAGCAGGTCCTTTCTATTGAATTCATGAAAAATACTGCACCAGGCATAAAAACAAAACAAAAAACATTCCGTAAAATGATACATCCTTCATAATTCATTCCCTTAACACCATAATTATTTGGTGATGATGCTGTCTTGTCGCGAAGGTCTCCTGAAAATGCTCGTCAGTGTCTCCAGATGTGCAGCCAAATTTCCATTATTCATGCAACGGCCCATTATGCTTTGCAAGTTTCCCCAAAAATATTTTGAATTTTTCAATTCTCCGCTGCGTTGGGTATATGCCGCCATTTGTGGAGAGACTAGAATGAAAACAGTATTCATTTTTAGTTTTCTGTAAAAGAAAATTGTTTAGATGGCTATTTGTCTGTCCGTCCGCACTTTTCTGTCCACCCTCAGGTCTTAAAAGCTACTGAGGCTAGAGGGCTGCAAATTGACATGTTAATCATCCACTTTCCAGTCATCAAACATATCAAATTGCAGCCCTCTAGCCTCGGTAGTTTTTATGTTATGTAAGTTTAAAGTTAGCCATTATCGCACGTCTGGCACCGCCATAGGTGCCAAAAAACAGGCCACCACCGGGACGTGGCTGAAAGTTTCATACAGCATTATACGCTGTACAGAAAACTCGATTGCGCCGAAGAAACTTCTGCGCATTTTTTACTTGTTTCAACGTAGAATCCTTTTTATTCATTCTAAATGGAGCAATGACGTGTTACATGCTAGATTTTTCTCAAGAAATGTTTATTTTATTGATCTAAAATCTAATCGGGTTTTGTTTTTCTTTTCAGGTACGTAAAATGGCAGTGATCGTGTTCACTTCGTCAGCCTGTGTTACTGGTAGGGCCAAACCTTTTTTGGTAAATGCTGTAAGTTTTCATTTGTTTCCAGAATTCCCCCATGAGCTGGTTCATTGTTCGATTTTGCTAATATTTATAAATTTTTCCTAATCCTTTATACGATCCACTTTTGTCCATCTCTCGGTGGGAAATACAATGTGTAAAAACTAAGTATATGAATAACAATACTTGTACTCAGTGATGCATACAAAAACAACATGTTTGAGGCATTTTGGGAGCTTTAGGTTAGTGTTTTTAATGTAGTACGTTTTTCGTATACCAAGTGTTAATGATTTCAATGTGAGTTAATTTATCATAATGCCATTTTATAGTAAAAAAAAATTATCGCTGGTAGAATTCTTAGTAGTAAAGCAGAATGATATAGGGCACAGTGTTTAGTCTTATGTATCTTAAAAACGATATTCCTATACCTTTCTTATATGTGTGTGTGTGATATGTTAATCATAGGACTTAGAGTCGTATTTGTAAATGTTATACACACAGTCTGTTAAGGAAATAGGAATTACGAAAAAGCGTAAGTATAGCATAGGTCTTCTTTTTAGTAAATAAAAAAAGGGAGATGTACTGCATTCACGATTTTTAATTAGAAACGAAAGCTGGTTGGTTATCAAAAAAAAAAAAAGTTTGTTTGCATATGCCTTTGGTGAAGGGGCGTTCGCCAGTTTTGTAGATCCTGCAGTTCCCACGCCCACATAAGAAATCGTAATCAGAATGCGGGAGGTTACATAGCTTCCTTAGGAAACCAGACTTAATAACAATTTTTCCCCCCCCACCCTTTCACCCACCCAAGCTGAATTAATTTATTTTAAGAACTAGTAGCTACGGCAAAACAGTTGTCTCCTACTGTGTATCATGGGAGTTATGGAAAAATTCATTTACGTAAGCTTTTGTTCTTATTCACATTGAGCTTTATATAAGCCTCAAAATGAACGCCATATTCTTTTGAAGCTTGATTTTCAAGTCGTGGCCCCTGTGGGTTTGTTCCATACGAATAGGGTTCATCTTCTTAATAATAATAATAATAATAATAATAATAATAATAATAATAATAATAATAATAATAATAATAATGATGATGTATGAATCAGGACTAAAATCTTATGAATAATTACCTTTTTGATGTTTTCTAACACTCAATCGATTTGCAAAAATGATACACCACATCCGGATCCCAAAAATGTTAAAAAAAAAAAAACAAAAATACAAGTAAAAAATGCTCCGAACTTACTTCGACGCAATCAAGTTTTGTGTACAGCGTATAATGCTGTATAAAACTTTCAGCCGCGGCCCATGAAACACAGCAACGGTCCGGTGGTGGTCAGTGTTGTTGGTACCTATAGCTGGCCAGGAGTACGATTAAGGCTAACTTTAACAGCGTATAATCAAGGCCACCGAAAATAGATCTATCTTTCGGTGTTCTCTGTATAATGCTGTATGAGCCGCGGCCCACGAAACTTTAACCACGGCCCGGTGGTGTCCTACCCTATATCATTGCCAGAAGCACGTTTATGGCTATCTTTAACCTTAAATAAAATGAAAACTACTGAGGCTAGAGGGCTGCAATTTGGTATGTTTGATGATTGGACGGTGGATGATCAACATACCAATTTGCAGCCCTCTATCCTCAGTAGTTTTTGAGATCTGAGGGCGGACAGAAAAAGTGCGGACGGACAGACAAAGCTGGCACAACAGTCTTCTTTTACAGAAAACTAAAAATGGTAGATGAAAGAACTATCAAACAAGCGGTTGACTACCATATCTTTGAAACTGAAGGACCAGTCTTTATATTTGTTGTTGTGATCCGTTTTTCAATCGATTTAAGGGATAATTCAATTAAGCCCCTTAATTTGTTTTTTAGATTCATTGGAGAATATGCCAGTGGGCTGTTGTGCCAATTGAAGTATGAAAAATTGTATGACTGTTGTTTTTCCCTGTGCTTCAATTTCGACGTTCAAATGAGTATAGCTCGTTTACTGTAATTAAATCCACATTTTAGCTTGAAATATGGCTTCATAAACAGTGATTATAATTACAGAATTAACCATTCATTAATTCTAAATTTTGCCAATTATCTTTTTATACTGCATAATTGTATGCTTTCACACGAACATTCGGAAAAAATAGTTTTTTTATATTTCATGATTGTATAAAAAGGATGGTTTTTTTTATATTTCCTGAGATTCTATAATAGAATTTATTCATGCGTTACCTTTGTGGTCAGTAGGGCTTAAAAAATGCTGCGCAATACAAATATCTGTTGATGTATATTTTTTATTTAAGCCTATATTTGTAATTCAGTTTTGCAATGGTGATAAGGGAAAGAGTAAACAAAAAGCAGAGTCGGTAATAGGATGATAACTCTACGGTGATTCCTACCCACATTTAACTTACTCATCGTTATAATAAAGACTCGTCTGGGTTGACGAATTTGATTTTTATATATTTCTTTTGTCTATTGTATTTCGTTATTTTGCTTATTGTATTTGCGCGGTTCTTCTTCCTTATCATAAGAATGTCATCTTAAGTGTTAAGTGCATTTTTCACTGCTGTACGATACTAGTACAATACTGCGAGTGATTTGGAAACACAATGTGAGCTTTCCAATTATTATTATTATTATTATTATTATTATTATTATTATTATTATTACTCTTCTTGAGATTATTAGCTATACTTAGCAGCAACACCAGCATTATATCAGTGGCAAATATCTATTCATCTTTGATGATATTTTGCGTAACATTAATTTGTTTAAACCTATTTCATTCATCATGGTTCTTCATTTCCGTCATAATATCGCCTGTAGAAGCCATACCCTCATCTTTTATGGGGAAGGTGTTAGTTGCAAAACTCTCTCTCTCTCTCTCTCTCTCTCTCTCTCTCTCTCTCTCTCTCTCTCTCTCTCTCTCTCTCTCGTTTTTGGATGAGGGACTTGAATGGAGTGCAGGAGGGATGTAAGGGTGATATGGGCATGGGATGGGTGTTCCTGGAAGGGTGCTATTATAGCAGGGGGGCCTTTTAGGCCGACATACTAAACCTGTCTCATCGATCTTTTGGGTTTGGTACGGGGAGGGGGAGGGGTTGGTTACGAGGAGGGGATGGTGGGTGGGTGGTAGGGGAGGATGGATAAAGGAGCTGAAAGACCATCTCGTCCCTGAAGAGGAGGAGGAGGAGCAGGAGGAGGAGGAGGAGGAGGAAGGATAAGAAGGAGAAGTGAAGAAGGGTAAGTGTGGTAGGGAAATAAAGAAGATGAAAAATTGCTTGAGAAGGAATTAAAAGAAGGAGCTTTAAGAAATTTCCAGGCAGTACTTGGAATAATAAGAAGACTTGAAGTTACGTAATTAGAACGGGGAATAATAAGAAAACTCGTAACTATGGAGGGGGAAAGACTTGAAGTTGCGTAATTAGAACAGTATGATAATTTGATCACGGTAACTGTAGAAGGGTGATCTGAGAGGATTAGTTAATACTTCAATCTAAGAAGTATAATAAATTATATAACTATGGAAGGAAAGAGTAAATGAAAAAAAATGTTTGAATATTAAGAAAAACTAGAATTATTGGAATAGAAATTGTAAGAAAACAAGAGCCAAGTTGAGGGAAAAAGGCCATGTGAGGATTATGAGACGTTTATTGAGGCTGAAGTAATAAAATTTAACTTCCTAATGAGATCTAATTTTCTTAAAGGTTAAGAAAAGCAAGTAACGGAGATTAAACAATAAGAGAAGAATGTATCATTGTGAGGAAGGTGGAATAATGGGGGTACTGAACTGAATCAATAGAAAACTGCCAATGGAAATAATTCTGGTCACGAACCACTTCGAGATAAAATTGAGTTGAATGTGGAATGAAAGGTGGAAAGGCGTCGAAGCAAAGGGAAAAAAATAAAGGTCAGTGGAGAACAGAGAAATGTGGAATGTCGGTGGGCGATTGTGTAAATTTAGCGAAGTAAATGGTAAACCAGTGATGTGTGGCGAAAGGAAAAAGAACTGGAATAAAAATGCAGAATGAATGGGCAACTTTAATGAGTTGGAATAAAAAGGAAGGTTGGAGACAGTTGCAGAGAGAGAGAGAGAGAGAGAGAGAGAGAGAGAGAGAGAGAGAGAGAGAGGTGATTAGGATCCTCCTATTGTTATGCAAACAAGTTGTTTCTCTGAAACCCTTTGATCTGATAGTGAGGGTTTCATCATTTCTTGCTCTTTTGTCTCATTCCACCCTTTGTACTTTTCATTCCGTTGACCACCTTTCCTACTCCACACAGGCCTCACCAGAGTCAGCCTCTCTCTCTCTCTCTCTCTCTCTCTCTCTCTCTCTCTCTCTCTCTCTCTCTCTCTCTCTCCCCCCTTACTCACGTCTTATTCCGGAAGCGTGGTCAACATTTGGTAGGAAACGGAAGCCAGCTATAAAACCCCTTAAACCAGATATTTTTTCACAAAAGAAAAGTCTTGTTTGAATGAAATTCCTCTGTCGCTATTTTTTTTATAATCTTATTCATTATTCTTTCCCGCTTTTTTGGCAGACGCATGAAATATTCATTTCCATCTCTGGTACACGAAATATTTTTCATTTTATTTTTATCTGTTTTGATGGGACGTTCATTGCACTTGTTATAGCAGATGAGTTGAACGGAAGCCTTCTCTCATTTTCCAAGTAACCTTTATCTCTGCGATACGTTACGGCTCATAGTATTTTTTTATACGTTTATTTCGTTATCCTCTTAATAGATTAAATCACATTCTGCGCTCTGAGAAGGAATTAAGTTAAGTGCTTTTTCGTTTGTAAGTCATATTACATTTTTCTTTTAGTGGGGTTTTGTGCGGAATGGGATGGTGGGCCAAACATTTTTACCGCTGTGAAGAGGAAATCTGTGGAGGAAAATTCAACTTGAAGTGTGTACTAATGTTATCTCCACAGTTTTCTGTCGTGACTTTGAGTCTGTTGTGCTGATAGTTTTGTAATAATCGGTTCCTAGTCTGTTAAGTCATTCATTTTCACACACACACACACACACATGAATATATATATATTTGCTTGTGTATGTGTGTGAGTATCTTGATATATATATATATATATATATATATATATATATATATATATATATATATATATATATATATATATATATATATATACTTGTGTGTGTGTACGTGTATGTGTGTGTCATCTGTGTCATATAGAATAAAACTGTAACGGGTTAAGGATGCTTGCGAAATGTTTTATTAAAAATAGACGCTTATAGATATATCTGAACACTTTCCTAACATCCTCTTATAGTAATATAAAGGCTTAGGATTCACGTGAAGGACCATTGAATTAAAACTAAGAATGTAAATCTCATTTCAGCTGTTGCTTTAGCTATGAATACTGATGAATATTTAGGTAAAGTTATTTTAAGTTTAAAGGATGGTATTTTCTCTATCAGTGTTTTAAAGATGAATTTAAATTCATTTCTCAAGGACTAGGTGATGTCAGCTCCATTCCAGAAGTAGTGGCTTTGTTATATTCCTTTGGTATTGCCGTCACGAGAATTAAGAGACATACGTATGATTGTCTCTCTCTCTCTCTCTCTCTCTCTCTCTCTCTCTCTCTCTCTCTCTCTCTCTCTCTCCCAGGGTGGTAGTGTCGTCAGTGCACCTCACGTGGTGCACTGTAGATTGTACGTAAGGTTCTTTGCAGTGTTCCTTCGGCCCCTAGCTGTAACCCTTTTCATTCCTATTACTGTACCTCCATTTATATTATCTTTCTTCCATCGTGCTATCCACCCCTCTCCGAACAATTATTTCATAGTGCAGCTGCGAGGTTTTCCTCCTGTTACACCTTTCAATCCTAACTGTTCTCAATTTCCTTTCCAGCGTTGAATGACCTCATAGGTCCCAGCGCTTGGCTTTTGGCCTAAATTCTTTATTGCATTCTATTCTCTCTCTCTCTCTCTCTCTCTCTCTCTCTCTCTCTCTCTCTCTCTCTCTCTCTCTCTCTCTCTCTTCAAGGACTTGTATTTCAAAGGCTTTGCGCTCCTTGTGACCTCCCCTTAATTATTTTTTAAATTTTATATTCTCCTTGAATACCCCAAATATTTATTAATTATCAGTTGATATCATGCCATCATACATAACTAAACCTACCAGGGTTTAAGGAAGTCCAGGTCTGGTAGTTATAACTTCCCAATTTCATCTCGAGTACGGAAGAAGGCGCTTCACGTTTGATCCTTTCCGAGGAAAATGGCACTCAGTTTTCTTCCCTTTTCGCTGAGAATGGACTGGGTTGGCCGTT
Organism: Macrobrachium rosenbergii; assembly: GCF_040412425.1. Lineage (NCBI taxonomy): Eukaryota > Metazoa > Arthropoda > Malacostraca > Decapoda > Palaemonidae > Macrobrachium > Macrobrachium rosenbergii. Next base: position 85,451,879 of record NC_089795.1, read on the forward strand.
ATCCTCTTAGGGCACTAAATTTCCCCGCTATTCTGAGAAATGGTTAAGTTTTCATTCTACTCTCCCGAGGGGCAAAAACGGCCTTCCATTCTCCATTATGAAGGGAAATGTTAAAGTCATCGTTTTGTTTTCTGTAGAGCTGGGCAAGTTTCTATTCTCTCATTCCAAAAGGGGATTGGACATCCTCCTTTTCTTAGCACTGGAGAAAGGTATTTAGTGCCTGTTCTGTCTTTATTGCCTTATTTTCTCTTACGCATCGCCGTTTTCTTTTGTTTCTTTGGTAACGTTTAAATTCTCGCGTTTTACGTTTCTTATATGAGGTTCCAGGTTTGACGTTACTCTCTATGGAAATGCAATTAAATTTATGTTTCCATTGAGGGGTTTCTATATTACTTCGAAGAAAATCAGGTCTAATAAGGACAAATAACATAGTCCTGTATTTTCCGAGGGAGAGCATAAGTATCAGTTCTCTCAGCCCTGTCCTGGAAGGATATTGCCTTTCTCAGCCTTTGTTTGGGATGAGAGGACATTTCCGCTGGATTCTCTTTTTCTGAGTTTCAACAGTATATGTTTCAATTCTCATCTACTTTGTCCTGAATGAAATGAGGAAATTTCCTGAAAGAGAACTGGAAACCAGTCTATGTACAGATTCTTACCTCTGGGATGAAACCGGATTTTCATTCATTAATTAGACTTCCATTCAGTTTCGTTTCTCTAGTATAATATAAAAACTGACTTTCTATCCTTGCTGTAATATATGATGGGACAGCCTGTCTTCTTCCTCATTTTGTATTTTCCTGTAGGTGAATTGGGAAAGAAATTCTGTGTTTTGTTTTTTCCCGTAGGTGAGTTAGGAAAGAAATGATGTATTTGGTTTTTTCCTGTAGGTGAATTGGGAAAGAAATTCTGTATTTTGTTTTTTCCTCTAGGTGAATTGGGAAAGAAATTCTGTATTTTGTTTTTTCCTGCAGGCGAATTTGGAAAGAAATCCTGATTTTGTTTTTTCCTCTAGGTGAATTGGGAAAGAAACTCTGTATTTCGTTTTTTCCTGCAGGCGAATTGGGAAAGAAATCCTGATTTTGTTTTTCCTCTAGGTGAATTGGGAAAGAAAATTTCGTTTTTTCTGTGAATGGGAAAGAAATTTGTATTTTTTTTTCCTGTAGGTGAATTGGGAAAGAAATCCTGTAATTTGTATTGAAATTAATTTCAAGGAAAGACACGGCTCTAATTTCCGCTCTGTTATTTTGATAATGATTAATTGGCTTATGTTTTTCCTCGTCCAGGTAATAATTTCCAGGCGCGTTTTTTCTTTTAATAAGTGATTAGGTTGTTGTGTTCTCTGCTCTTCGTTGCTACCTATAAATGAGAGATATATTGTCTTTTTTATGGTATATTTTTATATTGTCGTTTTTACAGTATTTTATCTTTGGAAGGGAAAAGGATGACCATTTCTTTTTTGGAAAAAGCTGCATCTATACTTCATAGCAGAAACGGAGAGTATTATTTTCAGTTTTCCTTATATCTCATTATTCAGACTGATTTATTATTTATTTTTTTTTTTTGTGATCTCAAATACAAGTTAGGTATCCGTTCAGATGGTAATTTTCATTCTTCACTGACAATACAAGTTAATGATTAGATTTATATCTTACCTAGATGATTTCAAGGTCAGTTTTTGGAAGCAAAATATTTTTCATATAATTTTAATATTTTCAGTAGGAGAGATTGGAAACTGGTGCTCAATCTGTATGTTTTATTTTTTAGAATTAGGCGCTTGTTGATTAAAAATAAATTAGTTTTTGTTATGTAGTGCCTCTCAGCATTATTCTTATAGGGGATAGGAAATTTATCTGTCATCTATTAGAATAAATATTGAAAACCATTACTGTTTTGTGTAGTTTTTCAATCTTTTTTGAAAAGGTTATGGAAACACCTTTCAGTCTTTCTAAATAATTAAGACTGATCTTCCTGCGAGTGACTGAATGAATTTATTCAATCTTTTAAACGTTGTGACTCATCGAATATGTAAAGCTTTAATTCCACTGTTCATTGATGCGGGCTCCAATATCAGGTTATGCCAGCTCTCCTGTTCTAGGACATTTTTTTTCCATTTATAATGAAGTTAAAGTGCTTGTATTTTTTATGCTATCAAATGCGTATTTATATTTTGTTTCTAAGTTCGTTCATTATTTATTTCTTTTTTATAGGAAACCAATGTCTTCTAAAAGAGAAATATCCTGGAAGCTTTTGATAAGTAAAGAGGAATATAGTCACTGTTTTCTTACATTCTGCAATTAGGAACTGATCGTTTTCTCGTGCTTTAAAGGAACACGTTAAACATGACTGGAATTGAAAGACCTTGATATTGTTAGTGGGGCAAGATTATTTATCTTTATCAGAATACATTATTGGATATTATCAGTTGGATAAGATTATTTATATTTATCTAAATACATTATTGGTTGCCATCTTAATTTCATTTCCACGGAAGTGCGGATAATTATTCCCATTGATTCGAAAAGCAAAAAGATTATTTTTTCCATTCTCGTTGGTGGGGCAAGATTATTTATCTTTATCTAAATACATTGTTGGTTGCCATATTTATTTTATTTTCACTAAAGTGTTGATTATTATTCCCATTTATTCTAAAAAAAAGTTTTTTTTCCGTTCTTGGTGGTGGGGCAAGATTACGTATCTTTATCTAAATACATTATTGGGGGTCATATTTATTTTATTTCCACGAAAGTGTTGATTATTTTTCCCATTTATTTTAAAAGAAAAAGAGATAGTTATTTTTTCCGCTCTTGGTGGTGGGGCAAGATTATGTATCTTTATCTAAATACTTTATTGGTGGTCATCTTAATCCCAATATCAGAAAAGTGAGGATAATTATTTCCGCTTATTCGAAAAAAAAGGTGATTATTTTTTCCGTTCTTGTTTGTACAAGAAAATATATTCGTATTTTTCTACGAGAAGATAAATTGCTCTTTCTATCCGCATAATTTATGGTCGATTTATGAATCTGAATACTTGGTAGATTTTAGTCGTCTCATAAAAAATTTTTTCCTTTTACCAAAGCCATAATAGATTTTAGTTCCCCGGTGTGTTTTTCTTTTTTTTTGGTGGGTAGAAAATTGATGGCCCATCGTTCATTTTTTTTTTCTTAAGGGAGCTTTTTTTTTTATCTTGTGAAAGGATATGCCCTATTCAGTATTTTTTCTGTAAAAAGCGAAAAAAGTTTGGCTTTTACTGTTGTAGCGCGTATCTGGTTCTCCACATGGAATTTTAGTTTTCCCTCCTGACGCTGAAACAGGATTTTCTATTTTTCTTGACGGACGTTCCATACCAGTTTTGTTTGGAAGGGTAAATTTAAATCTGTTCCAATTACTAGGGTGAAATATTGATTTCCATCTGTTCTTTTAGAAAAAATAAATAACTTTAATAGCCGTGAAGTATCAATTAATTTGCATTTGTGCATCATTTCAGAATTACATGAATTATTTTTCTCGTGTTTTTTGAAGTTCTTATCATTCATGTGGCTCATTTTAAGAAAGAACGGGTTTTTATACTCGATTATTTTGCGACAGCATTGATTTGCATATATACTCCCGTAGGGGGTAGTGCCGTCATTGCATCTCATGCGGTGCACTGTAGGCATTACTTAAAGTTCTTTGCAGCGTCCCTTCGGCCCCTAGCTGCACCTCTTTCATTCCTTTTAATGTAACTTCATTCATTTCTCTCTCTTCAGTCATACTTTCCACCTTCTACTAGCAATTGATTCATAGTGCGACTGCGAGGTTTTCCTCCTGTTACACCTTTCAAACCTTTTTACTCTCAATTTCCCCTATCAGGGCTGAATGACCTCACAGGCCCCAGCGCTTGGCCTTAGGCCTGAATTTCATATTCCATTTGCAATTCTATATACACTTCCTCTTCACTGGAAGGAAGGAGATTTCATATTTTCTCAGTATCTTTGAAAGGGACTAATTTTTACCCTTTTAATTGCCTTCGAGATTACCTGAATATATTTTTTCGTTAACTGTTTGAAACTTGTTCCACAACCATCTCATTCTTTCAGTTCAGATTTTTTTTCGTCTTGTGACCTTAGTAATTGGTAGGTATTCAGACTTTTTCACTGCTCTTAAAAATTTAATTTTTCATGCGTAATTAATATCTTCAGAAATTTCAGAAATGAAATATTTTTAATCCTTTCTCACCAAAGTTACCACGAAAAATCAGTTATACTCGTATTTGTTACGCCCTTATCTGAGGATATAAAAGTACCGTGGATATTATCACTCGGATGAATGAATGGACTTTTTTTTTTTATTTTTATGACATGCTTATTTTTCCATTCGTGTTATTCCAGATAAGAGAGATTCTGACACTTTTTTTTTTTTTTTTGTTCGCGTAGGGATGATACGACCATTCTCTACGTAATCAATTGTTAACTTTATTATTTATTAATGTTTTCCTTTATATCTTTACATCAACGCGAAGATTCCATTCCATAAACTAGCAATGACGTGATTTTAAAGCAGCTTGTTTGCATAGGTGCTTAAAACAAATTTGATTAAAAAAGTTTACATAAGCTGGTCCGGAGTACCGTAACTTAATTCGTAATCTGTTCCGAAAATTACGATTTCCAAAGAGGAGCTAATTACCATAAGGTATTCCGGGAAATTACGACTTTCATCGACGCCTACACTCTGCAGCCCACTAAACTTAATAACCAAAAAGCAGGCAGGGCTGCCTTCTCTCTCCCTCTCTCTTAAAAAACTGGATTTACTTTCCAATTATATTATATTTCCCCTCCTTTTAGAATGATATGATGTATTTTTTTTTAAATGAAGATCTGCCTTATTTTCCCATTTTAATGAGGATTTTTTTTAATTAATGGGTATTTTGTGATATTTTGCGGTGGTCTTGATGAAAATATTATAGTAGATATTTTTCTTCATTAAGAAGTTAGACTTTCAATTTTTTTTATAGTTCAAGGAAGAAAAGAATCTCCCCTTTTCTTGGAACTGACAGATTTTCATTACACCTGTCTGTAGGAGCGAAGGGAATTAAAGCCCCCTTCCTTCTTCTTCTTCTTCTTCTTCTTCTTCTTCTTCTTCTTCTTCTTCTTCTTCTTCTTCTTCTTCTTCTTGAGAAAGAGTATCTTCTAAACATCTTCTTCTTCTTCTTCTTCTTCTTCTTCTTCTTCTTCTTCTTCTTCTTCTTCTTCTTCTTCTTCTTCTTCTTCTTCTTCTTCTTCTTCTTCTTCTTGAGAAAGAGTATCTTTTAAACAAAAAACATACGAACATTTCAACTTTTAGAACCGCGTTTGTCCTGATGGAATGGAATAAATATGGATTTCTCTTAATATGTCTCTCGGCCGATTACGCTGCTCAATTCTAAACGTGATATAAAGAAAAAAAGAATGTGAATGATGGCCTTAAGTCAATTATGTTATTCACATATGCTACGTGTATTTGCTATTCACATATGCCATATGTATAACATATGTTATTCAAATGCGTTTGAATAACATGTTTATGTTATTCAAAGACTGCCATTGATGCCGATGAAAATTTTGTTCCTCTCTCTCTCACTCTCTCTCTCTCTCTCTCTCTCTCTCTCTCTCTCTCTCTCTCAACAGGGCTTATCAGTCCTTCCCCCTTGTGATATTTGAGTCTCATTCAATTCCTGTTTGCTGTCCATCTCATAGCAGGTATAGACAATGAGGTTGTGTACTCACCCCCGTCTGTGTATTTATTTATTTGATTTTGTCTGTTTGTTCACTAAACATGTCAAAATGACATTTTGGAAACCTGTAAAGTTTTAGGGAATGTGGGCTTTGGACGAAGGAAGAGTCGATCTGAATTTGAATTGTATCTGGACAGTCTTTCAGTGTTTTTTGTTCGTTTACAGTTTTATCTTTTTATTTCAGATATTTTTCGCAGGTATTCTTCTCTTTTCGTTATGTCTCTTTATCTTCTCGTCGTTAGGTCTTCGTTTTGATCCTGTTTAAGTAGTGCAGGATGGTCATTTCCATTCGCTGAATACGTGATTATTAGAAGTTCTGTAACATTTCTAACAAGGAACTCTTCTTATCAACAGCCATTACAAGTTGCCCCGGTAGGGGGTTAGTGACGTCAGTGCACCTTTGAAGCCCATTTGAGAAAATGGGCTTCAAAGATTTTGATATTATTCAGAGTCTAATCAGCTCATCTCTTGAGGACATTTGGTCGGAAAATGTGACAACGCAAACAGCTGAAATTTTTGATATGTTATAGAGTATCAAAAACTCAAGAAGAAATTTTGACTGGAAAAATAAAAAACATTACAAAAGTGGGATACGCCAGAATGGGATACACCAGAATTGGATACGCCAGAATGGGGTGGAAAAATATCTTACGCCAGTTTATCAGAGTAAGGACGAATTCGCCAGCGCCAGACGAGAAGCCTCGCGAGTGACAGATATTGGGGAGCCATTTAGCAAGGCGATTGGTAGCGGCAGCCTCCCCTCGCTTAGTGATATTGGCCGGCCCAAGTGTTAGCTAAATACCTGAAGAGTAGCTGCTCACGCAATAATTGCGAGGCTGCTGTACCGACTGCCTGGCTTATTGCTTCCAATCCGCTCCGTCGCAGGCGAGGAATATTCAGAATCATTAAATCGCCGTGACCTGTCCGCTTCAATCCTATCGGAGGATTTATGCGAGCGTTTCCTCGCCGGATAATGAGCGTGGGCGATTTATTCCTTGGAGATATTGCTTTGAGTCGCCCGCGACCTGACTCTCTCTCTCTCTCTCTCTCTCTCTCTCTCTCTCTCTCTCTCTCTCTCTGTGTGTGTGTGTGTGTGTTTGTGTACTTGCATGACGATTTTAGACAAGAAATATTTATCTCGTTTTGTGACAGGTTTATAGGAAACATTCTCTCTCTCTCTCTCTCTCTCTCTCTCTCTCTCTCTCTCTCTCTCTCTCTCTCTCTCTCTCTCTCTCTCTCTCGGTGCTTGCAGGACGATTTTAAGCAAAAAAATATATCTCGTGTTGTAATAAGTTTTGACAAACCGAATACACTTTCTCTCTCTCTCTCCATGCTTGCGTGACGATTTTAAGCAAAAAATATATCTCGTGTGTAATAAGTTTTGACGAACCGAATACCTTCTCTCTCTCTCTCTCTCTCTCTCTCTCTCTCTCTCTCTCTCTCTCTCTCTCTCTCTCTCTCTTTGTGGTCTTGCAGGACGATTTTAAGCAAAAAATACGTGTTGTAAATTTTAATAACTTCCAGACGATTTTAAGCAAAAATTAATCTGTAATAAGTTTTGACTTTCTCTCTCTCTCTTTGTGGTATTGTGACAATTTTAATAACTCCAATAAATCTCTCTTTATCTCTCTCAGTGACAATTCCAATATTAATCTCTCTCGTCTTTCTATTGTGACAGTTGTAAATTTTACTTTTTCTTCTGTTAAATGGTATTGGGACATTGTAAGCCAGAAATAACATTAAATTTCTCTCTCTCTCTCTCTCTCTCTCTCTCTCTCTCTCTCTCTCTCTCTCTCTCTCTCTCTCTCTCTCTCTCTCCAGTCATATTTTGATAAGTATAACAAAACAAATTCTTTCTGTTTGTGTATCTCTTTTCCTCTTCGCCAATTGTGGTAAGTTCAACAAATGAGATTCTCTCTCTCTCTCTCTCTCTCTCTCTCTCTCTCTCTCTCTCTCTCTCTCTCTCTCTCTCTCTCTCTCTCTCTCTCATATTTTCACAAGTTTAACAAAAATTATTCTGTCTGCCTCTCCATCTCTTATTCTCTCTTCGCCTTTTGTGACTAAAAAGATTCTCTCTCTCTCTCTCTCTCTCTCTCTCTCTCTCTCTCTCTCTCTCTCTCTCTCTCTCTCTCTCTCTCTCTCTCTCTCTCTGTGCGAGGGAGCCGCGAAGGTCCCCCAGCTACAAGCAAACAAGAAAACAAATCAAGAAAATAAGAGCAAATATTCTCCATGAGCTGAATCGCGAATTGCTTTCCGATATTAATTTCCTTTCTAAGAGAAAAGACTGCATTGGCACTGCAATTGAATGCATGTAGTGCAATTGCATCTATCGGGTGCGGGGTTGTAGTGAACAAGCGATTTGCCTTGGTTTTGTTATTGCTTTTTTGTGTTGTTGTTGTTCTTCTGGCGTTTAAGTACGTGTGCTCGTGCAGCTCATTGCGTTCGTACATATGTACGTGAAGGGAGGTTTACTTATATGGGGTGAAAATTGCTGTGCGTTTTTATATTTAGGTTTGGTTTTTATCGGTACGTAATGTTACTTTTTTTTTTTGTTTATGCGTGTCTCTGTGCTTGCTTGCATATACCTACGTACTATATATCTATAGACGGACACACACGCACAAACATACACACATATATATACACACACATTATATATTGATGTATATATGTATGTGTATATATATGCACATATATGCTGCATAGTCTTTGGTATTATTTAAGTCCCACAGAAGATTGAGTACTCCATAGACAATGTTGATGAACAACATCTATATAAAACACCGTTCTCTACAGACATTGATAGATTCTTAGTTTTATGTAAACTGTTTCCCTAATAGAAATCACTGTGTCTAGAAAACCTTTATAGATGGGAAAAAACCAGGATATTCATAGAATGTTAAAACTCTATAGCCTTCGACACAAAATTCCATACTCTGTGGCCTATCACAGGAACCATTTTGAGCGTATACAGTGGTGCTTATTGACAAATTAATCTGATGTTTGATGGGGTTCACTAGTCGAGTGCTGTTTTTATAGTGTACTATTGGTTGCTACTATTTTCATTTATTCTGCAGAATAACTTGTGTACTGCACCAGTTAGTTTTTGCATGTAGCTAAGTTATGTACAGGTAATGGGAAGTAACTTGATGTCGAAAGAGTTGACTGGACACTTTCTTAGATTAATTAAAAAGTAAATTCACTTTCCACTTTCTTAGGTTAATTTAGTTGCAGAATTAGCCGTCCATTTTCTTAAATTGATTAAAAATAAATTAGCTATCCACTTTCTTAAATTAACTATAATATTAACTGTCCACTTTCTTAAATTAATTACTAAATGAATTCACTGTCCACTCTCTTAAATTAATTACAGACTGAATTTACTGTCCACTTTCTTAAATTAATTACTGACTGAATTTACTGACCACTCTCTTAAATTAATTGCTAAATGAATCTACTGTCCGCTTTTTTAAATTAGTTATTACATAAATTTACTTTCTTAAATTAATCAATAGATAAATTGACTGTCGTTTTCTTAAATTAATTACTAAATGAATTTACTGTCCACGCTCTTAAATTAATTGCTAGATAAATTAACTGTCCACAAACTTACATTAACTACAATAAATTAGCTGTACACTTTCTTAAACTAATTAAAATATTAATTGATTTCGCTCTTCAATTAATTACAAAATTGGGTTGAAAGCCATATCTATTTATTTTCTTTGATAAAAATGTTGATGAAATTGGGATTCTCTCTCTCTCTCTCTCTCTCTCTCTCTCTCTCTCTCTCTCTCTCTCTCTCTCTCTCTCTCTCTCTCTTCTTTTTAAAAGGGGTTGAAAGCTATTTTCATTTTTTTCCTTGATAAAAATATTGATGAAATCGGGACTCTCTCTCTCTCTCTCTCTCTCTCTCTCTCTCTCTCTCTCTCTCTCTCTCTCTCTCTCTCTCTCTCTCCAAAAATAACTGATGGTGAGGGCGTGAACCGTACTTAGCATGGTATCGACAATTTCATCATCATGGCCCGCCATCGACATCCATAATGACCACCATTATTTAGATTCATGCAGATATGGCCGTCATCATCTGCCTGAATGGAAAGTTATTTGACCGCTGCCAACTTCACTATCATTCATAAGTTGTTGTTATTATTATTATTATTATTATTATTATTATTATTATTATTATTATTATTCAGAAGACGAACCCTATTCATATGGAACGTTATTATTATTATTATTATTATTATTATTATTATTATTATTATTATTATTATTATTATTATTATTCAGAAGATTAATTATATGGAATTATTATTATTATTATTATTATTATTATTATTATTATTATTATTATTATTATTATTATTTAGAAAATGAACACTGTTCATAGAAATTATTATTATTATTATTATTATTATTATTATTATTATTATTATTATTATTATTATTATTATTATTATTATTCAGAAGATGAACCCTATTCATATGTAACGGGCCCCCTAAAGGGGCCATTGACTTGAAATTCAAGCTTCCAAAGAATATGGTGTTAATGAGAAAGAAGTAACAGAAGGTAATTGGAAATACAGGAAGAAGAGATCACTTATTAAAACGAAAAAGTGAATGAACAAATTGATAAATGAAAATAATATCAGTAAATGATTAAAATGCAAGAATTATATTAGGTTAGCAATGCATTGCATCTTCGCTTGAACTTCTGAAGTTCCGATTGCACAACATCCGCGTCATCGTCATCTCGGCTCACGGCTTTTTTTTTTTTTTTTTTTTTAGTTTTCTGTTGAAGGAAACTATTTTGCTGGTTTTGTCTGTCCTCACTTTTTTCGTCCGCACTTTTTCTGTCCGCCCTCAGATCTTAAAAACTGTTGAGGCTAGAGGGCTGCAAATTTGTATGTTGATCATCCACCCTACAATCATCAAACATGCCAATTTGCAGCCCTCTAGCCTCAGTAGTTTTTATTTTATGTAACGTTAAAGTTAGCCATAATCGTGCTTCTGGCAGCCAGATAAGCTAGGCCACCACCGGGCCATGGTTAAAGTTCCGTTGGCCGCGGCTCATACAGCATTATACCCAGACCACCGAAAGATAGATCTGTTTTCGGTGGCCTTGATTATACGTTGTAGCGGCTGTACAGGAAACTCGATTGCACCGAGGAAACTTCGACGCATTTTTTACTTGTTTTTTATCACTTTCAACACTTTTTATTTTTAAAAAATATATCGAAGAATTGTGCTTCTATTTTTTTGATGCGAGGAAAGACAAGACATAAGAGGATTCGATTCCTATTCCAGATGGGACCGAAGTCCTTATGCCAGTTGTTAATAGGATCGAATCCTTCCTTTCCCTAATTAGTGGAAGATTTGGGGACGGAATGCAGTTATGAGTTTGTCACATATTTCAGAAGTAAAGTATATTAAGTGTTAAGAGACATAATGCTTGCAATATTGTCTGGTAATTGTTCTCTCTCTCTCTCTCTCTCTCTCTCTCGTTAGTTTAATTTTCATATATGGAAGTAAAGGTGAGGACTCTCCAGTGATATATATACTGTATATGTATGTATATATATATATATATATATATATATATATATATATATATATATATATATATATATATATATATATATATATATATACATATACAGATAGATAGATAGAAGATAATAAGTACAGGAAAAAAGAATCATGGAAGGTGTTATTTCGATTATTTCATTATTACAATGGTTCAGGGAAATAAAAATAAAAATATTATATATATATGTATATATATATATATATATATATATATATATATATATAAAACTGCCTCAGCAGAACTTTCTAGAACAAAGTCTCAAGGAAACAAAAAGTAGCGCTTTCTATGAGAGCCTCAAGACTTGGAGTGACCAAAATAGATTTTCTTTCCCATTACAAAACAAGGCCGAAGACGTGTGATGAAAGAACACAACGTGACAGTCAGATGTTTTATGGCTAGAAGAGAATGAAATGAGAAAGATTGAGGAGTTCAAATCCGGGGAATCTGTGGCATTTTAGGAAGGAAATACCACACACATTCTGACAAGGATCTGTTTGCCGCAGAAAATCCGGAGTAGGGGGCTAAACGCCTGCAATATTTACTTTTGGTGATATATTGACATAAATGATAAAATATGACAGGGTTGAGGAATATATTGTAATCTTGAAGGAGAAGAGTTTATTTGCCTATATTGAAAAGAACGAAAAAATATTAGCTTTTGATAAATTTTTGTATTTAATATTAAAAAGATGTTAAAATGGACAGTTGATGCTCTACAGAGTTGCTATATATTGAAATTGATATATATATATATATATATATATATATATATATATATATATATATATATATATATATATATATATATATATATATATATATATATATATATATATATACATACATATATAATACACATCTTTAATACTACTTTCTATGCATTTCTTGCTTATTTTCTTCTCTCCGTTTCTTCTTAGGTCTGTAGATGTTTGTTTTGGAAATTAATGGGGCGTGTGGGTTCCTTCATACGAGTCTGCAATATTGGTCTATTTATAGTAATTAATGAAATATATCGTGACAGGGTGATACAATATCTATTGGCAATCGAACACTCGCTGAGATCCCCAGAACCTGTTACAAGTCTCTCTCTCTCTCTCTCTCTCTCTCTCTCTCTCTCTCTCTCTCTCTCTCTCTCTCTCTCTCTCGTCGTTAATTGATCTCTTCTTACGCCACTACCCAATTTTCTGTTTTCTAACATATATATTTTTTCTAATACTCTGTAGATTTCAAAAGTGACCAAATGTATTTACACTATACACATGCACGAAAACAGTCTCTCTCTCTCTCTCTCTCTCTCTCTCTCTCTCTCTCTCTCTCTCTCTCTCTCTCTCTCTCTCTCTCATTTTCAAAGGAGGCTACATTTATGTACACTACACACATGCAAACAAACTCTCTCTCTCTCTCTCTCTCTCTCTCTCTCTCTCTCTCTCTCTCTCTCTCCAAAAATCAATGGGCGAAAGCGAAGGTTTCTCGATCGACGATTCAAAGCGAGTCGTAAATCATTTTCTGATCTCTTTTGTAGAGAGAATTTCTCTCGTTCAAAACGAGTCTTTTATGCAAAGTATAACTGAGTTTTTTTTTGTAAGTTCTGAGAGCCCGAAGAGAGAGATATCTTGGAATTAACTTCAGTGTTCATTCATCCCGTTACAGGGGAGATTTATTTTGTAGTCTTTGAAATTTTTAAAACTTTTTTTTTTCAACGGATGAAGTATACATAAAATTTGTATTCGTTTATTCTCTTACGTGGATGATTTATTTTGTAGTCTTTGAAAGTTTTTCAAACCTTTTTTTTTTCACAGAAGACATATTATACGTGATAACATTAGTCATGTTTTCCCGAGTCCAAATTTTTTCAACCTTTTTTTTTCAACAGAGGACATTATACGTAGAAACATTAGTCATATTTTCCTGAGTCCTTATAATGATAGATAAAAAAAGATAACATACGATGGCTGTTCAGTACTTATCCGTACGTTCTTGGGAACACGTTCACTAATGCAAATAATTACGGGTTTTTACAGTTTTTTCACTCGTATATAGGATATATTCCACACCTTAGTGGACACCAAACCTTTGGTGTGATGAAAGGTAGGGGAGATAAAGAATTCGATAATTAATAACATACCATGTCTTTTTGGCGTTGCAGAATCAGTGGTCTTGATGTAGAGGTTGAAAGTATATTGATATGATTGTGAAAAATCTGAAATCCAAATAAAATTCTGAAAAAAAATTGTATACTATTTCTTTACACTGGCATTGCAAAATCAGCGGTCATGATGCGGACGTTAAAAAAAAAGGGTATTAAATCTGAGAAAATGTTAGAAATATATTCTGGGATATCTGCTTTCTGGCTGGGTCAGAATTCGAAATATCTTTTTAAATATATCAAGTGAAAAATCTCGAATGGATAAGAAATCAGGAAGAGTCTACGAAAAGACGACTTGAAATTCAGGAGAGGAAAAGTAGAGAGGAAAAATGCGGTACTAAACGACATGATGGAGAAAGGGGAGTTGATGTACAGTCAGGGGAGAAACCTTTCGTAAAAAAAGAAAGGTTCAAAAGAAAGTTCCAATATCGGAAGAAGCTACACCTGGGTTGGTAGGGAAAGTGATATAGGGAAAGACATCAAGTGACCGAACCTTCCGTGGAATATTCTCTCTCTCTCTCTCTCTCTCTCTCTCTCTCTCTCTCTCTCTCTCTCTCTCTCTCTCTCTCTCTCTCTCTCTCTCGTGATTGAAGACTCTTCTTTTTAAATTCGAAAGCCATTTTATTACATTTTCTTCACAAAAATGTTGCTGACATCAGGACTCTCTCTCTCTCTCTCTCTCTCTCTCTCTCTCTCTCTCTCTCTCTCTCTCTCTCTCTCTCTCTCCTCTTTGTAAAAGGGTTGGAAATCCATTTTTATTACCTTCCCTTGATAAAAATGTTACGGAAATCAGAACTCTCTCTCTCTCTCTCTCTCTCTCTCTCTCTCTCTCTCTCTCTCTCTCTCTCTGATATTGAAGGTGTTCAGTTTTTTAACTCTGTTTATTGCATGACATCATCATTTTTCAACATTTGCTAAGATTCACGGAATTAGTGTTTCAAAGGAAATTGTTTCCCAAGACTCATAATAATAATAATAATAATAATAATAATAATAATAATAATAATAATAGGGGAACTGGATGGAGGTCAGTTTATTCGTCCAGTGGCTGTGAAAATGGTAAATTTGTTTTAGTAAATCATGGTATCTCAACCATATGTTAAATGTTTTTGAACTATTATTATTATTATTATTATTATTATTATTATTATTATTATTATTATTATTATTATTATTATTTATTATTATTCAGAAGATGAACCCTATTTATATGGAACAAGCCCACAGGGGCCATTGACTTGAAATTCAAGCTTCCAAAGAATATGGTGTTCATTTGAAAGAAGTAACAGAAAGTAACAGGAAATACAGGAAGAAGAGATCAGTTATCATAAAAAAAATAAACACATAGATAGAAATATAAGTAAATCATTAAATTAAAATACAATGAGAATTGTTTTAGGGTAGCAATGCATTGCATCTTCGCCTGAACTTTGAGGTTCCAGTTGCTCTTTTCTCTGAGTATACAAATACCTCTTAAACACTTGGAAGTGAAAACACTTGATTCGTCTGTTTTATAGTTTCAAGAGAGATTTATGAAGAAAATAAATAAAATTTACTTGTAAATGTGCAGTTTAGCTTCGTGCCGTACAACCCGCCATCAGCGTTCTCCCCTCCGAGAACCCCGTAGAAAATCTTCGTAACTTTTCGGAGATTCTTTCGTGAAATGGGGGGCGCACGCCTTTGGCTATTGAGGCCCTGTACGTAATGGCTTGTAATCTAGCTTGAATTCCAAACATACTTGCTCTCTCTCTCTCTCTCTCTCTCTCTCTCTCTCTCTCTCTCTCTCTCTCTCTCTCTCTCTCTCTCTCTCTGCGATGTCAGACAGTTTTATTTAAAAGTTTTTAATCCTTGTCACTACTTTTCTTGATGTATAGAAACCTGTTCATCAGATCTCTCTCTCTCTCTCTCTCTCTCTCTCTCTCTCTCTCTCTCTCTCTCTCTCTCTCTCTCTCTCTCTATGTGTGTGTGTGTGTGTGTGTGTGTGTGTGTGTGTCAGACACTTCTGGTGGAATGATCTCTAATACATGTCCTAACTTTTCTTGATGTATAAAAATCTGTTGATCAGATCAGTAGTCATCTCTCTCTCTCTCTGCTGAGATAAGTATATTGAAAATGTGTTCCATAAGTATGTCACGCATTATTTTATAACTGGATAAAAAGAACCTTTGACCAATAAAAGATTTAGAAACCAGTTATTGGTTTCTTGCAAACCCAGATTAAATTTGTAAATTTTATAATAAAGGATTTAATAAGATGAAAAAAAAATGACCTACCTGTAAATAGCTGCCATTCATTCTTGCCAGAGGCCGATTGTTTATTAATTCTGATATTTGATAAGTTTAACAGAGTTTGATCTACAACTGTCTAACACCGTAGGGGCTAGTGCCGTCAGTGCACCTCACGTGGTACACTGTAGGCATTACTTAAGGGTGTTTGCAGCCTCCCTTCGGCCCCTAGATGCAACCTCTTTCACTCCTTTTACTGTACCTCCGTTTATATTCTCTTTCTTCCATCTGACCTTCCACCCTCTCTAACAATTGTTTCAAAGTGCAACTACGAGGTTTTCCTCCTGTTAAATTTTTCAAACTTTACTGTCAATTTCCGTTTCAGCGCTGGATGACCTCATAGGTCCCAGCGCTTGGCCTTTGGCCTAAATTCCATATTCTACAACTGTCTAAGTTTGTAAAGGGATTATAGTTTTATACGAAATAAAGTTATGTGTTGTTGTTATCGAGGAACTCATCTACATTATCCAGAAACCTAATAAATATACCCAGCTGTTATGCAACAGCTCATTAACCTCGTACCTGAAATGACGAAAGGTTTGCAGCCATGTAAATGCTGTCCTTGTAGGTCTTGCATAATTGCGATTTTGGAAAAAAAAGGAATTAGCGATTAGGTTTAGTAGCTGCACGTTATTATCATATAGGTTTTCTCGGGTAATTCGACATTGATTGCTGTGATGATTAACAATTACCTGACGTCACGGTGACCGGGGTCACTGAGTATTTCAGTTTTCGTATGTTAGTGCTGTGTGTAAATTGTGGGATGTTAGAGAAAGTTTAACAGTTCACAGTAGACTAGTTGCCACATCATAATTAAATTAATCTTCTTTTAACGTGCTTTTTTCCCATTTGTATGGGGTAAGCACGGTGCCTTCTTTTGAAGGACTTTGAATTGGATTTTGGGGTAGACTTTGCAGTCTCGATCGGCTGCCCTGCTTGTCATTGCTTATAGATCCCGGTAGCGTACTGTATGTACATGTATTGCACCAGTCACCAGAGCCCTTTCTCCCAGCAGCGAGGAGTCGTTGCGCGGTTAGGTCGACAGTCGAGACGTGTGAGGTGTCTGTTATGTTTTTAGAAGATGTCGGAGTGGCTTTGTTTGTGTGTGTATTAGTCCGTAACACCCAATTGCTTTTAAGCAAACGTTCATGCGAAATATTGTTAAGTGAAAGATATTAGCTGTATTGTGAAAAAGAAAGTATTTGGTTTCTTAGCGGCATTTGACTTATCTCGCTCGATAATCATTCTCCAAGACATATACCATAGGCTTGATATTGCTTATGTAATTTCCAATAAGTGGAAGTTTCCGTAGGGGTTTAGTGCCATCAATGCGCCTCATGCGGTGCACTGTAGGCATTGCGTAATGTCCACTGCAGCGTCCCTTTAGTCCCTAACTGCAACTCCTTTCATTTTCATTCCGCGTACCTCCGTTCATATTCTCTTCCTTCGATCTTACTTTCCTCAACCCTATCCTAACAGTTGTTTCGTAGTGCAACTGCGAGGTTTTCTTCCTGTTACACCTGTCAAACCTTTTTTTCTCTCGATTTTCCTTTCAGCGCAGAATGACCTCGTAGGTCCAAGCGCTTGGCCTCTGGCTTAAATTTTAAATTTTATACTCCAATTCCAATATGTGGAAGGTCTGAAGCTTACATTGGATCCTTCCGAGTTGTTCATTGGCTAAATAATACGACGTCTTTGTGGTTTAGATTTTTAGAAGTAGCTGTGTGTGTGTGCCTTCTAAGGGTGTTAGTACCAGCCATCATATTTTAAAGAGAGTTGATCGGCCAAACGTTCCCTCTTCATGTTTTCAAGCAGCTGCTAAATGACTACGAAATATTCCAGTTTATTTTGGGCGCATATTTGAGCTTGATTATTACCAAAATCAGAAAATGTGTTGAGATAAATTTTTAGACGAGTGTATGCGCGGACGGCGTCAAAGAAGCAGTGCACTGGAGCGAGTAGAATGCGCCTACACCAGGAACATTTTGAAGACCGGCGTCCTTGATCGACGAGACGAAAATATTGATATTCGTCGCCGAAAGAGGATCCTTAATGAAAAATCTTTGCACTGGAGCATATGCTATTGGATTCCGGTTCATGTTTGCGTAGGGCCCCCGCGTCGGGAGATAAATATGTTTCGAAATGAAAAATGGAGATGAATGCGCTTCTCTCGATATGGCGATCAGGCGCGGCGTTATGGAAAAGGGATTTGGAATGTGTCTTGGTAATGGAGGTTTGATGTATGTTTGAGCGGATTTTACAAATAGCTTTTGGTGTGCTTATCGGATTGGCATGTGCGTTGAAGATGTAAAGGTAGTATTTTGATTTAAAAGGGATTTTAATGATTAATTACTCCGAATATGATAAATATGCTCAATAAAATTATCACCCATAGCTTCACATCCACATATAATACACAGATTATAATGCTTAAGGAGACCGGAGCTGGTAATTAGTTACAACATATTTAATAAAATTATCACCCGTATCTTGGCATACACACATATCTTCGTGATAAATCCTTAATAAAATATTACTAATGAATTAATGTTTCTATTGCAAAGACAGATTTGCTTCCAGACCCTAGTACTGACACGCAACAATGCTTCCGTTTTGGAAATACACTATTTACCCTTCGGTTAAAAACTTCTTTTATCATGTTTCAGTTTCGAAAGTATTGATCTTTCTTAAGAACTTTTGTTATCCGAAATTTCTCGATGAAAGTTCGTTTTCAAACCCGGCTACGATGGGTCGTAAAGGTAGAATGTATAATAGCCAAAAGCCATTTGATGGTTAAGGGTGAATAATGCAAAACGAAATAGGTTATTCTAGAGAGGAAATTAGATCGGTGATGATGAAACGATGGGTGAAATTTCAATTTGAGGAACAAACGGAGAGAGAGAGAGAGAGAGAGAGAGAGAGAGAGAGAGAGAGAGAGAGAGAGAGAGAGAGAGAGAGAGAGTGCATGTTATGTGGTCAGAACTAATGCCAACCTTTTCAACCCTACTTAAGGAACATTAAGAAGAAGAAGAAGAAGAAGAAGAAGAAGAAGAAGAAGAAGAGAGAGAGAGAGAGAGAGAGAGAGAGAGAGAGAGATTGTATGTATGTTGTCAGAACTAATGCCCACCTTTTAAGCCCTGCTTAAGCAACATTAATAAGAAGAAGAAGAAGAAGAAGAAGAAGAAGAAGAAGAAGGAGGAGGAAGGAGGAGGAGGAGGAGGAGGAGGAGGAGGGAGGAGGAGGAGGAGGGAGGAGGAGGAGGAGGAGGAGGAGGAGGAGGACCCTACTTAAGCAACATTAATAAGAAGAAGAAGAAGAAGAAGGAGGAGGAGGAGGAGGAGGAGTTGGAGGAGGAGGAGGAGAGAGAGAGAGTGAGAGGTTGTATGTAAGTATGTGGTCAGAACCCACCTTTTAAACCCTACTTGAGCAGCATTAATAAGAAGAAGAAAAAGGAGAGAGAGAGAGAATTACGAAATAGTAAACATTTATATAAACCTTCCTTTTTTAATCGGATTTTATAGCCTTCAATGCTTCAGAATCGCCGATGACTTTGTTCTTGTGACTCCAGTCTAATTAGGATTGAATGTTTATTTTTATTCGTGGTCACACTCTCTTAAATTTTTATTTGTGCTTGTATAGTACACTGAATTTGAACATTCTCTCTCTCTCTCTCTCTCTCTCTCTCTCTCTCTCTCTCTCTCTCTCTCTTCTTCTTCTTCTTCTTCTTCTTCTTAATTCTTCTTTATTAATTATTTGCTGAATCATTCATGACCACATATTTACTGAATCATGTGTGTTTATGTATATATATATATGTATATATATATATATATATATATATATATATATATATATATATATATATATATATATTTTTTTTTTTTTTTTTTTTTTTCCCACCGTAGATCATTCCCACTTGTGGGGGAGGGGTCTTCTTCATAAGATATTAGCCTTCTGCTTATGAACATTTCGGCGTTATTTGGTGGTCGCCAATCCACGTATTGACCGGACCCGAAGCTGACTTCCCTGATTGGACCACCAGCGATTGTAGCCATTCAACCATTTGATTCGCAATTCGATGTATAACCTGGCCATTTGTTTTCTAGATTGTTCAAGATTCGCTATTCGTTGTATAATCAGTCCGTTTACTTTCTTGCTTGTTCACGATTCGCTATTCGTTGTATAACCAGTCCGTTTACTTTCTAGACTGTTTAGGATTCGAATAACAAGGCTGGTTTTTTCTAGATGGTTCAGGATTCGCGATTCATCGTATAACCGTCAGGCCTTTTATTGTCTAGATCATTTAGGATTCGCGATTCGTTGTGTATAATTTGGCCTTTTGTATTCTAGATCGTTCAGGATTCGCGATTCGTTGTGTAACCAGGTCGTTTATTTCCCAGGTCGTTCAGGATTGGCGATTCGTTGTACAATCATACAGTTTATTTGATTTTCTAGATTGTTCAGGATTCGAATGATGCGCCTTTTATTTTCTAGAATGTTCTGGGTATTTATACCGGCGCCGTTTATTTTCTAGATAGTTCAGGATTCGAATACCGGCACCGTTTATTGTCTAGAATACTGTAGATCGTTGAGGATTCGTGATTCGTCGTGTAACCATCCCATTTACTTTCTAGATCCCATTTACTTTCTAGATGCCATTTGCTTTCTAGATGCCATTTACGTTCTAGATCCCATTTACTTTCTAGATGCCATTTACTTTCTGGATGCCATTTACTATCTAGATGCCATTTACTTTCTAGATGCCATTTACTTTCTAGATGCCATTTACTTTCTAGATCCCATTTACTTCTAGATCCTATTTACTCTTTAGATCCCATTTAATTTCTAGATCCCATTGACTTTCTAGATCCCATTTACTTCTAGATCCTATTTGCTTTCTAGGTCCCATCTACTTTCTAGATCCTATTTAATTTCTAGATCCTATTTAATTTCTAGATCCCATTTACTTCCTAGATCCCATTTACTCTCTAGATCCCATTTACGTTCTAGATCCTATTTACTTCTAGATCCCATTTACTTTCTAGATCCCATTTACGTTCTATATCCCGTTTCTTCCTAGATCCCATTTAACCATTTTACTGTAGATCCTAGTTACTTTCTAGATCCGATTTACTTTCTAGATCCCATTTACTTCTAGATCCCATTTACTTTCTAGAGCCCATTTACTTATAGAGCCTATTTAATTTCTAGATCCCATTTACTCTCTAGATCCTATTTACGTTCTAGATCCCATTTAAGTTCTAGATCCCATTTACTTTCTAAATCCCATTTATTTCTAGATCCTATTTACTTTTACATCCCATTTACTTACTATCTAGATCCCATTTACTTTCTAGATCCCATTTACGTTCTAGATCCCATTTAATTTCTAGATACCATTTACGTTCTAGATCCCATTTACTTTCTAGATCGTTCAGCCTCATTGGCGGAGGAGGATGGACGGATGGCCGAGGGCAGGCAAACAGAACCGACGCAATGTATTTTTCTTATCCTCGGGTTCAAGAGACGGAGCAGAGAGACCTTTGATGAGGCCGTCCAATTTTCACGTCTGGTTAATCGCGGCGACGCTGATCTGTTTTCACGCGTCGTCTGGTTCGATCAGGCTCAGGGCGATTGCGTGTGCAAATGTGTTTTGCCTTAAAAAAAAAGAATTAGGAATTATTATTATTGTCGTTTATGTTCGACGAGGTGTGTTTTGCCTTTTTTTTTTTTCTTTTTGAAGAAAATAAGTATTGTTGTAATTTATATCCTGCGAGGTCGCTTTTCTGTCCCGAATGGATCCTCTCTCTCCTCTCTCTCTCTCTCTCTCTCTCTCTCTCTCTCTCTCTCTCTCTCTCTGTCTCTCTCTCTCTCTCTCTCTGAAGGTCAGTGAATTGCTCGAAATGCAGTTGAGCGAGTTAGGAAAATTGGCTTCTCCTATTAATCTTATAAGCGTTTATGGCCCATCAAGGGACGTGTTTCGGTACAGAAAGAGTCCCAAATAAGGTCAAAAGACCCTTTCGCTTCTCAGGTGAACTAACAGGTACACATTTTCCTAATTAAGACTCATAGAAGGCAATTCAGGGTACAGAAATTCTTGAGAATCTGTATAACTGGGTTTAACTAAAAGTAATTCAGATTGCGTTTTTCATTTTACACTGATTGCCATTGAAAGATTTTGAAAGAGCAGTGGTCACGTCGGTGTTGAATTCAAGTCAGTTTTTCTATTAATTATTTTATTGTCTTTTGATTATAGCTCTGTTTATGAGAATAAATTATCCTAAATTCTCAAACACATAGCCCCAGGGGAACCCGGAAGTTGAGGTACCATTTTCCATTATTATAAAAAGGAAACCAGAAAGAATTGCTTACTTACGAGGTACGCTTTGCATATATTAATTTCAAACCCAGAATGTATCCATTTCCTTTGAAATTATCTATTACGCGCACAAGAGATGTTAGTCACATTTGGTATTAATTTGGTATTAACATGCGTCACCTAGAGGTGCTTGGGCCCTCTTCCCCAGCCTGGCAGGATATCTGCCTTCCTGCGAGGAAGCAGCCTCTGGGTCGGACTCTTCCCTTCAAGGTTGCCCTCCTCCCGTTCAAGGTTGCCCTGAAGAGACTGGCGAGCCTTTGGGGCTTTAGGGCCTCATCCTTGAAGTTCTTTGGCCCTCTCCAGGCCTGCTTCCCCAGCCTGGCAGGATACCTGCCTTCCTCCGAGGAAGTAGCTTCTGGGTCGGACCCTTCACTTCAAGGTTGTCCTCAAGAGACTGGCGAGCCTTTGGGGCTTTTGGGCCTCATCCTTGAAGTTCTTTGGCCCTCTCCAGGCCCGCTTCCCCAGCCTAGCAGGATTCCTGCCTGGGTCCTCCCGAGAGAAGCCTTTGGGGTTTTTATCTCATCCTTAGTTCTTTGGCCCTCTGGGTCGGACCCTTCACTTCAAGGTTGTCCTCAAGAGACTGGCGAGCCTTTGGGGCTTTTGGGCTTCATCCTTGAAGTTCTTTTTGGCCCTCAGCCCAGGCCCGCTTCCCCCAGCCTAGCAGGATTCCTCAAGAGCCTTCCTCCGAGGGCCTCATCCTTGAAGTTCTTTGGACCTTCAGGCCCGCTTCCCAGCCTGGTAGGATACCTGCCTTCCTCCGAGGAAGCAGGAACCTTTCCCTTGTCCTCAAGAGACTGGCGAGCCTTTGGGGCTTTTGGGCCTCATCCTTGAAGTTCTTTGGCCCTCTCCAGGCCCGCTTCCCCAGCCTGGCAGGATACCTGCCATCCTACGAGGAAACAGCCTCTGGGTCGGACTCTTCCCTTCAAGGTTGCCCTCAAGAGACTGGCGAGCCTTTGGGGCTTTAGGGCCTCATCCTTGAAGTTCTTTGGCCCTCTCCAGGCCTGCTTCCCCAGCCTGGCAGGATTCCTGCCTTCCTCCGAGGAAGTAGCTTCTGGGTCGGACCCTTCACTTCAAGGTTGTCCTCAAGAGACTGGCGAGCCTTTGGGGCTTTTGGGCCTCATCCTTGAAGTTCTTTGGCCCTCTCCAGGCCCGCTTCCCCAGCCTGGCAGGCAGGAGCCTCTGCCTTCAGGTTCCTTTCCTCAGGAAGTTCTTAGCCCTGGCTTCCTCAGCCTGGCAGGATACCTGCCTTTCGAGGAAGCAGCCTCTGGGACGAACCTTTCCCTTCAAGGTTGTCCTCAAGAGACTGGCGAGCCTTTGGGTTTGGGCCTCATCCTTGTTCTTTTGGCCTCATCCTGGAAGTTCTTTGCCTTCCTCCAGGCCCTGGGTCGAACCTTTCCCTTCAGCCTGGCAGGGTCTTTTGCCTCATCCTACGAGGAAGCAGCCTCAGGGTCGAACCTTTCCTTCAAGGTTGCCCTCAAGAGACTGGCAAGCCTTTGGGTCTTTTGGGCCTCATCCTTGAAGTTCTTTGGCCCTCTCCAGGCCCGCTTCCCCAGCCTGGCAGGATCCCCGCCTTCCTCCGAGGAAGCAGCCTCTGGGTCGAACCTTTCCCTTCAAGGTTGCCCTCAAGAGACTGGCGAGCCTTTGGGGCTTTGGGCCTCATCCTTGAAGTTCTTTTGGCCCTCTCCAGGCCCGCTTCCCCAGCCTGGCAGGCCCTGCCTTCCTCCGAGGAAGCAGCCTCTGGGTCGAACCTTTCCCTTCAAGGTTGCCCTCAAGAGACTGGCGAGCCTTTGGGGTCTTTTGGGCCTCATCCTTGAAGTTCTTTGCCCTCCAGGCCCGCTTCCCCAGCCTGGCAGGATACCTGCCTTCCTCCGAGGAAGCAGCCTCTGGGTCGAACCTTTCCCTTCAAGGTTGCCCTCAAGAGACTGGCGAGCCTTTGGGTCTTTTGGGCCTCATCCTTGAAGTTCTTTCTTGGCCCTCTCCAGGCCCTTTCCCTTCTTCCCAGCCTGGCAGGTTCCCCTCCAGGCCCGCTTCCCAGCCCTTCCTCCGAGGAAGCAGCCTCTGGGTCGAACCTTTCCCTTCAAGGTTGCCCTCAAGAGACTGGCGAGCCTTTGGGTCTTTGGGCCTCATCCTTGAAGTTCTTTGCCCTCTCTCAGGCCCGCTTCCCCAGCCTGGCAGGATACCTGCCTTCCTCCGAGGAAGCAGCCTCTGGGTCGAACCTTTCCCTTCAAGGTTGCCCTCAAGAGACTGGCGAGCCTTTGGGTCTTTTGGGCCTCATCCTTGAAGTTCTTTGGGCCCCTCCCAGGCCCTGCCTTCCCCAGCCTGGCAGGATCCCTGCCTTCCTCCGAGGAAGCAGCCTCTGGGTCGAACCTTTCCCTTCAAGGTTGCCCTCAAGAGACTGGCGAGCCTTTGGGGCTTTTGGGCCTCATCCTTGAAGTTCTTTGGCCCTCTCCAGGCCCGCTTCCCCAGCCTGGCAGGATACCTGCCTTCCTCCGAGGAAGCAGCCTCTGGGTCGAACCTTTCCCTTCAAGGTTGCCCTCAAGAGACTGGCGAGCCTTTGGGTCTTTTGGGCCTCATCCTTGAAGTTCTTTGGCCCTCTCCAGGCCCGCTTCCCCAGCCTGGCAGGATACCTGCCTTCCTTCGAGGAAGCAGCCTCTGGGTCGAACCTTTCCCTTCAAGGTTGCCCTCAAGAGACTGGCGAGCCTTTGGGTCTTTTGGGCCTCATCCTTGAAGTTCTTTGGCCCTCTCCAGGCCCGCTTCCCCAGCCTGGCAGGATACCTGCCTTCCTCCGAGGAAGCAGCCTCTGGGTCGAACCTTTCCCTTCAAGGTTGCCCTCAAGAGACTGGCGAGCCTTTGGGGCTTTTGGGCCTCATCATCCTCTCCAGGAAGTTCCCCAGCCTGGCAGGCCTGCCTTCTCCCAGCAGCCCGAACCTTTCCCTTCAAGGTTGCCCTCAGCCTGGCAGGATACCTGGCAGGATACCTGCCTTCCTCCGAGAAGCAGCCTCTGGGTCGAACCTTTCCCTTCAAGGTTGCCCTCAAGAGACTGGCGAGCCTTTGGGGCTTTTGGGCCTCATCCTTGAAGTTCTTTGGCCCTCTCCAGGCCCGCTTCCCCAGCCTGGCAGGATACCTGCCTTCCTCCGAGGAAGCAGCCTCTGGGTCGGACCCTTCCCTTCAAGGCTGCCCTCAAGAGACTGGCGAGCCTTTCACCTGATATCCAAGTCCTTGCACCATTCTCTTTACTTTCTCTTACCCAGCTTTTCAAATATGACATTTGCTCTCTAAAGGCTTCAAGACGATTTGAAGCATCTCGGAGATTGTTCCTGGAGACTTTGGAGTTTAGCGCATGTGCGGATGGCACTTCTCTCGTCCTTCCAGGAGCCGGAGACTGAAGGATTCCAAAATATATTCAAGGAAAATCCCAAAGGTTTTAGATCATTTTAACATCACGTTAACCATTATGTAGAATTCTTTTTCTGACACAAAAGCTGTTTCTTTTCTTTAAAGAGTCGTCTTCTGTAATCTTCTGGGATTCCCTCTTACTGACGATACTGATCATCCCTTCGATTTTCCATTGCTTATCCAAAATCTTTCAAGCAGCTTTCAACACCTCAGGTTCTCTACTTTTTCTTCGTCAACATTCTTCAGTTTACCTCCACGCCGATGTCCTCTCTTCTCTTTTCCTGTTCTTCCTTGTTTCGGGCGAAGAACTGCTCCAAGTTGTAATGTTGGGCATCCAAAATCTCCTCTCAATCAGCTTAAAAAACCGCCTCAAGTTCTCTACCTATTTCGTATAAATTCATCAGTTCCTCCACGCCACTGTCTTCCTCTCTTCTCGATTATTTCCTTCCTTATGTGTGTGTGTGTATATATATATACATTATACACACACACATATATATGTTTGTTTGTTTATACACATATATATATATATATGTGTATATATATATATTATATATATATTTATTATACTTATATATAGATATCTCTCGACGACGAGGAAAGGCTTCTGGGTATTCTTGAAGACGTCTTCACGACTCCAGGATCCTTTGAAATAGTCTTCAACACCTAAAGCATTCCTGAAGAATCCAGTGGGCGTTTCCAAAGGCTTCAGAGCCTGTAGATCGTCTAGAAGCCTGCGGAAGCCCCAGAAACCTCCGGAATTTTTCTCCAAGAACGTGGGGTTCCACCAAAGAAATTTTTCGAAGCCTTTCGTCTCCGATTTCTTCTCCATGAAACTCTGTTCTTTAGTATTGTGCAAGAAATCCAAAGGCTACAGAGCCTGGAGATTGTCTTGAAGCCTCCGAAATTCCCAGAAGCCTTCGGAGATCCCAGATTCCCTACTGTCACCCTGGGAGGACAAGAGAGATCCGGACAAGATCTACTTGGCAATTATATATATATATATATATATATATATATATATATATATATATATATATATATATATATATATATACATATATATAATATATATATATATATATATATATATATATATATATATATATATATATATATATATATATATATATATATATATATATATATATATATATATATATATATATATATATATATATGTACATATATATGTATATATGTGTGTGTGTGTTTGCGTGTATACTATTTTATTATCATGCGTTTTAAACGCAGACAGGCATATTAATAAAAATTAAAAATGAAAGCTAATTCATCTCGCTGTTTATTTCATTAACTATAAGTCACCATATGGTACCTGCACTTGTTACATTCTGATGAACACCATGCTCTTTGGAATCATAAATTTCAAGTTCAGTTCTCTCTCTCTCTCTCTCTCTCTCTCTCTCTCTCTCTCTCTCTCTCTCTCTCTCTCTCTCTCTCTCATATGAAATCACGGTCACTCCACCTGTTTGCTTTTGGTAAACTTCCTTGATCAGCGGTGGCCCACAGCGTGCTACGAATGGAGAAATAGTCATATAACTTGAGTATCCATCGGATCGTGGCGAAGGGAGGAGGTAAACAAGTATTTTTCCTTTCGTAAACATGAGTAAGTCTCGAGTCTAGTGTTTGTCAGAGGTTTCCTGCGAGGTGAGGTCTAATTACTTAGATTATCATTAATGTTGTTTGACAGTTTTCTCGTTGTTTGTGATCGGAATAATAATTATCAGCAGTGCTGCTGAGAATTCAAGAGTTGAATACAGAATACAGAATTTAGGCCAAAGGCCAAGCGCTGGGACCAGTGAGGTCATTCAGCGCTGAAAAGGAAGTTGACAGTAAAAGTTTGAAAGGCGTAACAGGAGGAAAACCTCGAAGTTGCACTATGAATCAATTGTTAGTAGAGGGTGGAAAGTAAGATTGGAAGAAAGAGAATTTGAAAGGAGGCACAGTAAAAGGAACGAAAGGGGGTTGGGCCGAAGGCACGCTGCAAAGAATCTCAAGTATTGCTTACAGTGCACCGCATGAGGTGCACTGATGGCACTCCCCCCACCCCCCCTACGGGGTATACTGCCAAGAAGGTCTCAGATAGAGAATAAGGTAGTAATAGAAGGAGGATAAGTTTAGACTTTGGAAAATATTGAAGGGATTAAAATTAATGCTTTATTTCAAACAATTGATAATGATGTGAAATTCAGTTTATTACAATTGATGCAGATGGTATGTTGTGTTTCACTCTTCTTTTTTGTTTTGTTGTGAGTCAGCCTTGTCATTATAGTCTGAATGCATAAGGAATATCTTTTAAGTTATTAATTATTAGATAGTAAATGATTTCTTTATCTATGTATAAAACAGAAATTAAAATAAATTAATTATGTATTTTTAACGTTATTTGTGAAATTTATATAGTTACTTTTTTACACATTTATTTATTTCTTGTTTTAATTATGTATTTATTTATTTATGTATTTTTTTACGTAGAAAATCCCCTCAGTAGTTTTTATTTTATTTAAGGTTAAAGTTAGCCATAATCGTGCTTCTGGCAACGTTATAGGATAGGCCACCACCGTGCCGTGGTTAAAGTTTCATGGGCCGCGGCTCATAGATCATTATACCGAGACCACAAAAAGATAGATCTGTTATGGGTGGCTTTGATTATACAGAAAAGTCGAGCATTCTTTACTTGTTTAAATATTTTTCTCTTTTTTTAAATATTTTTTTTCTTCCTTCTCTTTAAATATTGAGGAAGCTAAACCGTTTCTTAGATGCTACTTCTGGGTAGCGAAATATTCATGTAAAACCCAGTGAATGAGTGAAGTAGTGTTGCAATTTAAAATAAAATGAAGTTTGAATCTATTGGTTATGTTGTAGATAGATTCGTTATTTTTTCATTATTTTTTCCTGAGCTTCGTCAAGATTTGTTTGATTACAATCAAAATGTAGTAACAGAATGATTGGTGTTACCGTGGCGGTGGCAATGCCATTTGAAGGTGTGACGCCAGAAAAATTTCATTCATCAAAGAATCGTACGTCCAGAAGTTTGTTTTTTCTGTTTGTTTTATTTCTGGGGATTCTGTCTAAGAACTAATCTTTTTATTGTTAGGGGAATAACTCTGCAGTTAATCATTTAGGTATACAGATATATATATACTGTATATATATATATATATATATATATATATATATATATATACACAGTATATGCATATGTGTATATACATAGCCTATATATATATATATGTTTACAGTATATATATATATATAATATATATACTTATACATGATATATATATATATATATATATATATATATATATATATATATATATATATAAATATATATATATATATATATATATATATATATATATATATATATATATATGTATA
Organism: Macrobrachium rosenbergii; assembly: GCF_040412425.1. Lineage (NCBI taxonomy): Eukaryota > Metazoa > Arthropoda > Malacostraca > Decapoda > Palaemonidae > Macrobrachium > Macrobrachium rosenbergii. Next base: position 85,480,834 of record NC_089795.1, read on the forward strand.
TGTATATATATGCATGATGTATTATATGTAATGCAAGAGCTATTATCATTATTCAAAGACACAGCATTTACCCGTTGAATAATTTGCAATTAACCTGCTAATTATCTTTTATGCGTTAAAAATATTGCAATTCTTGCTGGCATAAGTTTCTCCCTTCGTTTCCGCCAAGGGTGACAGAAGGACATGAAGTAAGCTCCTTCCTTATCGACCTTAACCTTAAAAAACAAACTATAAAAGTGCAGCATTATCTTTATATTCTTTACGTTCTGTTATGAGGTCGTAGAATCCGATCAGGTATCTCGTCCGGTCTCTTAAGAAGAAGAGAAGAAGAAGAAGAAGAAGAATGGAAGAGAACGTCCAGATTTTAAATCTCCCGCGAGGCAAATCCAGGTAAGGTAATTGACTACTCCGGAGTTCATTACTTCTCATTACTCCGTCCGCGAAGTTGAAGCACCTCCTTTGGAGGAGGGAGCGAGAGAAGGAGGAGAGAAAGAAGAAGAAGGAGAAGAAGAAGAAGGGACAAGGAGGAGAAGGAGAAATGGTTAGAGGTAGGGTGGGGAGGCTAGAGGGTTGAGGTAGGAGGAGGAGGACGAGGAGAAAGGCCTGGAAGGTTCCAGGAAAGACGACCGTCCATGAATCCGCCATTGTATTGACATCTGGAAAGGATAATTGAACGGGCTCTCTCTTCGTCTTCTGAGCTTTAGTGAGCTCGTGCCACGAAGCTCAAGTAGAGACAGCAAGGAGAAGGATGCATGCGAACAGGTTAGCGACGGCAGGACGATGGCAGGATGAAGCCGAGTGATATTGTGCGGGATTCCAGATCAGGATCACTGTAGGCGTTATTTAAGGTTTTTTTGCAGCTTCCCTTCAATAGGCCACTAGCTGCAACCCATTTTATTCATTTTACTGTACCTCCATTCACATTCTCATCCATCTTACTTTCCAGCCTCTCCTGACAGTTGTTTCATGGTGCAACTGCGAGGTTTTCCTCCTGTTACACCTTTCAAACCTTTTTAACTGTCAGTTTCCATTTTAGCGCTGAATGACCTCGTAGGTCCCAGCTCTTGGCCTTTCGCCTAAATTCTGTATTCTGTTGTCCTCCAGTAGATCAGGATGAAAGAAAGGATAAGGCACAGGATAATAGAGCAGGATATTAAGCGGTAAGACACGCGGTGAATCTTGCCATCTTATGTTGTCGTTGGTATTCACAGCTAATTAGAACATAGGAGTTTTATTCACAGTCTCGTCATCTTGTTCTCTCTCTCTCTCTCTCTCTCTCTCTCTCTCTCTCTCTCTCTCTCTCTCTCTCTCTCTCTCTCTCTCTCTCTCTTCCAATTTTCTTTTGTAGCGAATGTTTCATGAGGGGAAAAATGAGTTTGCGTTCCAGGAACCATTGGTGAGGTTTCCAAGAGGCGCCAGGCAACACTTACAGCTGGCGAAGGAAGGTGGATAAGAGTGGCGGTTGAATGCTTCCTTTCTCTTATTTATTTATTTCAATTTTTATTGATTTAATTTTATGTTTGTTCATATATTTATTTAATTTATATGTGTGTATATTTGTTTATCTTCATTTTCAGACGGAATCTGACCGAATTGATCGAATTGAGTGGGCCACTGTAAAAAGAGCAAATGGAGAATTGTTCAGGTTTATGGTTACGTTAATGATAAATTTTAATCGTTGGCAGGAAATTTGTATAAGTATTTTTATCGTTATTTTAGATAACTAACGAGTGCTAGGGATGATGCATATTACTCTCAAAAATTTTCATATAACTATTGACAATTTATATATTGTTTCAGCATCTGTGGTGTACTGATTTTATGAAGATTCATACCTTAAAACTTGGTGTGAAATTTTAAACAGTCCTTTCAGTAAATATCCCTGAAAGGGATTTTAATGATATGTAGATTTTCTCGAGTATGTCATTTTAATCTTAAGAAGGATTTATGTCAGTTGTATTGCAGCTTTTAGTGTCATAGTTCAATAATTATTGTGGGGACCGGTGTTGAACGTTTATTTTCCAATTTCTCAGTTAAATTTCACCTTCTATATGTGTATATGTTGAATTTGACTGCAAATAAAATAAAAAAAAAAGGGTTGAAGATTTTGGAACGAATTGTTAAGCCATTTTGGGAATGTACAGGATAGTTGAGCCAGTTCTCCTATTTTGAATTTGGCTGATAAATAAGGTTGAAGAATTTGGGGTAAATTTTTTAAGCCATTTTTGCAAGTTCAAAATGATTTTCTTGAGCCAGCTCTCCTATATGGAAGCAAAGTAAAGAAAAAGACTCAACTTATCGGGAAAAATTTGTGTGTGCAATATATAAGTAAAATAAAAAGGGTTAGAATGGTAAGATTTGATTGATTTATGATAATTAAAACCGGAGTCGCAACAAAATGCAAGGAATCTGAAGATTTATAGAAGAGGTAAAAGGTAAGTATAGGGTAAAAATTTATCAATGTTTTTTTGAGATGGTTTAGCTGTGTAGAAAGAATGGAGGACGATTGGCTAGTAAAAAAAAAGAAGCGTATTTACTGTGACAGAGGTATTGTTTTCCCATAACACCTTACTCCACCCCACCCCACCCCTAGTAAACGGATCGGCTCAGATGTTGGAAAAAAATTGTATTAGAACAAAAATAATGGAAGAAGTTAATTGCTTCATCTTCAAAAAATGTAATTGAAAGCTACGTTCTTCTCACTGAATCTAAATTATATACGTACGAGCTTGTAGGCGATGCTGTCTTTCCTACCTTCCCAATCCCCTGCCTATCCTGCCCCTACCCGGGGCGGACAAACAGGTTTGCAGGAGGAGGGTGGATGTCTTCCCTACCCTCCCGATCACATACTTACCCCGTCCCACCCGGGGCGGACAAACAGGTTAACAGGAAGAGGGAGGATGTCTTCCCCACCCTCCCGATCACCTACCTACCCCGCCCCACCAGGGGTGAACAAACAGGTTTGCAGGAGGAGGATGGATGTCTCCTCTACCCTACCAATCCCCTGCCTACCCCGCCCCCACCTGGGGCGGACAAAAAGGTTTGCAGGAGGAGGGTGGATGTCTCCTCTACCCTACCAATCCCCTACCTACCCTGCCCCCACCTGGGGCGGACAAACAGGTTTGCAGGAGGAGGATGGATGTCGCCCCTACCCTCTCGTTCCCCTACACACCCCGCCCCCACCCGGGGCGGACAGATCGGTTTGCAGGGGGTGGGTGGGTGTGTCATGCCTCCCCTGGTGTCACCCGGGGGAGGACAAACAAGATCAGATCCACTTGGATTTTATTATTATAGATATACTGTGTGCGTGTGTGTGCATGTATGAAAGTATGTATATATATGTATACACAAATTGAAGGCTACAATCCTTTCTGTACTTTTGAATTTTATATATATATATATATATATATATGTATATATACAGTATACAATTATATATATTTATATATATACATAAGTGTTTGTTTCTGTGTATATGTGTGTGCATGTATTTCTATGTACTTACACAGGTGTAGATATACATAGACAAACGCAACCACATGCACAAAAGGGCTTTTATCTTCTCTTTCTTATTCGGTGCTTAATAATGTCAAGAGCAAGAGAGAGAATTGAAAAATATCATCCCTGCGCGCTTCTGCAGCTGATGTTTGCCGTATTGAGTAATTTCTCCTGCAGGAGGACGAGGAGGAGGAGGAAGGAAGGAAGGAAAAAATAAAGAAAAAAAATAAGAGGAAGCCCAAGAATTCCTTGGAACCAGGAGTGTTCTGACATCGTAGGTGTGTGGGGAAACCGTTTTCTGTGAACGCGTGGGTGGAGTGTTGCTGGTAGGGGAGGAGGAGGAGGAGGAGGATAAGGAGGAGGAGGAGGAGGAGGAGGAGGAGGAGGAGGGGGGGAGGAGGAGGAGGAGGAGGAGGAGGAGGGGGTAGTCTAGTAGTAGCAGTCGATGGAAACCTTCACTGGAAAGGAGAGAAGTTACTCGCCATCAGTGAGGGGAAGATAGCGGTAGGAGGAGGAGGAGGAGGAGGAGGAGGAGGAGGAGGAGGGAATGAAGCATAGCAGGCCTGAATAGAGATTAGGATGTGTAGGAGATAATGAGAAAGAGGTTACTAGGCTTTTTGTGGAGCAATGATGGATGTCGTTGATGGGGGGGGTGAGGGAGGGACGGCCAAGGCATTCTGGGAGTGCTTATGTATATATGTATGAGCAATTAGAGCAACCGGTCTCGTTAGTCTCTCTCTCTCTCTCTCTCTCTCTCTCTCTCTCTCTCTCTCTCTCTCTCTCTCTCTCTCTATATATATATATATATATATATATATATATATATATATATATATATATATATATATATATATATATATATATATATCTACATACATACTTACATACATGTGTATAGTATATGCTAGTGTGTATGTGTGTTTGTAAGAGAGAGAGAGAGAGAGAGCAACTGTCTCTGAACAGTCCCACAACCTTAACCTGGCATTATTCCAAGCCTATGAAGGATACCAAATCCCTTGGTTCTCTTTTCGATGCATATTCATTTCTCTCTCTCTCTCTCTCTCTCTCTCTCTCTCTCTCTCTCTCTCTCTCTCTCTCTCTCTCTCTCTCTCTCAGAAGATCCATGGAGCGTAATTCTTGCTGGTGTCTTAGCATTCTTTTTTATACGAATTACGCGGAATCGTTTTCAGTTGTGTATTCGAAAGAATATTTGATGAACAGGTTATATATATTAATTCTTCATAAAAATATTTTTATTTTTAATTTGTGGAATAACTCTTTCATTGTTGTTTTTCACTTCACTGTTGTTTTTAATTTCATTGTTGTTTTTCAGTTGATTGTTTTTTTTTCACTTCACTGTTGTTTTTCACTTCACTGTTGTTTTTTCACTCCATTGTTGTTTTTCACTTCACTGTTGTTTTTCTCTCCATTGTTGTTTTTCACTTCACTGTTGTTTTTCCATTTCATTGTTCCTTTGCGTTTGTCGTTTTGTCTTTTTTAGTCGGCTGCGTCAAAGACGTACGTTTGAAGATCGGACAGAAGTAGTTCCTATTTTTTTTCCTTGTAGTCGTACTTAATTCTAGACGGTTAATTCTTGCATTGATGACCTACGTTCAGTTTAAAAAAAGGAAGTTGTTCTTTGATAGTGTGTGTGCTTTCGTGAATAATAATAACAATACTAATGATAATGATAACATAGATTAATCTTGATATATTATTCAAAATAGTTGACATAATGAAGGCTTACGAGGGCAAATAGGCCTACCTTCATTGTTAGAAGTTCTTGGAGAATATTGGACCTAATTTCACGTGAAGCCTGTCCTTACTCCCACCCCCACCCCTACAAGAAGAGAGAGAGAGAGAGAGAGAGAGAGAGAGAGAGAGAGAGAGAGAGAGAGAGAGAGAGAGAAAGGTAATGCTTGTCCCCACACCAAAGGATAGATCACAACGCCTCTTAAGAGACGGTTAGTTATAGGAATCCCCAAACCGAGTTACTTGAAAGGCAATGAGCTTTGCAGAGTAAGCACTTGTGATAAGGTGGCCTGGCCGGTGTCACTAGGCGGTCCAAGAGGAGAATGGGATCTTTCCTTTAGCTCAGTATAAAATCATTGTACTGAATCATATTGAAGGCAGATATATTTGAGAATATATCTGAGAAATCCATAGTTGGAAACTGGTAGACTGACGAAATATTTACGAATATATTTCAACGAATGTTAAACGATTGGTTCCGCTGCTCTCTCTGCGCCGTAGGGGGTTAGTGCCGTCATTGCACCTCATGCGGTACACAGTATGCATTACGTATAGGGTTCTTTGCAGCGTCCCTTCGGCCCCTAGCTGCAACCCCTTTCGTTCCTTTTACTGTCCCTCGGTTCATATTCTCTTACTTCCATCTGGCTTTCCACCCTCTCCTAACAATTGATTCATAGTGCAACTGGAAGGTTTTCCTCCTGTCACACCTTCCAAACCTTTTACTGTTAATTTCCCTTTCAGCACTGAATGATCTCATAGGTCCCAGTGCTTGGCCTTTGGCCCAAATTCTATATTCAACTCAGATCAACTCAACTCAATGCTCTCTTTGGAAAAATGATAATCGGAGGGTGAGAAAAGTCTCTTAATGAAAAATAGTTGACTGTAAGAGGTTACTACCATCTTTTACTATATTTTTGTTATTATGCATTGCTTTGGAAGATATAGGCTGTCAGGTTTCTCACTTTTGGAATTTAGATACTAATTTTGTATTTGTATTGTGAGTTTGTATTTTCATTTTCGTAATGTTAATTTAAATTTTGTTTTTATATTGTCAGTTTGATTTATATAGTTATAATAACAATAATATGGATTTGTTAAACGTACTTATCTATTCGGTAAAGACTTGAAACCCTTCAAAGTATGGCGTCACTGTGGCAGAACACCTTAGTTTAGGGATTATTGCGCCCGTAATAATCCCGTGACATAAAAAATTCAAGGATCAAGGTTTAAGGCACTGTAGAATCTCAGAGTTGGGCTATTTGCATATCCTCTACCTCAGTACGTTCTTAAACTTTGAATTTTACATTGAATTTTTCATGAGAATCACGAAGACCTCTGTAACACATTACCCGTGGGGAGTAGTACCGTCAGTTACACCTCACGTGATTCACTTTAATGAATGCTTAAGGTTCTTTGCAGCGTCCCTAAGGCTCCTAGCTGCAACCCCTTTCATTCCTTTTACCGTATCTCCATTCATAGTATCTTTATTCCATCTTACTATCCACCTTCTCCTAACAGTTGTTTCATAATGCAGCTGCGAGGTTTTCCTCCTGTTACATCTTTCAAACCCTTTATTCTCAATTTCCCTTTTAGCGCTGAATGACCTCATAGGTCCTACCGCTTTGGCCTTTAGCTTAAATTTTGTATGTCATTCCATTCTAAAACAACTGAGACAGCCACTGATCAGGTGAGTTTTGTCATTTTTAAACAGTCAGTGGAAGCACTGTAATTTTTACCGCGTTTTTCCTTCTTTATATTAACCATCTTGTTTCCATTGCTGTGGGCTCCGGAATTTTTTTTTTATTTTTCAAGAACTTGATCTTGTGAAATACGAGGGAATATACATCTGTTTTGCTTTCATTCACCTAAAGGTTGTCAGATCATTAAGAATAGAATAGAATAGGAATAACTCTCTCTCTCTCTCTCTCTCTCTCTCTCTCTCTCTCTCTCTCTCTCTCTCTCTCTCTCTCTCTCTCTCTCTGTTTTTCATGTTTTCCTTTTCCATATGCTGCTTTCATTCTCATCACATTCCCCTTACCCTTATCATTCCTTCCCCTTTTTTATAGGTCTTAACATTCCGTTATAATTTTTTTTCTCCCAAACCGTACAGTTGGCGACGCCATTTCTCACCGAGATACGATCATTTAGAGCGAAGTTTTCTCGGTGTTTTCTTACTGCAATTTGTATTATCGCCTCCTTAGGCCTATTGTTCTCCCCTCTGCTTCTCTGTATTTGTTGCTCTCTCTCTCTCTCTCTCTCTCTCTCTCTCTCTCTCTCTCTCTCTCTCTCTCTCTCATCTATGTTCATGTATTTGATTTCTTTATCAGTACACTTGCTTGTTTATACATTTTTAAGTCTGTTGTTCCTATATCTCTGTATTTATTGCACTCTCTCTCTCTCTCTCTCTCTCTCTCTCTCTCTCTCTCTCTCTCTCTCTCTCTCTCTCTCTATATTTGATTTCTTTCTCAGTACACTTGCTGGTTTATATGTTTCATGTCCATATATATATATATATATATATATATATATATATATATATATATATATAGAGAGAGAGAGAGAGAGAGAGAGAGAGAGAGAGATAACTGACTACATTTGTGGAAGGGGTTATAAGGAGAGGAGATTTGATAAAACGACTTGTTTTTTTATCAGTTTAATGGAAGAATTATGAGTTTTGGTGTAAAGTTTGCTTCCACCGTAACACTAGTATCTACCCTTAGAGTTCTGGATTCTAATTCTTTTCCTTGCTAGTAAAAATTTTATATTTAAATGGAGTGATTTTGAAATGTAATGATATGTGAAGGATGATGACAAGATATAACAAGTAAAAAATGCGCCGAAGTTTCTTCGGCGCAATCGAGTTTTCTGTACAGCCGCTTACACCGTATAACCAGGGCCACCGAAAATAGATCTGTCTTTCGGTGGTCTCGGTATAATGCTGTATGAGCCGCGGCCCATGAAACTTTGACCACGGCCTGGTGGTGGCCTATCCTATGTCGTTGCTAGAAGCACGATTATGGCTAACTTTAATCGTAAATAAAATAAAAACTACTAAGGCTAGAGGGCTGCAATTAGGTATGTTTGATGATTGGAAGGTGGATGATCAACATACCAATTAGCAGCCCTCTGGCCTCAGTAGTTTTCAAGATCTGAGGACGGACAGAAGTGCGGACAGAATAAAGTGCGGACGGACAGACAAAGCCGGCACAATAGTTTTCTTTTTAAGAAAACTAATGATTATATTGTTTCCAGAAATCTTTTGCAGCCTGCATTAATACGGCCAATGAAGATAAGATGTTCGAAGATTTACTAAAAGAATTCTAGACCCTAATTAAATTTTGAAACCGTCATTCGCACATACAGATGTGTTTATATACTCTCCAAATTGCGATTCGTCTGAATTTTTTTTTATTTCGGTAATGCGCAAGTGCTCTTATCTTCTTAACATGTATTTTCTCGTAAATAAATCTATACACACACACACACACACACACATATATATATATATATATATATATATATATATATATATATATATATATATATATATATATATATATATATATATATATATATATATATATATATATATATGTGTGTGTGTGTGTGTGTGTGTGTGTGTGTCTGTGTATAGCTGATTCACGAAAATATGGAACGTGATGAATATGTAAATAAAGACAAAATCTACGAAGGAAAGAGAAGCAATGGAGTAATGCAAGGCCTTTCGACTTCTTGCCCTTTACTGTATGTATATATGTGTATATACATATATATATATTATATATATACGAGTATATATACATACATATACATACGTAAACACACACACACCAGTTTAAATTTTTTAACGAGTATGAAAAGGGGTATTTTCTTCATTGATCTCTTTTTTCTAAGTAAGACTGTGAAATTTTTTATCATATACTACCTGAATAATACCATCAACGCACGTGCCGAATTTGCCATTTATCTTTTTCTTCGACACATGCATTTTAGTTTGTCATTTATTATTTGACTGTTTGACACTTTTTCTTATCAGTTATCAGGTTATATTATGTCTGTCTTTCACATTTATCTTTTTCCTCATCACATGCATTTTAGTTTGTCGTTTATTATTTGACTTTTTGACACTTTCTTATCAGTTATCAGGTTATATTATGTCTAGTTTTCACATTTATCTTTTTCCTCAACACATGCATTTTAGTTTGTCATTTATTATTCGACTGTTTGACCCCATTCTTTTATCAGTTATCAGGTTATATTATGTCTAGTTTTCACATTTATCTTTTTCCTTAACACATGCATTTTAGTTTGTCGTTTATTATTTGTCTATTTGACACTTTTCAATCAGTTATCGGGGTATATCATGTCTAGCTTTCACTCCGTTTTTCTAAACAGTATTTTTTATTCGCTGTCAGCCGTCTTCCCCTTTCTGCCCATCATTGTCGTTATCCTGTATCAGGTTATTCTCCCCTCCCCCTCCCCCTCCCCCTTCCGGATATTTAAGGTTTACGGGGTTATTAAGGTTAATGAAGTCCCTTGGTCAATGGGTAAGAGATAGGAGAATGTTTCTTAACCACCCCTCCCCCAACTACCTAGTGCGGACCATATGGAGACCTATCATTCCCCCTCCCCTCCCTCATCTCCCTAGTCCCTAGCTATGGAGACCCATCCTCAACCCGCCCATTTCCCTAGTCCCTACCCTTTGGAGGTCATCTACCCCCACTCTCTAGACCCTAACCTATGGAACCCCCCCCCCAGGTTCCCCAAACCGGCCCCTATGGAAACCATCTTCCCCCCTTGAACTCCCTAGCCCATAGCTATGGAGACCATCTCCTCCCATTCCCTATCCCCTACCTATGAGGACCAATCCCCCACCAACGCCCCTCCCCAGCTCCTTAATCCCTACCTATGGAGACCAGCTCCCCCCACCCCAATTCCCTAGTCCCTACCCATGGAGACCACCCCTTCACCCCAGCTCCCTAGTCTCGACCCTATGGAGACCTGAGAGAGAGAGAGAGAGAGAGAGAGAGAGAGAGAGAGAGAGAGAGAGAGAGAGGTTTCTTCCTCCCCCCCCCACCTCCTGAAGAAGACGCCCCGTGGCCGAGGTTTCCTTCCTGCCCTTAGTCGCATCGCTGTTGTATCTGTCCCAAAGTTAAAAGAATCCGTGTACGTATAACGTCTTGTAGAGGGGCGGGGGTTGAGTGGTGGCCTCCTGGCACGTCACTTTGGCCCGGAGGGGCGTTTTGTGTACCCCTTTTCGGCTTGACGAGGTGTCAAAGGGATTAAGCCGCAGATCCCCCCACACCCTTTTTTTTTATCTGAGGTGAGATTCCCTTTTATTGTTTTCTTTTTGCTGATTTCTTCTTTTTAATTTTTTTTTTTTTACGCAATTTTTGTCTTGTACGTGCCCAGCGAGATAGTGTTTTATTATCCGTGTGTGTTGTGTATGGTGATTTTACACACATACTGTAAACATGTAAGCATATATGTATAATATATATGTATGTATATATTTTATTATCCGTGTATTGAGTATGATGATTTTACACACATACTGTAAACATATATATATATATATATATATATATATATATATATATATATATATATATATATATATATATATATATATATATATATATAATATATAATATATATTATATATATATATATATATATATATATATATATATATATATATATATATATATATATGTGTGTGTGTATGTGTGTGTGTGTGTGTACGTTTGTGTCCCTGAATTGACCTATACATTACATACATTTATATGCGTTTACTTGTATATCATTTGTATTTTTACGTGTATTTCATTTGTGTATTTTTGTAGAGTGAGAGAGAAAAGGGCGCAGCTACAGCGTCTGTAGCATCTGGAACTGAATGAATGAAGGATCTAGGAGAGAGAGAGAGAGAGAGAGAGAGAGAGAGAGGGGGGGTGTTAGAGAAAGAGTTAATCAATAAGACAAGAATGATAACAGCGTTTACCGGGGAAAAGAGTGACAAGTCTTAGGAACGTCAAGAGGCGACGTCGAGAGACCAGAAGAAGAAGAAGAAGAAGAAGAAGAAGAAGAAGAAGAAGAAGAAGAATCGGATAGAGGAGAAGGAGGATAGAGAGAGAGAGAGAGAGAGAGAGAGAGAGAGAGAGAGAGAGAGAGAGGCAGGCGAACGAAGCCATCTTGAAGAAGGAGGGCACTCCTCACCACACCATCGACCTGTAGAAGGAGTAGGAGAAGGGGAAGTCCCCTCCTCCTCCTCCTCCTCCTCCTCCTCCTCCTCCTCCGAGCCTGGATAGTTAAAGGTGATACCACTTGCTTCTTAGGTTGAGGAATGTTAGGACAGGAAGTCTTGTGGGAGTGGGGTGGAGGGAAGGGGAGGGGTAGGGGGAGTGGCAGGGAGGATGCGACCCCTGCAGAAACAATGCTTTTGGACGGGATAGGGAATGATTAGGACGGGTTACGGAAATGAGACGGCTAATAATGACGGCAAGGGAGTGAGCCGAATAAAAGGATAAATTTCATGGCCTGATAAATAGTAGATTTTACCGAGATGAAGGGGACAGCGGTAGAGGGAAGGAAATTCAGAGACGTCTAAACAATGTGAAGGAGGAGAGAATGAAATTACGAACACCTCACACAAATAAATGCACACGCCGCCTTCGGGACGTGTCCGTGAGAGCCTACAGTATACATAAGGCTTCCGCTCCAGCGAGAGATATCGCGCGGAATGTTATTACTTCCTGAATCGAACGTACGTCAACACGCGAGTTGCTGCTGCCGCTTTTTCCCGAAGAAATATGTTGGGGGAAATACCGGCGCTGCTCTCTCGCTTTGAAGTTTTATCCTTTGATCAGACCGTCAGAATTAACTGGCAGGTGTTTAGTCTGAGAGATTGGGTTTTTCATGTTTTTTTTTTTTATTTCATTTTTTTTTCATCGCTTTTAGTTTTCTATCAAAGAAAACTATTGTGACGGCTTTGTTTGTCCATCCACGCTTTTTCTGTCCGCCCTATTTTCCGTCCGCACTTTTTCTGTCCGACCTCAGATCTTAAAAACTACTGAGGCTGGAGGGCTGCAAATTTGTATGTTGATCATCCATCCTCCAATCACCAAACATAACAAATTGCAGCCCTCTAGCCTCAGTAGTTTTTATTTTAGTTAAGGTTAAAGTTAGCCATAATCGTGCATCTGGCACGGTTATAGGTGCCAACAACACAGGCCACCACCGGGCCGTGGCTGTCCAGAAAACTCGCATTTTTTACTCTTTTTTATTTTTAAGTTTGTGGTAGATATAAATCTCTCCGTAAGTTTAATGTCTGATTATCGAAGGTTTGGAGTGGATCGACGATTGAATTTGATAGACTGAAGATATGCAGATGATGCTGAAGATATGCAGATGATGCTGTTTTAATCGGCAAAATATCATTTCAAAGATTGTTTGATAGACAGCACGTATTTAAAGACGGGACTCCAAACAAATACAAGAAAATCAGAAATGGGGAAATATTTTGCACAAAATGATAACACTAGATGGAGAAAGGATTCATGAGGTTGAATCTTTCAGATATTTAGGAACAATGGTAACGAATACAGGTTCCCTTGAAATGTAATGTAGTGAAAGACTATTAAAGGTTAATCAGACAATGGGCAGGATGAGTAAAGTTTGGGAATCAAATAACTTGAACTTGCATATGAAAGTTAAGGTATACAAATAAATAGCTTGAATTTGCATAAGTCAGGTTATGCAGTTAAGCAGCTTGAAATTGCATATCCAAGTTAGATCATACAAATAAATAGCCTGAATTTGCATAAGTTAAGTTATTCAGCTAAGCAGCTTTAAATTGCATATGAAAGGTAGGTCATACAAATAAATAACTTGAATTTGCATGCCTTAGGTTATACAGTTAAGAAGCTTGAAATTGCATATGAAAGTTAGGTTATACAATTAAATAGCCTGAATTTGCATAAGTTAGGTTAACAGTTAAGCAGCTTGAAATTGCGTATGAAAGGTTGGTTATACAAATAAATAGCTTGAATCTGCATATAAAAGTTAAGTAATACATAACTGTAGCACGGTCTGTATTTAGTAGACGGTCATAAATCATGGTATGGCATTTAAACTCTATCTAAAAGCTTTGTCGATTTGAGAGAAAAAGCTTTTATGATTAGGAATCCAAATAGCAGGATAAATTTAGAAATGATATACCATAAGTTCAGTCCGGAAGTTCCGCCTGTAGATGAGCCCGTGATGAAATCCAGATGTTGATGGTCTGGACATGTCCGTCGCACAACCCCAAAGAAGAATAGTAAGTGTTAGTGTCAGCTGGGTGTGTGCGGATACCAGAAGAGTTGGATGACCCAGACCTACTTAGCACATAAATTTTTTCAATGAGTTAGATGAAAAGATTTGGGGTGGGGGTTTCCAGTTTCCCAGAAGAACTGATAATTGTGCTTTTAGATTGGTTAAGCTTCAACTTCATTTCCATAGTTTATGCTTTGCACTTAGAATTTTTATTGTTGTTCTGAACTGCTGTTTGGGTCTATTTCAGTTGTAAAGAAAATGAAGATTACCTTTTCTGCAAAAAATAATAATAATAATAATAATAATAATAATAATAATAATAATAATAATAATAATAATAATAATAATAATAATACTAATAATAATAATCATAATTGTCCTCGAAACTGCTGCCTAGGTCCTTGTTGTAAGTAAAAATTATAATGACCTTTTCTGCCGATGATAATAATAATAATGATAATAATAATAATAATAATTTGTGTCCTCGAAACTGCTGTTTAGATCCGTTTTATTGGTAGAGTAAAATTAAAATGACATTTTTTTGCAAAATAATAATAATAATAATAATAATAATAATAATAATAATAATAATAATTTTTGCCCTCGAAACTGCCATACACTATTATTAGTGAAAAAATTAATATGGCCTTTTCTGAAGAAAATAATAATAATAATAATAATAATAATAATAATAATAATAATAATAATAATAATAATAATAATTTTTGTTCATGATACTGCTGTTTAGATCAGTTATATTCGTAATTAAAAATGAAAATGACCGTTTATGCAGAAAATATATAAATAAATAAATAGATGAGAAGAAGAAGAAGAAGAAGAAGAAGAAGAAGAAGAAGAAAATTGTAAATTGTTTGAAAGAGATTAATTTAATGACTTTTAGGGGAGTATAATATTACCAGTCAGCAAAACTGGAGCCTTCAGCAATGCCACGACCTTCGCTAGAGTCTAGTCCTGAGATCCTTGCTTGAGGCTGCTGCCAGGAACCCCCCACCATCCTCACATCCCCTGAACACCCCCCACATACTTTTTTTTTCAATCTTGTAGTTTTTCAGACTATGTTGACAGTCTGATTAGGGAAAGCAGGCGCTGCTGGTTGTCGGATTACCGAGAAAATGCATTGGTCTTTTCCTCTCTCTCTCTCTCTCTCTCTCTCTCTCTCTCTCTCTCTCTCTCTCTCTCTCTCTTCTCTCAAAATATATTCGTCTTCCCCTCTCTCTCTCTCTCTCTCTCTCTCTCTCTCTCTCTCTCTCTCTCAAAATATATTATTCTTCTCTCTCTCTCTCTCTCTCTCTCTCTCTCTCTCTCTCTCTCTCTCTCTCTCCAAAATACATAATTCGTCTTCCCCTCACTCTCTCTCTCCCTGTCTCTCAAAATACATTCGTATTTTCCTATGCTTCTTTTCTTCTCTCTCTCTCTCTCTCTCTCTCTCTCTCTCTCTCTCTCTCTCTCTCTCTCTCTCTCTCTCTCTCTCTCTAAAATACATTCGTCTTCCTACCCCTCTCTCTCTCTCTCAAAATACATTCGTATTCTCTCTCTCTCTCTCTCTCTCTCTCTCTCTCTCTCTCTCTCTCTCTCTCTCTCTCTCTCTCTCTCTCTCTCTCTCTCTCTCTCAGTGCATTCGTATTTTTCTTTGCTTCTCTCGCTCTCTCCTCCCCCCCCCAAAGGTCCCACTTCACTGTCTTCCCCAGCTGATTAGTCACTCCTTAAGGGCATTGTGAGCTGAACCGCCTGGCGTTTTGACTTTTTCGAAAGATATTTTGGGGGTTCTGTAATGAAATATGTCATTCAAGGGAATGTGGTGGTCGCCTGAGGATCGTTTGTCATTGCAAATAATTTCTACTTTTATGTTGTCATGTTCTCATGTTTTATTGTAGAAAATATGGCCTTTTTATGGTTTAATTATATTTGGATGTAAATAAAAGAATGATTGATTTTTATGCTTTTGTATTTGGATTTAAAGACGAAATTTTTTTTTGTCATTGTAGAAAGGTTTTGTTTTTACCTTTTTTTTTCTCATGTTTTTGTATTTGCTTGTAGAAAAAAATGACCTTCTTTAATTGTTTTTGTATATTTGTTTGTAGAAGGGAATTATTGTTTTTGATGCTTCCAGTATTTGGATGTGAAAAATATGTTATATTTTTGGTTTTGTTTTGTATTAGATTTTCATTTTTACATTACTCGTTAATCTCGTTCTTGACGTTATCAGTGTTAATTTAACACCATATAACAATTTGCATCTATCTATTAGACATATCCTGTTTGAAGGTAAAACACTGTACCTCTACAACGTTTCATTGCTTTAAAATACCCAATTCTTTTGCTGCGTCCCATAAAATAAGAGTAATATTCTTACAAATATAATCTGTGTATTGTACGTTCGAGTTCGATCTACAATAGTTAGTTTCAGTTATTTGCAAGGCTATTTTATCTGCTTCTAAAATTGTCTCTCTGCCTCCAGTTTCGGCACAACAAACATCATTGTTTGTGGGATTAAACTTCAAAAGTTGACAATGGCCTATAACCTATTGACCGTGATTCAACTCGGATATGACTCCGAAACTGATCTATCGACAATCTATTCGACTTTCCATTCCACGGCCGGCGATCAATTTCGAAACCTCATAATAGAATCCGGATTGTCTCTAAATCAGAGCCCCGCTTGTGCAAGCGAATTAATCTCCGAACGAAAGCGCAATGAAATTTAAATCAGCGGTTGACGAAGCGGAAGTCTGGGCGCAGCCGACGTAATCGGACGCGATGTTTACGTTTCGTGGAATCGGGTAAAATACCAAAGGTTTCTCTCCACTCACTCTCCGAAATTCCCTGGTGTTTGTGTGTCCTTCCGGTTGCATCTCTCTCTCTCTCTCTCTCTCTCTCTCTCTCTCTCTCTCTCTCTCTCTCTCTCTCTGCGATAATTTACTACATTTTATTATCCTCCTGAATACAGATCTTATTCAAATGACTTGTTATGTATTCTGGTCTTATGAAAGAAGAAATCCAATCTACATTACATAACAGCATTCTGTTAATTCTGTTGTATATTACTCTAACATATTCTTGCTTGTATAATTAACTAGCTTCCAGCGATGCAGAGATGATATGGTTTTGTTTTATCTGCATGAAGTAGTAGCATATATATATATATATATATATATATATATATATATATATATATATATATATATATATATATATATATATATATATATATATATATATATATATATATATATATATGCATAAGTCGCAGGCCTTGCCATAGCATCATAACACTATGCATCCCAGAAAAAAAAAAAGATTCTCGAAAGACTTCGTAATGGATTTCGAACACCCGCGATGATGTTCCGTAAGATCAGCCGTCATTGGTTGATGACCGCGTAACCGAAGAGTTACGAGCGCTTTGATTGGCTCGTCACAGTTGCCAACTCTCGTTCACTGCAGATTCCGGATCACGAAATTTTTCCTCTTTTTTTTCTTTTTGTGGCCGCATTAATATCTCATTTCTCGATCCTCCGGTAATGTGGGATGCTGATTATATTCAGCTTTTCATGGTAGCTGGTTTTCACGTGGAAATGGCCGTCGTTAGGATTTATTAACGAGAGAAGCCTCTATGTTAACGAGAGGGGCCTCCGATATAGATTTAAATCAGAATTCGCGGAAAGAGATTTGCCAACAGATGTGTAAAGTATTTTGGTTAAGTCTGATAGAATTGACAGGATTTTTTTTTTTTTACATCTCTTGCATGTTCAATTTAAAAGGCACATAGTGAAAGCAATCGCCGTACACGCAAACTTTAAGCTAATTCGTAAACAGACCCTTTTATACAAAGTTTTAATTTACTTATTCGTTATTTGAAACCTCTGCACATCTTTCCATGCTATAGTCATCCAAGTTTTCCCATATACGAAAGTATACGGTTACTCTCAAATAGATCAGTTAGTAAGTTAGACAAAACAAGCAGAGGCTGTCATGAAGTGTATAGTGATAGCTTGACAGCCTCAGTCTAAAAGATAATTTTTTAAATATTTTATTATTTACAGCATTAGTTTAGTTTATAAGTGGCCTGCATTACTAGACTACGGTTGGGTGTGTCAGTTATATAAACATCAGTATCTCTGATTTCTTTAATCCTTAATCTAGTCTAGATTGTCTTCTTAAAGGATTCTCTAAGTGTTGGGTTACTTTCCAAGCCATTTTTCATCAAAATCATCTCGGGGATTAAAATGAGAAACATTATACTGCTCAAAAGAATCCTTTCAGTAAATCATCCCGGTTTCTTTCCGTTTTCAGTTTTTTCCACTTAAAGAAAATGGGGTCAGTTAGATCATTAATCTTTCAGCAAATTATCCCGTTTTCTTTCCGTTTTCATTTTTTCCACTTACAGAAAACGGGATCAGTTACAGCGTTAATCCCTCGTTCATTTGAATCTTTCAGTCAGTCATCCCGTTTTCTTTCCGTTTACAGTTTTTTCTTCCAAGAAAACGGGGGTCAGTTAGATCATTAATCTTTCGTTCACTTGAATCTTTCAGTAAATTATCCCGTTTTCTTTCCATTTTCAGTTTTTCCACATAAAGAAAATAGGGTCAGTTAGATCAGTAATCTTTTGTTCATTTGAATCTTTCAGTCAGTTATCCTGTTTTCTTCCCATTTTCACTTTTTCTCTTAAAGAAAACGAGATCAGTTAGATCATTAATCTTTAGTTTATTTGAATCTTTCAGTAAATCATCTCATTTTCTTTCCATTGTTTGTTTTTCTCTTAAAAAAATGAGATCAGTTAGATCATTAATCTTTCGTTCATTTGAATCTTTCAGCCAGTATCCCATTTTCTTTCCATTTTCAGTTTTTTCCTCTTAAAGAAAACGGGTTCAGTTAGATCACCAACCTTTCGTTCATTTGAATCTTTCAGTCAATCATCCCGTTTTCTTTCCATTTTCAGTTTTTCTCTTAAAGAAGACGAGATCTGTTTATTAACCTTTCGTTCGTTTGAATCTTTCAGCAATCATCCCGTTTTCTATCCATTTTCACTTTCTCCCCCTTTAAAGAAAACGGGACCAGTTAGATCAGTAATCGTTCATTCATACTCAGGACTAAATCTTCCGTTCCGTCTTAGCCTTAATGACATCGATTTCAAGATGACACTTAATTACCCATTCGAACTTGAGATTGACTTCTGATTAATAATAAAAAAAATGGAAAAAAAGAAAGAAGACGTTTCAGTGTAGCCCTCAGGTCATAGTTGACCTTCAACAAAGGTCAGTTTGTATAGGGGCTTGTGAACGCCTACAGAGAGAGAGAGAGAGAGAGAGAGAGAGAGAGAGAGAGAGAGAGAGAGAGAGAGAGAGATTGTGGAGTTATTGATTTAAAGTAATTCAAGGATTTTTGTGACAGTGTCAGTAGCTTTAAAAGAGTCTTTGTCCTCTCTAGAGTTTCATTGTGTTTTGAGATTTACATACATATACCTGTATATATATATTATATATATATATGTGTGTGTATAGATTTATATTATATATATATTATATTATATATATATATATATTATATATATATACATATACATACTGTAGGCATGTACGTATGTGTATGTATATGGACTGTGTTCATGCCTACAAGAAATGTGAAACAAGGGAGTGTACTGTCTTTCGCCTTAATATTCTCAAGCAACTGAAACATGTTGTACTAGGCTGTTCGCTTTCTTTTGGGGCATATATATATTATCAATGTATATATATAGATGTTTATATATATATATATATATCCCTTAATAAAAGGTGCATATATATCTTCCTTATGAATACCATAGTTTTTTTGAAAACTTGAATTTCAAGTCACTGGCCCCTGTGGGCTTGTTCCATAAGAATAGATTTCATCTGATTGATTAATTATATATATATATATATATATATATATATATATATATATATATATATATATATACACTCACATACATATATAAATAAAGACAAAATTCACGAAGGACAGAGAAACATTGTTTCTCTTTCCTTCGTGGATTTTGTCTTTGTTCATACATTCATCACGTTCCATATTTTCGTGATTCAGTTATATATACTCATACTGTATATATGTGTATACATATTTATATCAATATTGAGCAGTTACCTTTAGCATGGCGTAGAAAGATTTTATATGTACCTATTTTTTTCATGGTAAAGTTCCCAGTAGCGGCTATATAAACCTCAAAGTTCTTACGCAAGTACCAGTATAAAAGGACTTCTGAAAAACTGGTAGGATATCTCGTCTTTGCTGATGTTATATGAGTTTGAATATCGGCTGCCCTTTATTATTATTATTATTATTATTATTATTATTATTATTATTATTATTCCCGTAATGATGCTTATCACTACATCAGTATTCAGTTACTTTCTTTGCCCTAATTTTAATTTTCTTCTTCCTCTCCATTTCTAGTACTCTGTTAATTATCTTTGTATTGCTCTCTCTCTCTCTCTCTCTCTCTCTCTCTCTCTCTCTCTCTCTCTCTCTCTCTCTCTCTCTCTCTCTCGTGTCCAGTTTATTGTCTTTTTTTCTTTACCTCTGTTTTTACTCTCTCTCTCTCTCTCTCTCTCTCTCTCTCTCTCTCTCTCTCTCTCTCTCTCTCTCGTATCCAGTTTATTGTCTTTGTTTTTTGCACCTCTGTTTTTACACCTCTGTTTTTACTCTCTCTCTCTCTCTCTCTCTCTCTCTCTCTCTCTCTCTCTCTCTCTCTCTCTCGTATCCAGTTTATTGTCTTTTTTCCTTTACACCTCTGTTTTTACCATTCTCTCTCTCTCTCTCTCTCTCTCTCTTCGTATCCAGTTTACTGTCTTTGTTTCTTTGCACGTCTCTTATTACCATTCTCTCCCTCTCTCTCTCTCGTAACTAATTATTGTCTTTGATTCTCTGCATCGCTGTTTTTACTATTCTCTCTGTCTGTTTTATACAAAAATGGCGTGGGACGAAACATACGGGAACAATTGATCAAAGGAGAGAAAATTGGAAAACTTTTTTTTGTTTGTGTATTTGGGTCAAATTATCATTGGAAAATTTGTTAAATTGGCCGGGGGTCGCTACAGAAGTTGAACGGATTGTTTTGTTTCTCTCTCTCTCTCTCTCTCTCTGTATTTACCACTATTTTATACAAAGTTTATTCAAATCCTGAAGTAATGTGTTGTGTTACGCACTTCTGAATAGAAATTAACATCATATTTTAACTCTCTCTCTCTCTCTGAGTACTTTTTTTTCTTATAGTGCTTGACAAGCACTAAGGTTTAACTTTGCTTGAAGACGCCACAGAAAAACAATACAAGAATCAACCTTGCTTTAGTTGTCATGTTGTCCTTAGAACTGCAGAAATAAATATTTTGCCCAGAAATTTAATGATGTGTAGTAAATTTTTATATTATTTTTTGGGGGGACTGGAATATTTGCTCATCTTGAATGTTTACAGATAACAATGCTTCGTTCGCAAGTTGCTGATATATTTTGGACTCATATATTTGCTTGTATATTCTGGACTCGTATATTTGCACAGGGAAGCAGCGTACGCTCCCTAATTTAACAACAAAAACAAATACTCTATTATTATCCAACTCAGCGTTGCATCACATTGTGGACGCAGGTTTTCTCAAAACAAATATCAGATAACTGCGCAGCCTTTTTGGAGACGAAAGCAGCTGATTCAAGCAGCGATGGAATTACGTAGGTCATCAACTCGATATAGCAGCTGCTTCCAGAGAGAGAGAGAGAGAGAGAGAGAGAGAGAGAGAGAGAGAGAGAGAGAGTAGCGTAACAAAAAATTTGTTGGAGGAAGCGGCTCTTCAAATATATTATGCATCCAGCGGAGCGTCACGTTCATTAAGTGTTGTAAAAATAAGCAATTGACAACCGCCGTGTTCGCAGTGTTGCCATTTTGCCCCATTTTCGTACGACTCACACACACACACACACACACACACACACACACACCGGCTTCCTCCTTCCCCCCCCCTCCCCCATTGGCCGATGACGAGTGGCGGTTAGAGCATTCTCTATTGTGATTGGCTGCTCCAGATTTGAATGTCTTTTCCGTCACGTTCGCCTCACGGTTTGTTTCCGAGATTGGCCGCCGCTGATTGGTTATTAAACGGTGAATGCTGGGCGCTAGATTGGCGCATGTTCGCATCGCGACCTGTCTTGGTCTGATAATTTTGTTTCAAGGGCGATACTCTCTCTCTCTCTCTCTCTCTCTCTCTCTCTCTCTCTCTCTCTCTTACCGATGGAATCTTCACATGAGGGTGATGCTGGATGCAGCTCTCCTTAGTATCTCTGCAGAGAGAGAGAGAGAGAGAGAGAGAGAGATAACTGAGGGGGAGAAAGAAGAGAGATAACTGAGTGGCTGAATGGTACATTCATGTTTTAATGCTGTCCTCATGTCTTCCAGCACCACATTTGATGGTAATTTTTTTTTGTTTAATGTTTAAACATTAGCTGCTACGTGTAGTAGCGAAATTGTTTCTTGTTGTTTCACAAAATGATTTGGAAATATATGACTGATGTGATTGAACTGTATGACCTGTGTGAAATATCGACGGAAAGCTTCAAATTACCGAAAGGAAAAAGGTATATGGGTACTTTTTTTCAAAGTTTTTGAAAAGAAGCAAAGACAGTAAGAGCAGCATTGCAAAACTAGCCATGATTGTAGTTATATGCAGAATATAAAAGTGCTCTGTACTCTTTCCTTGACGTTGACAGAACTCAGCTTGATGACTGACTGACTTTGAACCTTGATTTCCCCTGGCAAGTCATTTCTGCTGTTCATGAAGCCTTATCAGAGTGATAGTCCTTGTCAGTGGATTGCTCTTTGGTAGTATTTAATTTATATATCCATCCTCCGTCGAAACGTTCCCGTAGGGGAATAGTGCCGTCAGTGCACCTCACGCGGTGCACTGTAGGCATAACTTAAGGTTCTTTGCAGCCTTCCTTCGGCACCTAGCTGCAACCCTTTTCATACCTTTTATTGTATCTCCATTCATATTCTTTTTTCAGTCTTACTTTCCACCCTCTTTAAACCATTGTTTCATAGTGCAACTGCGAGGTTTTCCTCCTGTTACACATTTCAAACCTATTGCTCACAATTTTGCTTTCAGCGCTGAATGACCTCATGGGTCCCGGCGCTTGGCTTTCGGCCTAAATTGTATATGTTATAGATCTATCCGTCAAAACACACTGCTTCCAAAGGACTGATGTGACTGTGCTTGCTCCCTGGCTATTCAGGCTAGGGAGAGCATCCGTCAGTTCTTGATCTTAAGAAGCTTGTCTTCAGTCTCTTTATACATAGAAGGTTGTTCTCAGTCTTTAGAAACCCACTCCCAATCTTTGTTAACCTTTAGAAACTCATTTTCAGTCATTCTTAAACCTGTGCGAGGTTTCATTGCAGATCAGGGTTCTCAAGAAATTTTCCACTAACTGCCGGATTGTGGTGTCTCCACAATCCGGCGGTATAGTGGGACTCCATCACTCACTCAAGGGTCAACCGGTCTGATCAAACTTCAATAACATTATCGAACAGAACGTGGAAATCTCTTACCTTCTCCTGAAACGTCATCACTTCCATTAGCACACCTCACTTGCAGGACTGGCTTGCTTTGGCCAACAACATATCCATCTCTTTCTGGGACGCCATTAGGCATTTCCATTTTCCACCAGAGACTCGCTGAATTTCCCCGTGTTTGCGTATTATGGGGGAATTTGTCAAGGACTCTTAGAAAATAGTGTGCAGGAGGATTTAGGTGGGAGTTCATTCCATTTTGTCACTGCTTCGTCAGTAAGAAATCATCCTGCTTGTGGCATATTTTGCTTTATTGCTTATTTTCACTTTTGTTTTTTGCTTATGGTTGCGTTTGAAAGTGTCAAGAGTTATGTGATACCAGTAATGTTTGTTGTTTTCGAATTACCTCTTGAGTAAATCATTTTGTTTCCGAAGAGGGGTGTGGGGTTAATGCCGTCAGTACTCCTCATGCAGTTCACTGTAGGCATCACTTGAGGTGCTTTGCAGCGTCCCTTCTGCCCCTAGCTGCAACTCCTTTCATTCCTTTTACTGTAGCTCTGTTCATATTCACTTTCTTCTATCTTACTTTCCACCCTCGCCTAACAGTTGTTCCATAGTGCAACTGCGAAATTTTCCTCCTGTTAAACTTTAAGGCCTCTTTACTCTGTTTCTCTTTCAGCGCTGAATGACCTCATAAATCCCAGCGCTTGGCCTTTGGCCTAAATTTTACGATCCATTCCTTTCCAATAGTGTTTGTTGTTTTCGAATTATCTTTGAAGTAAATAATTTTGTGTATGTGTTAAATGGGGAGATTAATGTATTATTCTCTTGTTGAAATCGCGCTGACACTTAGTTTAATACCGTTTGTTGTTTTGGAACCTTTCAGTCGTATATTCAAATGTTCGTTTTGCTGTTTTGGTCCTTTTTTTTTTTTTTTTTTACTTCCAGTTCGATTTCGGCCTGCCTTCAAATTGGAATTTATTTTTGTCCCCTTCCATAACAGCTGTTACATTTGCGCCCGTGTTTGCATGCGAAGGGAAGGTTCAACGCTTTTATCTGACTTCCATTTTAGAATTTACTCTCACCAACACGCGCACTTTTTATTTTACATATATATACATGTATATATTATATGTTTATTTATAAATATAAATGTGTATATATATATATATATATATATATATATATATATATATATATATATATATATATAAATGTATGTATATACACGATATAAATTTTCATTAAAAATATATATAATGTGTATATACGTGTATATGATATATATATATATATATATATATATATATATATATATATATATATATATATATATATATATATATATATATATATATATATATATATATATACACACTTGAGAAGTAGTGAAACGCCCTATTACCCCTGGACCTGCCTTTCACATAGATTTCTTATTTTTAATATTATGTTATAATTGTTACTATATTGATTATATATATATATATATATATATATATATATATATATATATATATATATATATATATATATGTGTGTGTGTGTGTGTGTGTGTGTGTGTGTGTGTATAAATCTAAACAGATAATAGTTATTATTCCAGTACGTTATGTTCACAAGAACAGTTGTGTATATTTCCGTATGAAGGATATTTGTTCACCCCAGGTTTTGTGTTTTTGTTTGTTTAAAGTAATGACTAAATTCACATCATTAGAAACACTCCTGATTCACATTAAGATTTTCATAAAATTAACATTCTGGGTTTCCGATGACGTAATATTAAACCATCAATTTTGCGTGAGCATTTTTTATGGGCTTTGCACTGTTGGTTAAAGATCAGACAGCTACCATTTAGACACGGCTTGGATCTGTTTCAGAGTATCTGTTCTTTCGATGGCAGAGGTTGAATTTTCATCAGTAGCCGTTTTGTATGAGTTTCTGCTACGGGCAGTTTTATTCGGGGATTCCTGCTGTGAGAGAGCAAAAGCTGCTATTAAAATGCAAATCCTGCTATGAGAATGTAATTCTTGCTTTGAGAATACAAAACCTTCTGTGAGAATGCAAATGCTGGTTTGGGTAAACAAAGCCTGCTGTGGGAATGCAAATGCTGGTATGAGAATGCAAATCCTGCTGTGAGAATACAAATCCTGCTATGGGACTGTAAATCCTGCTATGAGACTGTAAATCATGCTGTGAGAATGCAAAACCTGCTGTGAGAATACAAATCCTGCTTTGAGAAACCAAATCCTACTGTGAGACTGTAAATTCTGCTGTGAGACTGTAAATTCTGCTGTGAGAAGCAAACCCTGCTTTGAGAAAGCAAATCCTGCTGTGAGAATGCAAAACCTTGTTTGAGAATGCAAATCCTGCTGTGAGAAAGCAAACGTTGCTGTAAGAATACAAATCCTGCTGTGAGAATGCAAATGCTGATTTGAGAATACAAAACCTGCTATGAAAATGCAAAACCTGCTTTGAGAAAGCAAATCCTGCAGTGAGAATACAAATCATGTTGTGAGAATGCAAATCCTTCTTTGATAATGCAAAATCGTCGTGAGAATACAAAGGACCTTCGGTTCATGGTTTGAGTTTAAGACCTGGTTTGATGTGAAATCTTAAGTAACTGAAGATGACTTTAGAGACTTCATTATATAAATGTCAGTTCTCCAGTAGTATAACGAAACTAAGTTTCCCGAATTACAAGTTTTTCCATTTTAGTTTTATTCAATGTCCATTTCTTCATGTCTGTGGGTAATAGATTTTAGTTCCGTCATTTGTCAATTTTTTCATGTCTGTGATCAATAGATTTTTTAGTACGAACGTTTTGCCAGAATAACAAACCAGTAGACTTAGACTTAGCTAAAGCAGTTCTAGTTTCTTCTCTTCGTAGGACAGTGATCATCAACACTGGGCAGGTGGAATATACGACAAAGCATTTCACAGAGTGCTTATAGGCGATGTCCTTCAAGAACTGAGCACAATTTCATTTTCAACTGAAGTTATCATTTTCATAAAACATACATTAATTCTGGTTGATAACTGTATGAGGTAATACTAGCTTCATTGTATTATGCTTCTGTGTTTTCAATTTGGATGTTAGATTTTGCCATTTTCCTTTATATTATGGTTTTCATCATCCAGTATGATGTAGTCAAATACTTTATATGGTGTTAAATGTGTCATACTTTAGATGTGGTATGGCCATTTGTTCTTAGGTCAGAGTTCTTGGTCATATCTTCCGTGGCATTTACATTTGTTCATGGAAGTCCTCTCCTATTTTCACTGAATCTTCAACGTATTTTAACGACAGCCTTTTGATCAAATCCATGATGATTTCACCCCACGTTTCTTGCACACCAAACAATGGCTATTTCTGCAGCCAACTGCGACGCGGCTTCTGGAAACCATATGGCGGGAAAGTTTCGCGGTCTTTTTCCGAAAGGCGTTTGGAAAAGTTTCGGCTGGAAAATGACGCAAGACCTCTTTCAGAAAAATGGTATTTTTCGCTGAATTTAAAAAGGGATTGAATATTCTCTCGGTGATGAAGAATTCTAAAGGCCTTGTATTTTTTTTTATATATCTCAGATACAGAGTGACGTGTGCTAAACTAGGAAGAATGTTTCTTCTACAAGGATTCTGCCCATATTTTTTTATTTTTGCTCTGTGTAACCTACGAGTTCCTCTCTCTCTCTCTCTCTCTCTCTCTCTCACACACACACACACACACACAATCTTTTTATTTACTTATTCACTTCACCTTTGCATCTCTATTCACTAGCTCCCTTCACTTATCTCTCCAGTGCCTCCTTCTTCTCCTCCTCCTCCTCCTCCTCCACTTCCTCCTCCTCTCATTGTTCCAGTAAGTATCTTCCTTCCAGCACACGCACGTATGCATCCCTCAAGACCTCGTCGATCTCGGCCAGAGCGTGCCAATGCCACAGATGTGCCCAAGTGCCAATCTTAGGGAGGCACTTCAGTCAAGGAAACGCCTCTGCGCGTGCTTCAGCTCCCTAGCCTCCTAATCTGTATACCCCCATCCACCCCATCTCCCTCAGTTAACCGCCCTGCCATACCCAATCTATTCCCTCCCTGTGTGTACCTGTACATCTTTTCATTAACCTGTTTTGTTCACCTGTTACCTGTGAGTCTCAGGTGCTGCGGAGATCTGTTAACAGGCGACGGACGGGGGAGACCTGTATCTCAGGGTACACTGGTTCATATTGTTTCTGTCCTTGTACACGCGCATTCCATTTATCAGATGAGTTCGCCGTAATTGTGTTAAGAGGCTCGCACCCTTGCTTCTCTCAGAGAGAGAGAGAGAGAGAGAGAGAGAGAGAGAGAGAGAGAGAGAGAGAGAGAGAATATGAGGAAGCTCACGATGAGAATGATAAGGTGGTCGGTAACCTGAAATACCTCATGCAGAACGTGTCTGCTTCAGATTGCTCCTGAGATGGTACAGGAAAGTTCCAGAATCATCATCCGTCGTAAACTCGGTATAGGAAAGTGTTTCAGTTTTTCAGAAACAGGAATCAGCATCATCGACAAAAACGACATCAGTAATAGCAGCGATAACCCAGAAATATCTAAAACTCTGGCAAGCCCAAGATTTCGGATAATGAGTTGAACGGAACATGAAAATAATTTCATTAAGTACCTCGTAACCGTTTATATCCCCAGAAGGAGTCTTTGTAAGTGTGCAATCTCAGAATTACAATTAGAAGAAGAAGAAGAAGAAGAAAATTATTTGTTCTTTGTTCAATAAGAAGACTGAAAAAGCACGGCAGAGAACACTTAAGAAAATCGTGGTTTCCGAAAAGGGATTTTCTGATTTTTTCCTGCTGTGTGTTGTTGCGGCTTAAGTCTCGAGAGCATCTCAGTTAAATGTTTCTGAATTTTCCTCTCTCTCTCTCTCTCTCTCTCTCTCTCTCTCTCTCTCTCTCTCTCTCTCTCTCTCTCTCTCTCTCTCTCTCTTTTACTTTTTCTCGGACGTCCTCTCTCTCTCCACAATGATGCCAGTGAGGTCATTGAGGTTTAGGTCCTAATGCAAGTGCAAGTCTCAGAATCTCTCTCTCTCTCCTGAAGAGCACTTAGGACTTTTATTTTTTTTTTCTTGTGAGGTAAGAAAAATGCATTTGGGCTCTCTCTCTCTCTCTCTCTCTCTCTCTCTCTCTCTCTCTCTCTCTCTCTCTCTCTCTCTCTCTCTCTGAAATCAACGGAGCTGTTGCAGTGGTTCTAGTTTTTTTCTTACTGAAAGAAATTGTCTGATATTTTATGGAAGCAGGTGATGTTCAGTTCGGCATTCTCTCTCTCTCTCTCTGTTTTTATTCTCTCTCTCTCTCTCTCTCTCTCTCTCTCTCTCTCTTCATTGCTATAAAATGATGCCAGTGATTGGATTTTTTTTTTTATTGAGGTCTATAAGGGTCTGTGAGGTTGAAGAGGTTTCTCCTTGCAAGTGAATTTCATCCTTAAGTCTACATTAGAAGGAAAAAAAGTAACAATGACTATTTTTTTCCCGAAAACACTAGCTCTTAGGCCTGTTTTTTCTTATTGTAAAAGAAGGATACTAGTTTGTCAGCGCGCATGCGCGCAGGTTTGCGTTCCTCAGTTCGCTCTTGGGCGCACTCTGCTAGTTGCTATTCATATAGCCAGCTAGTTTCAAGCACCAACTCCATTTTGCCTAATAGTTAGTAAAATTTTTTCTTAACCTGCTAAAAGCAGTAGTTAGTTTCGTCTGAGGCTGTTTGCTACTGTCAAAAAATCGGGTTCTATCTCTGGAGTTTTGAACATTAGAAAAACTCAGAAAAGAAACTTATTTTTAAAGTTTAGTTCAGTTTCCGTAAAAGGTAAAAACCATAAATACAAGAAAACAAAAGGCAGCACTTAAACAAATTCATTGCGTTAACTGTGCTCTGAAAAAAAAAATCACAAGCTTTTCCATAGTGATGCACCAAGACATTTTCTGTTTGCACAACTGTTTGCCCACAAACCAGAAAGAAATGGAGGCTTTGTTGTATCTGGTCACACTCCATATATTCGACGCAAGCGGAAACTATTTTTGATTGATGTTCTGTTGTGATGTAATGAAGAAATGTTGGGTCCTACCAGATTAAGCAGATAGTCAAATGACGAAACATCTAATTTTAGCAGTAAGGAAAAGGACTGGTTACTTTTTATTCAAAAAAAAATTTATGATCCCTCCTGTTGACAAAAAGGTCTTTTACTGTAACACTTGAGTGGGCAATTTTTCTTAACATACTCAGGATAGGGCTGATGACTGACGGCAGAAGTAACAAACAAAGGAGGAGAAAACAACAAAAACAATAAAATAATTTTTAATATTAATTTATTTGTAGTTGTTATATTTACAAGTGAGTCAGGTGTAAAAAGATAAAACCATAAATACAAGAAAAACAAAGGCAGCACTAAACAAAATTTAAATAAACAAAAATAGCTGCAAGAAAAAAAAAAGGCAAAAATAAACAACAGCAGGCAGAAAAAAAAAAAAACATACGTCCTCCATCGGGTCACAAGACATCAGCTGCACAACAGGGACAAGATACAAACCAGAATACCCCGATGGAGACGTCAGGACAGCCTCACGCTGTCATCAAAGATGAGCAGCTTGGTTATGTATATGGTCACACTCCACCCACGACGTTTTCTAGGCGTTTTCCATTCTGCTCAAAAACTCGACCAACGTCGACTCGAAAAAAGCCTTGCTGCTGCCATGCTGCCCTACCAGACCCGACTGGCGAAAGAAAAACGGCAGCTCACCGACGAGAACATCAAAACAAAAAAACTTGAAGGTAAGGAGGCAGCAATCCACAAAAGGGAATACGGGGAACCAGCAGTTACAAAACCATCACATAACATGACATCCCACCTAAAAGAAAAAAAAAAAAGATTATTTTCTTTTTTTACACTCATGATCCCCTCCAATACTGTAACAATGCCAGCCAAAACAGAGTAACGACCCAGTGGGCCGTAACAGGTTCTTTAACATACTCAGGAAGGGCTGTCATGACTGACGGCTAACAAACAAAGGAGGAGAAAACAACAAAAACAATAAAATAAGCTTAATATTAATTTATTTAAAAAGTTAAGTTATATTTACAAGTGAGTCAGGTCGTAAAAGATAAAAACCATAAATACAAGAAAAAAAACAAAAGGCAGCATAAACAAAATCATAGTTAAATAAACAAAAAGTAGCTGCAAGAAAAAAAAAGGCAAAAATAAACAAAGCAGGCAGATACGTCCTCCAGGTAAAGAGGCAGCCCTCAGCTGCACAACAGGGACAAGACCCCACAAACCAGAATACCGATGGAAGTCAGACAGTGTTAGAGAGCAGGAAGTCACCTCCACCTCTACGAGAGCATGTCACACTCCACCTTCGTTTTTACAAGTCTTACTCCACGACTACAACGTGCAAAACAGTTTTACAAGGTATCGGAGCGCAATGAGTAAGTTGTATTTATTCTTATAACAAACAAAAGGGATAGTTAAAGAAAAACGGTTAGTTATATTTTTTCAGAAAAAAAACAAAAAAACTTATAATGGGGATAGAATATTTTTTCTTAATGAGGACAGTTATATTTTTTCTTATAAGGGTTAGTCATATTTTTTCTTATAAGGGTTAGTCATATTTTTTCTTATAAGGGATACTTATATTTTTTCTTATAAGGGATAGTTATGTTTTTTCTTATAATGAATGGTTATATTTTTTCTTATAAGGGATAGTTATGTTTTTTCATGTAAGGGATACTTATATTTTTTCTTATAAGGGATAGTTATATTTTTTCTTATAAGGGATAGTAATATTTATTCTTATAAGTGATAGTTAAGTTTTTTATAAGGAATAGTTATATTTTTTCTTATAAGGGGTAGTTATATTTTTTCGTGTAAGGGATAGTTATATTTTTTTCGTGTAAGGGATAGTTATATTTTTTCTTAAAAGAGATAGTTATATTTTTTCTTATAAGGGATAGTTATATTTTTTCTAATAAGGAATAGTTGTATTTTTTCTTACAAGGGATAGTTATATTTATTCTTATAAGGGATAGTTATATTTATTCTTATAAGGGATAGTTATATTTATTCTTATAAGGGATGCGCATTTCACGTATTTTTCATATTATTACATTGCTGTAGCTCTATCATAACAGTAGAGAGGGAATTTTGGAGATTTGGGAACAAAGAGCTTTGTGAACAGATATATATTTTCATGAGCTGAGACCGTTAATAGAGGGAACATCAGAGCACGAAGAGCTTCTGAATTCAGCTCACTTGACAATCTTTATTAACAGCTTTTTATGAATAAATTATTATCTGACTTTGCGTTGTAATGAACCTGACTTTTTACTATGAAAAATCTGACATTGTGTTATGATGAATCTAATTTTGTATCATGATGAATCTGACTTTGTATTACGATGAATCTGGATTTGTATTATGGTGAATCTGACTGACTTTGTTATTATGATGAACTTGACTTTGTATTATAATGAATCTGACTTTGTATTGTGATGAATCTGATTTTGTGTTGTGATAAATCTGACTTTTTATTATGAAGAATCTGCCTTTGTGATAAATCTGACATTATTTGAAGAATCTTCCATTGTATTATAATGAATGACTTTTTATTATGATGAATCTGACTTTGTGTTATGGTGGAACTGACTTACAATGAGTCTGACTTTGTGGTATGATGAATCTGACATTATATTATAATGAATCTGATTTGTATTACGATTAATCTGGATTTTTATTATGATGAATATGACTGACTTTGTATTGTGATGAACTTGGCATTGTGTTTGATGAATCCGACTATGCAGTATGATGAATCTGACATTGTGTTATGGTGAATCTGACATTGTATTATGATGAATTTGACATTGTGTTACGATGAATCTGACTTTGTATTATGATGAATCTTTGTATTATGATGACTCTGACATTGTGTTATGATGAATCTGAATTTGTTTTTTAATGAATCTGACTTGTTGGTGCTGAAGTGTTTGTTGGTGTCGACGTAATAAATGCTGGTGTTTTTGTTTTCATTGCTGCTTCTGCTGCTGTTGTTGTTGTAGGATATTGATCGCCCCTTCTCCTCCTCCTCCTCCTCCCCTCCTCCCCTCCTCCTTCTTCTTCTTCTTCTTCTTCTTCTTCTTCTTCTTCTTCTTCTTCTTCTTCTTCTTCTTCTCCCGTGTCGAGAGCAGGTGAAGAAGCTCCAATAAGGGAGGCGAGTCCGTGTCCCTGCATTAATTTGACCTGCTTTCTCCCTCCTCCCCCCTCTCCTCCTCCTCCTCCTCCTCCTCCTCCTCCCCGTCGATGAAGTGCTGTTAATTTCCCCGTCTCTTATTTCTTAATCCCCTCTTTTCCTCGCCTACGCTGGTCGTAGCACTCCCCTCTGTTCCAGGGCTTGCTGGGCTTCGTATGAGGTCTCTGCATTTTTTTGTTTTTTTGTTTTATCTTGCCAAATGCTCTTAGATAATTTTTAGTATCTTTCCAAATGCCCTGAAGTAATTTTGATGTCTTTCTAAATGCTTTGATACACTTTTGTATCTTTCCAAGTCCTCTAAGGTAATTTTTTTGGTATCTTTCCAAATGCTTTTTTTTTATCTTTCCAAGTGCCCTATCAGGTAATTTTGGTATCTTTCCAAATGCTTTTTTTTTTTTTTCATCTTTCCAAATGCTCTATAAATTAGTTTTGGTATCTTTCCAAATGCTCTATACGATCATTTTGGTATCTTTCCAAATGCTCTATAAGATAATTTTGGTATCTTTCCAAATGCTCTATTTTTTGGTTCAATTGCTCTATTTGCTCTATAAGAGAATTTTGGTATCTTTCCAAATGTTCTAAAGATAATTTTGGTATCTTTCCAAATGTTCTATAAGATAATTTTGGTATCTTTCCAAATGCTCTATAAGGTAATTTTGATATCTTTCCAAATGCTCGTTTTTTAACTTTCCAAATGCTCTGTAAGATAATTTTGGTATCTTTCCAAATGCTCTATAAGATAATTTTGGTATCTTTCCAAATGCTCTGTAAGATATTTTGGTATCTTTCCAAATGCACTATAAGGTAATTTTGGTATCTTTCCAAATGCTCGTTTTTTAACTTTCCAAATGCTCTATAAGATAATTTTGGTATCTCCAAATGCTCTATAAGATCAATTTGGTATCTTTCCAAATGCTCTATAAGATAATTTGGTATCTTTCCAAATGCTCTATAAGGTAATTTTGGTATCTTTCCAAATGCTCGTTTTTTAACTTTCCAGATGCTATGTAAGATAATTTTGGTATCTTTCCAAATGCCCTGGTGCATTTTTTTATGTCTTTCTAAATGCTTTAACATAATTTGGTCTCTTTCCAAATGCTCTAAGGTAATTTTGGTATATTTCCAATTTTTTTTTTTATCATTCCCAATGCTCTATAAGATAATTTTGGTCTCTTTCCAAATGCTGTTTTTTATCATTCCAAATGCTCTTATATAATTTTGGTACCTTTCCAAACTCTTTTTTATCTTTCCAAATGCTCTTAAAATAATTTTGGATTAATTGATTGATTGATTTATGGCTACTAAAACTGGCGTCATCGGCTCGAGGTCAGCTTGAAGGTAATTGCAATGCAATCCTTTCTATCCCATTACAGGACGCCTTCGAGGTAACCTCATTTTTCATTTCCTGAGGAGGAGAAAAAAATGAAAATGCACGTAGGGACCTTACATTATTTTCAGTTTTCTGTGTAAGAAAATTGTTGTGCCGACTTTGTCTGTCCTTCCGCCCTCAAACCTTAAAAAATACTGAGGATAGAGGGCTGCAAATTGGTATGTGGATCATCCACCCTCCAGTCGTCTTATATACCAAATTGCAGCCCTCTAGCCTTAGTAGTGTTTTATTTTATTTAAGGTTAAAGTTAGCCGTAATGGTGCATCTGGCAACGATATAGGACAGGCCACCACCGGGCCGTTGTTAAAGAATCATGGGTCGCAGCTTATACAGCATTATACCGAGACCACCGAAAGATAGATCTATCTTCGGTGGCCTAGATTATGCGCTGTACAGAAAAATCGATTGCGCTGTAGAAACTTCGGCGCATTTTTTATTTATTTTTGAAAGGGATATTCAAATGATACTCAGTGTAATTAAGGTTTGTTTGATATTGACGTTATCATTTTTTTTTTAACTAACTCCTTTCTATTTTTATTTCTCTTTTGCTTTTGCTTTCAGGGAGTTGCCTGCAAAATTCATATGTTGTTGTTGATGATGATAAATGTGGCAGAGTTGACTGATATCTTAGCAAATGGTTCTTATTGTATTTCCAAACCGGTGGAATAGTGGCTGGAATCTTCCACATAAATGCTATAAATGCACGATATATTGAGAGAGAGAGAGAGAGAGAGAGAAATTCTCTCTTAGTATCGAGTTAATATCTTAGAGAAATTGAAAGAGGAATAAAGATGACAATATTTTGTTATACGTGTATTCTGTACCCGAGAGAGAGAGAGAGAGAGAGAGAGAGAGAGAGAGAGAGAGAGAGAGAGAGAGAGAGAGAGAGTTCTTTATCAATCGATAAATCTGCGGCATTAGACCACGTTCCCTTCTTATACAAACAGGTGAGAGAACAATTAACATTCAGCCTCGTTATTAGGGTAAATAACAAGTGTTTAGAAGCCAACTTGTTTCCTGTTTTGTAGGCTCGGAATATTTAATTGTATAGGCTTTGTTTCTTTGAGATTAAGCTTTGTTTATGTTTCTTTTGTTTTGTTTTATTTATTTGTTTTTTTTTGCGTGTCTGGAGATATTTATACACGTTTTTTATTACCCACGAGATGTTGCAACATCATCAAGTCGAATGTCAAAACTTCGTAGCATTTTTGATGGTGCTTTAGCAAGGGTGTAGATAGATGTATTATTGGGTGAAAATAAAAGTCTCTCTCTCTCTCTCTCTCTCTCTCTCTCTCTCTCTCTCTCTCTCTCTCAAATATTCGTATTTTTATCTTTCTCTCTCTCTCCAGCTACAATATGTTTAGAGATTAACTCTTTTTATCAATTTTTCTTTTTCTCTCCATTTCTCTCAAATATGTTTAGAGAGATTATCTCTCTCTCTCTCTCTCTCTCTCTCTCTCTCTCTCTCTCTCTCTCTCTCTCTCTCTCTGTCTCAGCTACAAATATAACTTGCAATTTTATCATTGTTTCTCTTTCCATTTCTCTCAGATATGTTTAGAGAGATAATCTCTCTCTCTCTCTCTCTCTCTCTCTCTCTCTCTCTCTCTCTGATTGGTCTTAAGCAATGAACTGGTTGCCTAACTGCCTGTCTGTCTGTCTGTCACCCCGCTGAAGCATAAAGTGAAACTGTACACAGAATTTTATCAACAACGATTTTACCTTATCCGAAAATGGCTGTCTAAGCCAACGTTGAGTTTTCATTTATTTTTTGTTTGTCAAACGTTATTCTCAGTCGTTACTGTTCTTTGCCCTTCGCTTTTATTTTTCCTTTTTGTTCTCTGTATTTTCATTCGCCTTCCTTTTGCGTTATAACCGTGAAACAGATTTATTTGATATTTATTTCCGGTTTTGCTATCCTTTTTTTATAATGATGACCCCTTTGTTCTGTGTCCCGTGGAGAGGCGTTTTTTGTTTGTTATTTTGCTACGCTTGATCTCTCTCTCTCTCTCTCTCTCTCTCTCTCTCTCTCTCTCTCTCTCTCTCTCTCTCTCGTATTGACTTGGCTGCGTTTTAGGTGTTCCCCGATCTTTTCATCTTCTGATGGTATTTCGATGAAAATACCATTACTGTATTTCATGTTAGCTGAAGGAGAGAGAGAGAGAGAGAGAGAGAGAGAGAGAGAGAGAGAGAGAGAGAGAGAGAGAGAGAGAGTATATTGGAAGCCACTGGAAAGGAAACTGAACTTTATATCCCGAGTACTTTTTCATTCGAGAGCAGTATTTTAAAAACCGCCATTTGCCCAGTTCCGACGGGGTTTTCGAAATAGATTTAAAAGAGCGCAAGCCAGTTTTCGTATCGGCGTTGCAGGTTCTTTGGTTTTCAAAGGCCTGTTTCCCTTCTGTTCCCATCTCGCGATAAGAAACATAGAGTACTTTTCTTGTTTTACTCTTGGCAAAGTTACCGTACATTTTAAGGTATATTGATTATTACATTCTCAACTCCCCCCCCCGCCCCCATCTCTCTCTCTCTCTCTCTCTCTCTCTCTGTATATTTGTATATTTATATATATATATATGTGTGTGTGTGTGTGTGTGTGTGTATTTATATACATATATATACTGTATATATGTATATATATAGGGAAAAATTACAAATAGGAAATCTCTCTCTCTCTCTTTCTTCAGAAGTTTATTTTGTAATTTGGTGATGTGCGTTTTCTTTCATTAACATTAGGGCGTGATGAGCAGTTACCCAAACACTGCATTATTGACATTTCTCAAAATCTCTCGTGAGTCCAAACGTCTTAACTTTCCTATGTTACTTTCATCTAATTTTCTTAACTGAGACAAACTCGAAGACGTATATACTCGTATACAGTATCTGCAGATTGAAATATGTGTAAACATTGCCACAATCAGGGAAAAATGATCGGAAATGGTCGGACGAAAACAGAGTGGGCGAAAGAATACGGCAATGGAGGAGAACATTACTTACACCGTTCCTCTTTTTCTAATGTTCTGCTCGAAAGCAGGTCCCGTCGAGGGCCATCAGTCTCCTGCCTTTCCAACCTTGAGCTGGCCTCTTGTATTTTTTGGTTACGCCCTCCATGATTTGGGCTTATGTTTGTGTGTCTGTATATATACAATATATATATATATATATATATATATATATATATATATATATATATATTTTATATATATATATATTTTATATATATATATATATATATATATATATATATATATATATATATATATATATATATATATATTGCATTCCATTCTTCCAAAACTTCCAGTGATCCCTGGACTGAATAACGTAATGGCTCCATTTCCAGGTTCTCAGGCCAAACTTTTATGAATTAAATCAATCCAGTGTTTAGCTCGTTTTGTTTCCACGCGAATTCTCCTCTTCCTGCATGGCATAACAATCTTCTCCTTCTGTCAGTGCATTAATTCATTAATTGTTGGTTTTAGAAAGAGCACACATGCACACACACACATATATATATGTACAGTGTACGTATATATACATATATACATGTCTACATATACATACAAACATACATCCATGTATACACAAAATACATAAATACATGCATACATATACACACATACGTAAAGTCATTAATTGTTGGTTTTAGAAAAGAACACATACACACACACACATATATATGTACAGTGTACGTATATATACATAATTACATGTCTACATATACATACATACATACATCCATGTATACACAAAACACATAAATACATGCATGCACACGTAAAGTCATCCGGATGGAAATCAGTTATTCCAGCCAAATCTTCAGCGTCCAGTCGAAGCCCTATTTCTTCGGGATCGCCTTTATCTGTCTAAACGGCTCCTTGCGAGAAGAAGGATCTACATAAACTAATAAAGTTAGGAAGAAGTGCTGCGTAAAAGCCTACAAGTGTAGGCCTATCCTCGCAATAGCCGGACCTGCTGTGGGCGTCTGGTTAAGCCTGTTTCGTTATAGGCGCTCATCCTTTTGAGAGAGAGAGAGAGAGAGAGAGAGAGAGAGAGGGAATAAAGAGAGAGAGAGAGAGACAAAGGGGGAGAGAGAGAGAGAGAGAGAGAGAGAGAGAGAGAGAGAGAGAGAGAGAGAGAGAGAGAGAGAGAGAGAAGGGGGATAAAGAGACAGGGAAGGGGGAATGAGAGAGAGAGAGAAGGGGAGAAAGAGAAAGAGATAAGGGGGTAGAAAAAGAGAGAGAGAAGGGGGAGACTAAGAGAGAGAAAAGGAGATAGATAGATAGAAAGAGAGAGAGAAGGAGGAAAAAAGAGAGAGATAGAGAAAGTAGAGACTGAGAGAGGAAAGGGGTTAGAGAGAGAGACAGACAGACAGACCGAGAGGCAAAACTGAAGAGGAATGGTCACGGAAAAACCTCGATAAATAGATATATGCTAATAACGGCATATTTGTGTCTCTCCCTCCCTCCCTCCCTCCCTTCGCGAGCAGCAGGCATCCTTTTGGTATTCGGGTTTACCCTAATTAATTCCTGTTTTCCTCCCTATTTGTTCCCTTTTCAGGGAATGCCTTTGAAGCGTCTCCCCTTCCTGTTAGCCGTGAGATCGGGGCTCCCAGGCGTTTGCTATTGGAGGCCATCAAATAAGTCTTTATGGTAAAAAGATAATCAACAAAAACAAAAGAGGAGTTTCATGATATTTTGTGGTGTTTTTGGTAATCATCTTGATCTGCTTAAATTTAAGTTTCTTTTAGTGTCTGGTATGCTTGGAAATGGTTTTATTTAATTAATTTTTTATTGAAAAAAGATAAAAGAAAGGGTTTCTTGATATTTTGTGGTACTTTTGGTAATCATCTTTGCCTTTTCGTTTTTAAGATTCTTTCAGTATCTTGTATGCTGAGAAATGGTTTTATTTAATTCATCTTTTATTATTAAGTAAATGTGAAAGGAAGGGTTTCATATTTTGTGGCACTTTTCGTAAGCATCTTTATCTGCTTGTTTTTAAAATTCTTTCAGTATCTTGTATGTTTGGAAATGGCTTTATTTTATTAATTTTTTATTATTAAGTAAATGTGAAAGGAAGGGTTTCATGATATTTTGTGATACTTTTCGTAAACATCTTTTTCTGCTTGTTTTTAAGATTCTTTTAGTATCTTGTATGCTTGGAAATGGTTTTAGTTTTCTGTAAAAGAGAACTATTAAGATGGCTTTGTCTGTCCAGCCTCAGATCTTAAAAGCTACAGAGGCTAGAGGGCTGCAAATTGGTATGTTGATCACCCACCTTCCAGTAATCAAACATACCAAATTGCAGCCCTCTAGTCTCAGTAGTTTTTATCCTATTTAAAGTTAAGATTAGCCGTGGATCGTGCTTCTGGCAACGCTATAAGACAGGCCACCACCGGGCCGTGGTTGAAAGTTTCATGGGCCGCGGCTCATACAGCACCATAAGATGTACAGAAAACTTGATTGCGCCGAAGAAACTTCGGCGCATTTTAAACTCGTTTATATTTATTTGTAATATTAAAAAAACAGAAAGGGTTTTCATGATATTTTGTGCTACTTTTCGTAATCATCTTTGTCTCCTAAAAATTTAAGATACTGTCAGTATCTCATATGTATGTAAATGCTTTCATTTAATTAATTTATTCATTTGTAATATAAATATGTGTTTTGAGTCTGTTATTTTTTTTTATTTGTAATATAAAAACTCATTTTACTTCTTTCAGTTTCTGATTTGGTTCCGAATGATTTACATGAGGTTTGACATATTTTGCTCTTGCTGGTAACGGCCTTTCAGCCAATGTTATTTTATATTTGTAATAATATCCAAGTTTATGTAAGCTTTTCATATGGTTTATAAGTATTAAGTAAGTTTACTATTATTTTACTACTGATATTTTCAAGCATTTTAAAAAATTTCGTTTCGGTGATTTTTAACATCAGGTTTTCACTTGAAACTGTAACCTTTGTTTTCACTGCTCCTTACGTCTCTCTCTCTCTCTCTCTCTCTCTCTCTCTCTCTCTCTCTCTCTCTCTCTCTCTCTCTCTCCCTCCAGCCAGCGATGCTCATCCTTCACTTTTTAGAACCTTTTAGCAGATGTTGACTGCCTTCTACCACTTTAGTTCCCTATACTTACTGTTGTAAACAATCCAGCAGTCCTTTCTCTCTCTCTCTCTCTCTCTCTCTCTCTCTCTCTCTCTTTCCTCTCTCTCTCTTTTCCTCAACTTTTTCCCGTCTCCATTCTTCTCCTTCCCAAAGCTTCTTCCACTTCCTCTTCCTCTTCCGCCTCCTCCTCTTCCACTTCCTTTTCCTCTTCCTCTTGTGCCCCCTCCTCCTCTTCCTCTTCCACTCTCTTTTCCTCTTCTGCCTCCTCCTCCTCCTTTTCCACTTTCTCTTCCTCTTCAGCCTCCTACTCTTCCTCTTCCGCTTCCCTTTTCTCTTCCACCTCCACCTCTTCCTCTTCCACTTCCTTTTCTACTTTCTTTTCGGCCTCTTCCTCTCCCTCCTCTTCCTCTGTTTCCTCTTCATCTTCCTCTTCCTCTTCCTCCATCTTTTCTTCCTCTTCCCCCTCCTCCACTCCATTCCCTTACCCCTCTCCATACCCATCCACATCCTCCTCTACATCTTCCTCCTCACCATCCCTCATCCTGGTCCCCATCCTCTCCCTACCTCCTCCTCCTCCTCCTCTCCCTCTTAAGGAGGAGGAAGATTTCCCTTCTCCTCTTACCTTAAAAGGCTGGGTAGGTATTTTCTTGTAGTGGCGGTCGCGGCTCCCCTTTTCCATAGCCTCCTCCTCCTCCTCCTCCTCCTCCTCCTCCTCCTCCTCCTCCTCCTCCTCCTCCTCCTCCTCCCGATACAAAACCGCCATTGAGGGGATGTTTGTCCTAGGCCAACATTAGCCTCTTAGTAGGTCTAGGTTCGCGCCTTATTTCCTCCCCTCTTTTTTTAGGGCAGAGGTCTTCGTTTGTTTTATATATATTGATATATATGTATTTTGTTGTTTTGTCATTTGTTTTCCCTCATTTGTTGCGCTTTGCTTCCTTCGTTTGTTTCTGTTGTTGTTTGTTTTGCAGATTGTTTTTTTATATATTTATATATATCGTTGTTTTTTCATTTGTTTTCCTCATTTGTTGCGCTTTGCTTCCTCCGTTTGTTTCTGTTGTTGTTTTTCATGCAGATTGTTTTATATATATTTATATAAATTGTTGTTTTGTCATTTGTTTCCCTCATTTGTTGCGTTTTGCTTCCTCCGTTTGGCCCTTGTTCTGTTCACCTGGATTTTGTGTTTTTTTTTTTTTATTTGTGTATTCACATTATAAATAATGTCTTATTTAAGTCATTTTGCATCTAGAAAAATCTTTATAAGGGTTGGAGGTTTTTTCCCTGTACGTTATTAATGAAGTTGTTTTTATATGTGTTGTTTTTTTCAACATTTCTGTCTTCTGGGAGCTAAGCACCTTGCATCTGTCTTAACGACGGAGGGTAGGCTTCCGTAATCTCCTAGCCACCTACACCATAACATCTTTCTCAGTAACCTGTTGTAGGGAAAGCTGAAACGCTGTGTAAGATGTTACAATTACAAGTACAAGTTGCAGGTACAAGTTACAGTTTACAAGTTCTGGCAGCTTTAAGTCGTAGTGTTTAGTAGCGAATAAGTTTAATGATAACGGTTGTATCTAGAGACCTGAAAATATGAAACGCTTTGTAAGAAGTTACAGGTACAAGGTACAAGTACAAGAACAAGTTAGAAGTACTTGTATAACTGGAAGTCATAGTGTTCAGTAGTAAATAAGGTATATCTATAGAACTGAAACTGAAAATTTGAAACGCTGTGTGTAAGAAGTTACAAGTTAAAAGTTAACAAGTTACAAGCTACAAGTATTTACATAGCTGTAAGTCATAGGTTTATTAGTAAATAAGTTAAGTAGTAACAGGTATATCTAGAGAAGTGGAAATTTGGAACGCTTTGTAAGAAGTTACAGTTACAAGTTGCAAGTAC
The DNA here is from genome assembly GCF_040412425.1 of Macrobrachium rosenbergii. NCBI lineage: Eukaryota > Metazoa > Arthropoda > Malacostraca > Decapoda > Palaemonidae > Macrobrachium > Macrobrachium rosenbergii. Next base: position 85,522,601 of record NC_089795.1, read on the forward strand.
AAGCTACAAATATTTACGTAGCTGTAAGTCACTGTATTTAGTAGTAAAGAGGTTCAAAAGTAACAGGTATATCTAGGGAAGTGAACATTTGAAGCGCTGTGTTAGAAGTTGCAGTTACAAGTTGCAAGCACAAGCTACAGATATTTACATGGCTGTAAGTCATGGTGTTTAGCAATGAAGGGGTTCAAAAGTAACAGGTGTATCTAGAGAACTGAAAATAAAAATTTTGTAAAAAATATTTTTGCGAGTTTCTGGAAGTGTAATAAGTAATGGAATGTTAATTTGGCCACAATAACTGTTAAAATTAACCGATTGCATTCGTAATTAATGTTAAGAATGAAGTTTTAACGATTGATTTTCTGAATAATGGTAAACTTATATTGAATTCTATATAAGAGGTATTAGGAAAACAGTAGTTTAATTAGTTTAGGAGTGATTTTAAATTTATCGTCTTAGAAACAAGTTTTGCAACTGTTTATCCTTTCGTTCCTTTTACTGTACCTCCTTTCATATTCTCTTTCTTCATCTCACTCTCCACCCTCTCCTAACAATTGATTCATAGTGCAACTGCGAGGTTTTCCTCCTATTACACCTTTCAAACCTTTTACTGTCAATTTCCATTTCAGCGCTGAATGACCTCATAGGTCTCAGTGCTTGGCTTTTGGCCTAAATTCTGTATTCAATTCAGTTCAACTGCTTATAGCTTATGATACTGAGAATGACAAAGGAAATACAAATTGCTTAATTGAGGAACCGTTTCAGTGTCCTGATGTGAATCTTGCAGATAACTTTGCAAGGAAGCGTTAAAGATTTGGATCGAGTCTCCACTGAGCAAATCATCGTATTTGTCAAAGCAGATCTTATACAACAGCGTCTTCAGGACATTAGCCGAGGCAGATCTTCGTTTGAGGTTCGGCAAGAAAATGAACGAATACTGAAACGTGCTGTAACCGTGGTTAAGAAGGATGACACACACACACACACACACACACACACACACACACACACACACACACACACACACACATATATATATATATATATATATATATATATATACACAGTATACACAGTATACATGCATACATATATATATATATATATATATATATATATATATATATATATATATATATATATATATATATATATATATATATATATATATATAACAGGACTTCATTTCATTCACACAGGATGGTATCTGATAGCTATTTTATTAAAAAAAAAGTTTAGGGTAAAACCTCAGCGTGATTTTCTAAATAATGTGGAATAGATCCACAACAATAATAGCGCACAGGAATGGCTTTCAGCTCTTCATCACGTAAAGCCAGTTTTAATTTAGGCGGAACCATCAAACATTAAAAAACAAATGTAACCATAATACAGGCTAAAAATACTACAAATATGAAAGTAATGGACCAGTGGATAACTGTCTGTAGTTAAATTGCCTTTGTGGATCTCTCTCTCTCTCTCTCTCTCTCTCTCTCTCTCTCTCTCTCTCTCTCTCTCTCTCTCTCTCTCTCATTTTTCAGACCCTTCACCAGGATGTTATCATGACTTTTATACATGAAGCCTTTGAGGCAAACCCACACCACCTCATTTTTCTAAAGGCTTTAATGGATTACCTTATAGATCTGCCCATGGGAGGGGAAGGGGGGTGATCATGATCCTGCGCAGTGATTGGTCAATTTAAACTTGAGTCCTGAGTCTTACCTTCCCTTTCTTCTTCTCCCTCTAGTGATTGCGAGGCTTTTGATTTTCTTCAGCCCTGATTGACAGCTGTGTAACGCCCTCGGTGATTTTCTCTCAGTGATCGGCTGGTGGAAGTATCCCACGTTGTGACTGGCCAATTTAAACTTGGACCATGCGCCCAGTTGATGATGATTGGCTGCTGAACTCCCTCGTCCGTTCGTGACCGTTGCTTGATTCAAATTTGGGTCGGATTTGGTCACTTGTGGGAGGTTGCAAAGACCACCTTCGACCTTCGGGAGTTTCTGCTGGACCCAAGCTGACGCGACTTTGAAATGCTTGATGGACAGACAGAAGGATTAAATATTTGGACCGCTTCTCATTACAGAGCCGGAGATGTCACCTGGATCCTAAAGGATAATTTAATGTGGTTGTATAGTTTTTTTTAATGAAATAGAGAAAGCGATGTCTTTAATAATCAGTTATCATCTTCATGTTGCCATATATTATACGATTTCAAATTTAACAACTTATAATTATTTTATTGACATTATACTGTACAGTATAAGGCTTATATCTTAAATACACGTTATATATATACATATACATATATATATGTATATATATATATAAATGTGTATATGTGTATATATATATATATATATATATATATATATATATATATATATATATATATATATATTGTATATATACATACACGTGTATGTATATGAGAGAGAGAGAGAGAGAGAGAGAGAGAGAGAGAGAGAGAGAGAGAGAGAGAGAGAGAGAGAGACTAATTTTACTTTGGAAGGTTTGTAAATTAAGTATTAAACTTTGTAGGAGAGCCTTTATTACCACCAGTCCTTT
>NC_089795.1:85532662-85555162 GCF_040412425.1 Macrobrachium rosenbergii
AATATACCACATTTTATCTACCACTTCCACACTACTGCTGGCTTTAATGGGTAGAATTTGGCGAAAAGACGCCAGAAGATGTGCCCTAGTGGCGCCTTTATGCGACTGTTCCCCTAAATATGCCATTCCCTTTGTTTCAACCCCGTAGGGGAGTAATGCCGTCAGTGCACCTCACGCGGTGCACTGTAGGCCTTGCGTAAGGTTCTTTGCGGCGTCCCTTCGGCCAACCCTAGCTGCAACACCTTTCATTCCTTTAATTGTACCTCTGTTCATATTTTCTTTCTTCCATCTTACTTTGCACACAACTGTTTCGTAGTGGAACTGCGAGGTTTTCCTCCTGTTACACCTTTCAGACATTTCTGCTCTCAATTTCCCTTTAAGCGCTGTATGATCTCATAGGTCCCAGCGCTTGGCCTGTGTCCTAAATTTGATAGCCCATCCCATTCCTTTTGTTCCAAAAGCGTAAAAACTGCACCTTTGCAAAAGCTCTCGCTTTCTCTCGTCGCATTACACAGCTTCCGTCTTTGGAAGTCTTCCTGGGGTCAACGTTTCTCAAACTTCACATCTAATATTTTTTAATCTCTTCGGTTAAGTTAATCGGATTCGCCGGAAACTTGATATTATAAACCGTGACGCAAGTTTGTTTTGATAATTCCTTGCGATATTCATTTTGCGCAACATATCCTCTCGCTTTGCTTTTCCTTTGTGCCCTTGAAATGATATTAAGGTTCGCTTGATTTTATTAGCGAGTGGCTCTGGGCGAGAGTGCGAGAGTGGCGGTTCAGTCGTTTCAGTAATCGTATTATTCCTCTCCTACAGATCTTTTGAAAGTTTTCATTTATATATAGCATGCATATAAATGTATTTAGACGAGAAAATGAAGGAGAATTTGAAGAGGTGTGGTTACAAAATGCTCAGTTTCATGGCTGGAGAATTTGAAGAGGTTTGGTTTCAAAATGCTCAGTTTCATGGCTGGAGAATTTGAAGAGGTTTGATTACAAAATGCCCAGTTTCATGGCTGGAGAATTTGAAGAGGTTTGATTACAAAATTGCAAAATGCCCAGTTTCAAAATGCTCAGTTTCATGGCTGAGAATTTGGAAGAGGTTTGATTATAAAATGCTGTTTCATGGCTGGAGAATTTGAAAAGGTTTGATTTCAAAATGCTTGGTTTCATGGCTGGAGAATTCGAAGAGGTTTGATTTCAAAATGCTCAGTTTCATGGCTGGAGAATTTGAAGAGGTTTGGTTTCAAAATGCTCATTTTCGTGGCTGGAGAGTTTGAAGAGGTTTGATTACAAAATGCTCAGTTTCATGGCTGGAGAATTTAAAGAGTTTCATGGCTGGAGAATTTGAAGAGGTTTGCACAAATGCCCAGTTTGAAGAGGTTTGGCTGAGAATTTGTGGCTGGAGTTTGAAGGTTTATAAAATGCTGTTTCATGGCTGGAGAATTTGAAAAGGTTTTATTTCAAAATGCTGGAGAATTTGGTTTTTCAAAATGCTCAGTTTCACGGGTGAATTTGAAGAAGTTTGAATGGCTTGAGAAGAGGTTTGATTTCAAAATGCATCAGTTTCATGGCTGGAGAATTTGAAGTGGTTTGGGTACAAAAATACTGAGTTTCAAAATGCTCATTTTCATGGCTGGAGAATTTGAAGAGGTGAATTTGAAGAGGTTTGATTACAAAATGCTCAGTTTCATGGCTGAAAATTTGAAGAGGTGATTACAAAATGCTCCAGTTAAAAATGCTCAGCCCAGTTTCATGGCTGGAAAATTTGAAGAGTTTCGTTGCTGGAGTGTGGTTTATAAAATGCTCAGTTTCATGGCTGGAAAAGGTTTGTTACAAAATACTCAGTTTCATGAGAGAATTGTGGTTTTACAAAATGCTCAGTTTCATGGCTGGAGAATTTGAAGAGATTACAAATGGTTTACTAGAGAAAAATGATTTCAAAATGCTCATTTTCATGGCTGGAAAATTTGAAGAGGTGGCTGGTTAAAAATGCTCAGTTTCTTGGCTGGAGAATTTGATCACAAAAAGTTTCATGACTGAATTTGAAGAGGTTTGGATACAAAATGCTCAGTTTCATGGCTGGAAAAAAAGGGTTTTAAGAGGTGATTTTGTGTTAAAAATGCATGGTCAGTTTCATGGCTGGAGAATTTGAAGAGGTTTGATTACAAAATGCTCAGTTTCATGGCTGATAATTTGAAGAGATTTGATTTCAAAAAAATGCATGGCTGGAGAATTTCAGTGTGGTTTCATGGCTGGAAAATTTGAAGAGGTGTGGTTACAAAATTCTCAGTTTCATGGCTTGAGAATTTGAAGAGGTTTTTATTTCAAAATGCTCAGTTTCAATGCTGGAGAATTTGAAGAGGTTTCATTATAAAATGCCAAGTTGCACGGTTTGATTGTGCTGTGAGGTTCTAAGACAAACGAGAAAGTAGGTAAAATATGACGTCACTTAAAACAGACTGAAATCTGAAAGAGTGGTTCTCAATCTTCGTTTTAGTGATGGACGTCATTATTCTCCATACTCAAATAAAAAATCAGCACACCGTACATGCAGAAATATACTGTACAAACAAAGACCATATCAGAAGAATTAGATAAATTTAAGCGTTATGGATGGATACTGACATAAAAAAAATGATAATCACCTTTCTACCTCTCATCTACATTTTGAATCTCATCTACCTTGTGCCTCTCATCTACCTTAGCCTCTCATATACCCTCTTCCTCTCATCTACCTTTCTCTCTCCTCTCATCTACCATTCTCTCTCTCTTCTCTCTCTCTCTCTCTCCTGTCATTGACATTCGGCCTATATATTTTCCTCTATAAATTCCCTCGCTTCCTTTTTTTTTTTGCGGCTGACGTCATTCCTGGCTCTAAATTCCATACTCTATCGAATTAGAAATATCCAGAGAGAGAGAGAGAGAGAGAGAGAGAGAGAGAGACTCTTAGCATGTTTATGATCCGTGTAGAGGAAATTAAGTGGAAGAAGCGATACAGAATGGTAGGTGAGGAAATACGACCTTTTACTTGATGATGATGTTGGTTCGAGTCTTTTGAGAAACTGGGTGATTTTAGATATGCTCTCTCTCTCTCTCTCTCTCTCTCTCTCTCTCTCTCTCTCTCTCTCTCTCTCTCTCTCTCTCTCTATTTTATTGCATTTCGATCCATTCATCGGCCGTCTTTTGGCCATTTCAGAATGTTAGAGGAATATCGGAGTTCGCATAAACTCCCTTTTCAATATTTCTGGTCTCCTCTTCGAATCTGAGATCGTGGGCATTCAGAAACTTCTTCTCCCCGGCTCTTGCTGTCTCGATAGTCAAAGGTCACGACCTGACCTCTAATGAGCGCTGTTTGACGTCAGTTAGGCGAAGCGTTTCGCAAACTGATTCATTACCCGATTTAAACTGCATGTTTTTTCTTTCTTTCGTTCTTTAAATCTTTAGCTGAAAACCCTAATTGGCAGCAAATTGTGAAGCCCAAGAGGGCTCCAAAAGGAACCAGCATGCAGAGAGAGATAAGTTATAGGGAAATGCGATAAGTAAATAAATATGAATGAATTGAAAATAAAACCGGTACACCTGAAATTCAGGAGACGTCAGTAGCAGCAGAGAGCAGGAAAGAATTTGCTCCTCGTTTAAATGTTAGGAATTCAGAAGATTCCACAACTCCAAAAGGCGAACTATTCCACATTTTAGCTGCAGCCAAGATAAAACTCCTAGCAAACTTGAGTAGTATTAAACCTGATGCTGGAAAATTGACTCACCGTTTGCAGAAGGGGTCTGTGCAGTCTCTACAGTCGAAATCAAGAGACGTGAGTGGGTGTCTGGGGAGTTTTAAGTTTTAATTGCGACTACTACGACTGAAGATGCATCATAAGAGCACGTTAGAGGCATTATTTAGCATTAGTCTCCCAAACTTTGCACTACTTTACCTAATATTGTTTCCATATCCTTGACAAACCTGAAGTAGCTAGTTCATATTCGTATCTATTCAAGAAATTTTGAGCAAGTCAGGGAAATTATTATGCTTCTTGGTACAGAATTTTGTGACAAGTGGCTATTCGCCCCTCCCCCCCCACAAAAAAAACTTGTTTAGTTAAACTACTATAGTTTTATGGCACTGGACTTCTGCCTTTCTTTGCCTTTTTGATGTTCTGCAACATTTTCTCAGTGGATTTTCAAGTTGCAATCGTAATGCATTTCATAATTTAAAAATGAAAAAAAAAATGGCCCATCATGTTTGGAAAACATATTAGCAAAAGGAAATCAGACTCATGTTATTTATCATCAGTATTGTTATCGCTTTTGTTAGAATCAATCGAGCTGTTATTTGTTATCAGTATAGCTATTGTTTTTGTTGAATCAGTAGAGTTGTTCATTGTTTTCCTAACTCATAATAACAACTTTGTAAAAAAAATGTTTATAATGTACTTGACAAAATAGAACGGTATAGAGGTGCACTTAATTGTTTTGAAGTACATTTTCAATAAAAGATTAAAGGTAACGGACAAGGATTTGAAATATATATATATGTATGTGTGTATGTATGTATGTATGAATGTATGTATTCACAGACACAACCACACACACATGTATATATATACACATTGTGTTAGAACCTTGCAGATGAAAGTAAAAACATGAAATCATATAAGTATTATATTCGGCATGGAATTTAATTAAATATCAAAGTCACTCTGAAGCAAGCTAATGCATTCGAGTTGAATTTCCAGCATTGCATTATTTCCTTTAAGTGAAATCTATTTTTCGGCAAATTCCGTGAAACCTATTTTGATGGGTTGCGATTCCCACGAGAAAATTTAATTTATCATTTTTAAAAATGTCATTGCCTGGCAGTTTTTCACGAAGTGGTTTCATGGGAAATTGTCGCTGTGTTCTCTCTCTCTCTCTCTCTCTCTCTCTCTCTCTCTCTCTCTCTCTCTCTCTCTCTCTCTCTCAGACAATGAAAGTAAGTGCTTTAAACATACTCTCCTTTCGAAACATATTGTGATGCCATTGAGAAACTGCCATTCCATTCTCTCTCTCTCTCTCTCTCTCTCTCTCTCTCTCTCTCTCTCTCTCTCTCTCTCTCTCTCTGTGGGTCAGACAATTGAAGTAAGTGCTTTAAACATACTCTCCTTTCGAAATATATTATGATGCCAAGGGAGATTGTCATTGCATTCTCTCTCTCTCTCTCTCTCTCTCTCTCTCTCCTGCCAAGGAAATGATATATTGTAATATGTCTTCATTTCGGCCATATGCGCTTGAGACCGGACCGTTACCTAATAAATATGTTGCCCTAAAATGGAAAATTGCAGTATCTGCAAAATATTCGAAATTGAGATATGCCACCTATTGGGCTCGTGAAACACTAATACACAAGTTACTGCAGTTTCAGAATGATTCTTCAATGCTTTATTTAGGGGGCCCCATTTGAAGTATCTGCAAAATCGATAGTAAGGCAAGGGAAAACTGCATTGTCTACAATTTTTGTCAGTTTTGTATTTTTGCAGATACTACAGTCTTCCATTTCAGTTGGATATCAGTATGTAATTATAATGCAGTAGGTGGTCTTTTGCATGTTCCACACACATACATACATATATATATATATACACACACACACACATATATATATATATATATATATATATATATATATATATATTTATTTATTTATTTATTTATAGACGTATGTATATGTATTTTTATATATACAGATGTATTCCATAATACTAATATATACATATTTTGTATTAAAGAGTAAAGAATTCTTTTAGACGTGAGAGACCCTGGTAATTGTGAAGCCAGATAACACACAATCAAGCAGTATCTCAAGAAAGTTAGTAGATAGCTAGGTATTTTAAGCAACTGGCGACTATATTGTCTTTTACATATTTTTATATTTTTATTCAGTTAATAATGGAAATTAGTTTGTCCCTCTGAAGACGCCATTAAATAGAATATTACGGAAATTTCCTCTCTGTGCCTGTTCTTGAAATTAATTAAGCATCACATAAAGTAATATGTTTGCTTGACTTCCAATTAAGACTTGGAGAGAGAGAGAGAGAGAGAGAGAGAGAGAGAGAGAGAGAGAGAGAGAGAGAGAGAGAGAGAGATGCTTTTGAGGGTTATTGGACCCTGAATGCAGGTCGGTTTTTTCAAAATAAATCCTGAATACAAGATATAATTCCAAATTCAAACCGGTTTTTGAGGTCAACTCCCACTTTATCTGTAGCTGTTATGATGTTATCTTCGTACTTTACCTCATCTGCTTTTAGTGCAATTTGCTTTATTTTTTATGGTCCTGTTAAAGTATTTTGTATAATTCCCCCTCTTTTTCGCCTAGACTGCGTTTTATAATCTCTTTCAACTTAAACTTTTTATTGCATTGTTCTAAGATACTCTCTCTCTCTCTCTCTCACTCTCTCTCTCTCTCTCTCTCTCTCTCTCTCTCTCTCTCTCTCTCTCTCTCTGTCTTCAATTATCATGGCTTGCCTAAAGTCCTTATTTTTCACTTTCAGTACTGTTTTTTCCTCGCAGCTCTCTCTCTCTCTCTCTCTCTCTGTATGTCTTTACTTGCCTAAGTCCACTTTTTTACTTTGTGTTTCGTCTTTTTTCATCACGACTCTCTCTCTCTCTCTCTCTCTCTCTCTCTCTCTCTCTCTCTCTCTCTCTCTCTCTCTCTCTCTCTCTCCATCTTCTCTTGCTTCGAGTTCTTTTTTTTTACTTTCGGCGTTTCGTTTTTCCCTCTCAGCCTTCAGAAATAGCCACTACACTTTCTCCACGGGAGTTGAAAGGCTTTCCATACTCGAAATTTGAAAGTGTTTCCATACTCGAAATTTGAAAGTCTTTCCATATTCGAAACTTGAAAGTCTTTCCATATTCGAAACTTGAAAGTCTTTCCATATTCGAACTCCATTCCTCTGCCTCTATCCAACATGGCGGTGTTTTGCATAGGAAGAGCCAACACCCACTGTTGTACCTCGAGCTATTTAGTCGATGCAGCCAAGAATGGTATGGTCGTTGGGGATACGGGTTGTGAGTGTGTGTGGGGAGGGCGGGCCGGGGGAGGGGATTGGTTAGAGGGAGTTGGGAGTTGGGAAGCGGGAGCAAGCACTCTAGGCAACACGAAATCGAAAGAGGAGAACTTTTCTCCTGGGCGTTGGCTCTCTTTTTTAAAGTAAACATTCGCGTTCGCAGACTTCCTCAAGGAAATGCGTATTATGTTTTGGTTAATTTGGCAGTTCAGATCTTTTCTCAGTCGTCTTCGCTAATGCATTTGATGTTGTTGACGGTCGTGGTTAGGTTGTACACCCAAATTTGAATTAGGGGAAATTGTGAAGCTGGAAATTAGATCGTCAGTTATAGTTTTCTGTACAAGAAAACTATTGTGCCGCCTTTGTCTGCCCTTCGTCAGATTCTAAATACTACTGAGGCTAGAGGGCTGCAAATTGGTATGTTGATCATCCACCCTCCAATAATCAAACGTACCAAATTGCAGCCCTCTAGCCTCAGTAGTTTTTATTTTATTTAAGGTTAAAGTTAGCCATAATCGTGCTTATGGCAACCATAGAGGATAGGCCACCACCAGGCCGTGGTTAAAGTTTCATGGGCCACCGTTCATAGAGCATAATACCGAGACCACCGAAAGATAGGTCTGTTTTCGTTGGCCTTGATTATACGCTGTATCGACTGTACAGGAAAACTCGATTGAATAGAAGAAACTTTGGCGTATTTTCTACTTGTTTTTCATTTATTTTACTTGTTGGTTTTGACTGGTTTGTTGCCTCGTTGGTTTTGACTGGTTTGTTGCCTCCTAATGAATATTTATTGAGATTCAACTGAATGTTTAGCATTTTATGTCGTGTTTTTCTTTCTAGGTAAAAAGCATCACAGCCTAATGATCAATACATATAAACCTACTAATGGATATTTGTATACTGTACACAATACAAAAATAGCATCATATGAAAATGTGGTTTCATTTTATTATTTATCTATACATCTCGAACCGATACCCTGCTACTTTGTCTTCAGGTCCCAACATTTACGAAATTGAATTGCGTAGTTTGCCAGTCTCTTTCCACAGAACAGCGATAATCGAAATAATTCTATGAAAACCCCCCCGGGGGAGGGCGGGGTAGTGCCGTCAGTTACCTCACGCGGTGCACTGTGGGCATTACTTAAGGATCTTTGCAGCGTGCCTTCGGCCTCCAGCTACAACCCCTTCCGTTTCTTTTACCGTACCCCCTTTCACATTCTCTTTCTCCCATCTTACTTTCCTCAACCCTCTCCTAACAATTGATTCATAGTGCAACTGCGAGGTTTTCCTCTTGTTACGCCTTTCAAACCTTTTACTGTCAATTTCCGTTTCAGCGCTGAATGACCTGATAGGTCCCAGTGCTTGGCCTTTGGCCTAAATTCCATATCCAATCCAATCCATTGCACCAAAGGTATCTCTGTTTATTTTTGTTTTCATTCTCGAATTGATCAACTTCGTATGACAATCACTGACGTGAGATTTTTCAGCATGATTAACTGTATATTTTTAAATTTAGGCTATCCCCCGTAGGAAATTAGTGTTGTCAGTGCGCCTCATGTTGTGCACTGTAGGCATTACCCAAGGTTCTTTGCAGCGTCCCTTCGGCCCCTAACGGCAACTCCTCTCATTCGGTGTTATTGTACTTCCGTCCATATTCTCATTCTCCATCCCATCTCACCCTTTACACGCTCTCCTAACAATCATTTCAGCATTATTTTCAGAGCTGAATGACCTCGTAGGCCCCAGGAGATTTGCCTTTGGCCTAAATTTTACATTCCAATTCCAATTACAGTTTAGTGATGACACAGAAAATAAAAGAGTTTGTCATCAAGTCTAGATAGAAAACGGGGGCTAATTTTAGAGTGACTAAATGTGTATGAAAGATCAGAATAAAAGAGGGAAAGCAGAGAAATTGAATAATTAATGACAATCGGAAGAATTATTGGGAAGAGAGAGATGGGGTAGAAAAGATATGATTATGAGGGTAATATCTGGAAAAGCAATAGAGAAAGAGGGTAAGAAGACGATTAAATGGAAGGAGAATTGTGTAATCTTTTGGAAAAGTAGTTGAGATAGAAAATAAGATGAAAATAAAAGTGAGAGAGAACAAAAGAGAGAGAAAGAGAGAGACATTTTTAATTGGTGTCTGTGAGCGCTTATTTTCCAGGACGAGAGAGAGAGAGAGAGAGAGAGAGAGAGAGAGAGAGAGAGAGAGAGAGAGAGAGAGAGAGAGAGAGAGAGAGAGCCGAGTGTTCAACTGATGAGTGTGAAAGCAACCTTTATAAAAGGGTTAGACAAACAATGTATGCACGTATATATATATATATATATATATATATATATATATATATATATATATATATATATATATATATATGTGTATATGTGTGTGTGTGTGTGTGTGTGTGTATGTATATGTATATATACATATATATATATATATATATATATATATATATATATATATATACACACACATATATATATATATATATATACATAGACAGACACACACACACAGATAGATATATACATATAGAGAGAGAGAGAGAGAGAGAGAGCGCCGAATGTTTAACTGATGACTGTGACAGCGGCCTCAACAGAAAGATTAGATAAACATACAGAGAGAGAGAGAGAGAGAGAGAGAGAGAGAGAGAGAGAGCATTGGAATAGCTGTCAATAAAAGAAGTCATGTTTTCAATGCAACTGGATATCGGGGCGCCATTGTTGTTGCGAGTTATTTATGCCAATCCGCTGAGTGGCGGATATGCGCGCAAAATTCTTAACCAGGGGCAATGGAAATATAAAATGGATATTATTGAATTGATATCCATCGGTTTTTTAACAAAGAAATAAAAGCAGAACTATGAAAAAAAGGCTTGGCTATTGTTAGGGTAATGGGAATATAAAAATGGATATTATTGAATTGATATCCATCGGTTTTTCAACAAAAAACAAAAGACACAGTAATAAAAAAAAAAAAGCTTAGCGCCGAGGGGCTTGGCTATTGTTAGTGATAACTCCATTCTTTTCATACGTAACGATCAGCCATCACAAGTAGGCATGTTAAAATTTCCAAGGGCGGGGGGGCGGCCTTTGTTTGTTGTTCTTTTGTAGGGAAACAAAGAGATAAAACAAAGATGGCTGCAGTAACTTTCTGCATCGCTTCGGGGGAAGAAGACGAAGGCAGCTGGCGCGCAGAAAGGGTTTCCAATACTTATTCGTCCAGAGGGTTTTATTGCCAAATGTTATTTATACGCGATCAGATACTATATCATCCTATGGACCCCTTCTCTCGATATGGTTTCCAAAGCTTTGTTTCTTTTGCTTATTTTATAGTTTTAGAGGCTAATTCTCGCTGACAGTTCGCTAGACAGAGGCGAGACTAATAGGATTAATGGATCGCTTTTGAAAGATAAAACATTCCTTCAATACACCGTGGTTTGGCATGACATCTTGTTTAGCAGTACATAATATACCATTCCCGCTCCCTTTCTTTAGTTTTCCTGTCCAACCTCTCCAACTGTTACCTCTGAGGGCATTTGTGGGTTTTATTTATTCCCAGTTCCATCTTTAGATCCTCGTACTTCATCTCCATTATTTTCTGGATCCCTCTATCTTGCTGTCCAGCCCCTCCAACTCACTCTTTTCACTTTCCTGGGTGCTGAATGACTGCAAGCACCCCAGTGCTTGACTTGACAGCCTAATAAATTTCACGAATCAAATCAAAATATCCAAAATCATTTTAACATGTCGGACTTTCCTGTCTCATGTCTTCTTGATATGTCTTTCCCATTCAAAACTAAACAAGTAAAAAATGCGCCGAAGTTTCTCCGGTGCAGTCGAGTTTTCTGTACAGCGTATAATCAAAGCCACCGAAAATAGATTTATCTTTCGGTGGTCTCGGTATAATGCTGTATGAACCGCGGCCCGTGAAACTTGAACCACGGTTCGGTGGTGGCCTTTCCTATATCGTTGCCAGAAGCACGATTATAGCTAACTTTAACCTTGAATAAAATAATTAACTACTGAGTCTAGAGGGCTGCAATTTGGTATGCTTGATGATTGGAGGGTGGATGATCAACATGCCAATTTGCAGCCCTCTAGCCTTAGTAGTTTTTAAGATCTGAGGGCGGACAGAAAAAAGTGCGGACGGACGGACAAAGCCGACACAATAGTTTTCTTTTCAGAAAGCTAAAAGGGAATAATTTTCTACTAAAGAACAATCCTCAACACCATTCTCGTAGAGCCAGTAATCTCCTGTACGAAAGGAATCCGTCAGCTAGAATCGAATCCCCGGGTACGAGATAAAAAGGCTCCCCCCACCCCCACCCCTCTGGCTCAATGCCAAGACAACCTTCCAAAAATCTACATGCCCCTTACGCCCTCCTCTCTCCTGTCGGGACAGAACTACAAGGGAACAGTTTCTGTAAAGACGCCTTCGTTGGCACCTCGAGGTTTCCTTTCATGCCAGCTAGGTGGGCGACTGGCCCCTCACTGTGTGATTGGGTTATTGTTATTCTATTATTATTCAGGAGATGAACCCTATTCATATTGAACAAGCCCACCACAGGGGCCATTGACTTGAAAATCAGTCTTCCAAGGAATATGGTGTTAAATAGGAAGAAGTAAGAGCAGGTAAAGGGAAATACAGAAAGAAGAGAACTCATTAAAAAGAAAAAATGAATTAATAAATAATGAAAAATGTATTCAAATGCAAGGAAAATAGTATTAGGGCAGTAATGCACTGCATCTTCGCTTGAACTTCTGAAGTTCCAATTGCACGAAATCCTCAGTGAGAATATTCCACAGTCCAACGGCGTGAGGAATAAAGGACCTCTGGAACCGAGAAGTTCCACAGCGAGGCACATTTACTGCATATTGGTGCTGCTTTTCAGCAAATCTGGTTGCTCTGGGCAGGAAAGGGGGATCAGTTCATCGATTTAGATGAGTTTTGAGAAGGACATTCCAGTTTCCTGTTATTGCAGAGATCTTGGTTCATCTCCTGATGAAGGGATTCCTTGTTTTGTTTTAGGGATTCCTTGTTTTGTTTGAGGAGGTGCCAGAAGAATTAGTGCTATTTATGTCATTCCGTCTGTCTCGTGGACTTTTATTTCTGCTCTGTGAAAATTTTTTTTCCATTCTCTCCGAATGAGTATTGGAACTTTTCCAATAATAATAATAATAATAATAATAATAATAATTAATTATTATTTATTATTATCTTAGATTTTTATTTTATTATTATTGTTTTAGTTCTTTTTATTATTATTATTATTATTATTATTATTATTATTATTATTATTTATTATTATTATTATCTTAGAGTTCTTTTCTTGCGTGCGAGCGGCGTTTTGTCTTCGATCCTCGGATACAGTTGTTTCTCAACGCTCGGTGCATGTCTCCTTGCCGTGGGGAGGAGAAAGGTTTCTTTATGTTAGTGTTGGTTTTATTATTATTATTATTATTATTATTATGTTTATTATGTCTTTTTATTATGGACGGTCCTATGATTATTATTATTATGGTGGTCATTATTAGGAACCGAGGCATTATTATTAGTAGCTGTTGGTTTTTTCAACGCCCAAGTCCTTCTAAAGATGTATAGGGATAAGAAAAGTAATACCAATAGAACTGCACAGCTGAAATAATCGTTCAGAGATCAGTTATTCACGTTAACAATTATTTTCCCAACCAGTTTTTCAGAATGAAGACCACTCTTACCCATTATTACACTGCTCTTATCAACAGTCCTGACGAGATTCACTTGATCTGGACAGACTTCATTTGCCATATGACTTTAGTTAAGAATCTCTCAAGCAGTTTAGATTGTCCAGAAGAAGAACCTATTGTGAAATGTCTTGCAGTTTCGTATTGTCTTCCTAGAAGTTAACAAAAAATTGGAAAAATATCCTGTGACAGTGGGCTTTATACCAATGCTAATCATGCTTTTTCAGTGGGTGCTATGATGTTCGAGGAGCATTTTAAATCAGTAATACGATTCAATTAAATGTTTTAAATAATCAGGCCGTCAGATTGACGTTATATTTCTTTCCATATTGAGTCTGTTTCATATTGAAAATATTTTGGTGGACATCTCACTCCATCACATCACAACATGGAACAGATATCTGCATTACACTTATACCCCCTTTTGATCCACTCCCTTTTCAACTCAGCAAAAATTCATGTGAACTTTACAAGCAGAAACACAGCCGCCGCTCTCAACGACAGTATCAAATAAGCCGGGTCATACGAGAGATAGTGGGACGCTAACTTAATTACCAAGGCGTTTTAAGATTCCCTTTGACCTAAGTTTGTAGATTAATGTGAGCACCGCGAGGGTTTACTTCGGGTCTCACGAAAAGGGCTGCAAATGTGCTAGATGCATCATGTGCTCAGCTCGAATTTCCTTTATGTGGATGTTGCAGCCATCTGCTAGTCTTTGGTGTGGATCAGGTGAGCATTTGCATATACACACACACACACACATCCGAAGGGAGTTAGTGCATTACTCTGATCAAGTTTAAGGATGATTTTTTTCCTAGAGACCAGGCGAGAGAGAGAAATTGTGTGAGATAGAGTGTTGTTGGCCGGTGGTATTGTGCAGTTTTTTCTTTGGAATCTGCGTCACCCGCCACCGGACGGCGATGATGGAGGGAATCGTTGCTAAGAGGAAGAGAGAAGGTTCTTTGCAGCGTCCCTTCGGCCCTTAGCTGCGACCCCTTTTATTCCTATTATATTGTACCTCCGTTCATATTCTCTTTCTTCCATCTTTCCTCAACCCTCTCCTAACCATCGATTCATAGTGCAACTGCGAGGTTTATGTTACACCTTTTCAAACTTTTTCACTGTCTGTTTCAGTTTCAGCTCTGAATGACCTGAAAGGTCCCAGCGCTTGGCCTTTGGCCTATTTTATATTCTGTTCTACACACACACACACACACACCTTCTCTTGGAAGTGAACCGCATGCGCGGTGATATTCGTGGAACGCTTTGAATCAGTAATACGATTCCGCTAAATGTTCTAAATAACTGGGCTAGTAAAATGACGTGATATTTTTTCCATAATAACTCGGTGTTACCTTTAATGTTTTGGTAAAATGTATTTCATCTTGCAAAATATTAGCTGTTACCTCTATAAGAGGAAAATCCGATTTTAGTTGCTGCAATTAAACAACTTGTAAAACTGCGTCAGTACATTAAGGTTTTTTTATTAACCTTTTTATAGCTACTGATTTTTTTTTGACTAGTGCTTTAATAAACTTACTATTTTATTGAGCCAGACGAGAAGCAAAATCACCCATTAATGCCATCTGCCAATTGAATGGCCTTACTGGACCATCTTTATCTCAGCCACCAACAGCACGTTAATGATTTTATGGTATAAACCTAGATTCAAATTTTCAAAGTGCGTATATTATGTGTCATAATTTTTCAAGCTCATAGTTGATTCTGGGTAGTTATTTTGTTTTTGCCTGGAAATATGTTATTTTATGATTTTGTTATGTCATGGATATTCACGGAGATGTATGATTTTGTTATTTCATTTCATGGAAATATTTATTTTAATATATTTTGTTATTTTATGGAAATATATTATTTTCTTATTTTCTTATTTCATGGAAATATGTCTCGTTATTTTATTTGACGGAAATATATTTTGTTATTTTCTTATTTTATGCAATGTATTTTGTTATTTTCTTATTTCGTGGAAACATATTCCGATATTTACTCATTTCAAGGAAATGTATTACTTTCATATTTAAAGGAAACATATTTTGTTATTTCTTATTTAATGAAAATATATTATTTTGTTTTTTTTATTTCATGGGAATATATTAAGGGACGGAACTTGGGCAAAAATGTATTATTGTGTAGTCCATGATGATAGGATATTTCCAATCATGTCTCTTCCTCATTTCATAAAACATCTCATCATTCAAAGGATTTTTGATGAAGAAATGTCAAAATTTCAAAACTCCTGAAAAAATAAGAAACCTGTTTCATCCGGAGGAAGGAATCCTACTTCCTCTTGTGTGGAATCGTAACAACTGTCAGGCTGCCTCTTCTCTCATTTGCACTGTTTAGATCAGTATCAAAGTGACTGCAAGTTTAGGTAATTTTCTGCCCTTTATATATATATATATATATATATATATATATATATATATATATATATATATATATATATATATATAGACAGTAATATATATGTGTATATATATATATATATATATATATATATATATATATATATATATATATATATATATATATGTATATATTAGAGGCATGTGTGACTATATTCAAGTAGAGAGCGTAAGGAGAGAAAGCACATATTTCATCATATATTACAAACATATTTATCCCCACGGTTATCTGTTGACGGTTGGAGAGATCCCAAAGGTCCTCATATTTCACGGTGCAAGAGTTCCCAATTCCTTTCGGAAAGGATTCAGTGCCAGGAAAGGAGGGTTTAAAACTCTCTCTCTCTCTCTCTCTCTCTCTCTCTCTCTCTCTCTCTCTCTCTCTCTCTCTCTCTCTCTCTCTCTGTGCGTAGAACTGCAAGAAAATGATGGCACTTTTATTGGTGTCTCTCTCTCTCTCTCTCTCTCTCTCTCTCTCTCTCTCTCTCTAGAAGAGCAAGAAAATTAATGACAATGGTTTTCTCTCTCTCTCTCTCTCTCTCTCTCTCTCTCTCTCTGGCGTAGAAGAGCAAGAAAATTAATGACAATGGTTTTAGTATTCGTCTCTCTCTCTCTCTCTCTCTCTCTCTCTCTCTCTCTCTCTCTCTCTCTCTCTCTCTCTCTCTCTCTCTGTTGGCGCAGAACAGGAAGAAAACAAATGGAACTTTTGTTTTTGATATTTTATGTTCCCCTCCCGTTTTTTTCACACACACACACACACACACACACACACACACACTATATACTTACATACATACATACATACATACATACATACATACATACATACATATATATATATATATATATATATATATATATATATATATATATATATATATATATATATATATATATATATAATGTTGACTTCTCGATACCTTCCTTTCGCAGATTGAATTTACAAGTGTTTATCCCCACCCGACACACACACACACACACACCATTTGGCAATCGTGTAATTTCTCCGATTTCCGTAAACTTGTAATTTTCCACCCGGGCCGAAATCGCATCATTTTCACCGCTTCTCCAAAAACCGTATTTTCCACATTTTTACTCTTTTCTTTATGTGAATTATTTGTTCCTCAGATGTGATATAGTTTTCGATGGGCCGTTTTCTTCCTTAATGTTGAAATCTTTCTCCGTTGAAATGTGTACTAGATACATTTAGATATGATTTGTGGTTTCCTCCATTGGCAAGACAGAATTACTGTACAGCTTGTCTACAAATTATTATTATTATTATTATTATTATTATTATTATTATTATTATTATTATTATTATTATTAAACTTGCCTGCAAATTTCAAGCAAGGTCAGGTCATCAGAAATGCATAAATATTTTGAATTTCTCTTCATTTTAGTTGTCAGAATTGGCTGGGGACTTCTCTAAAATTATTATTATTATTATTATTATTATTATTATTATTATTATTATTATTATTATTATTATTATTAATCTCTCTACAAATTTTCATTCTTCCACTTGAATTAAAATTAGTCCTCTAATTTCGGAACGAGGTCAAGTCATTGAAAATGCAGAAACAATTTGAATTCTTCTTCATTTTAGTTGTCAAAGTTGGCTGGGGACTTGTCTCCAAAATTATTATTATTATTATTATTATTATTATTATTATTATTATTATTATTATTATTATTATTATTATTATTATTATTACATTATTATTATTATTATTAACTTGTCTAGGTCAGCTCTTAAAACTCAAAAATTAAACATACAAATTTGTAAAGGTCAGGTCACTAAAAACTCAAAATCATTAAAAATACAAATTATTATTATTTTATTATTATTCTTTATTTTATTATTATTATTATTATTATTATTATTATTATTATTATTATTATTATTAACAGCTTATCTACAACTCTTGAAAGTAGAAATCGAATTTTGGAAGAGGTCCGTTAATTAAATATTCAAACCCATTAAAAATGCAATTCATTTTGAATTCGTCCTCATTTTATTATTATTATTATTATTATTATTATTATTATTATTATTATTATTATTATTATTATTATTATTATTATTATCTAAAAACTTTCAGTCATTTACTTAATATGAATTAGTCCTCGAATTTCGGAACGAGGTCAGGTCATTAAAAATGCAAAAAAACATTTTGAAATCCTCTTCATTTTAACTGTCAAAGCCGGCTGGGGACGAGGCAAATCCTATTTGTACACATTGCAGATAATAAATTGCCGGAATAATGTACAGTGTTCATGCGGGGTCCCCCTCATTGATCATAATCCCGTCTTTGTTTTGGTGAGTTGAAAAGGAACCCCATTTCTGTCCTCACGCATCAGGGGATACGTTCTAATAAATTTTTTTTCTTTTTGTTGTTTAGTGGTTTGTGTCTTGGGATAAATGTTTAGGAGAGGGCTTGACATTTAAGGCGTTAAATCATTTTTCTTTACGTTTGTTAGCATAGAGATGTCACGTGTAAAATTAGGTATAGATATATATATATATATACACATATATATATATATATATATATATATATATATATATATATATATATATATATATATATATATATATATATATATTATTAATAATTTTTCTTTTTTTTATCATATTAATGATTTATTTTTCTCTACCTAAATAATATAAATCATTTATAATTCTCCAGCTTCCATTTATTCTTTACACTTCGTGAATTCCATTTCCGAATTTTGTTCAGTTGCTTTAATGCCAATTTTTGTTTATTCTGCATCCTTCTTGCATGCCATTACCGTTATTATTATTCAATCTCTATTAACATCTTCATTCCAAATCGCATTTGGTCTCTTTGTCAAACCTGAGAGATATATATATATATATATATATATATATATATATATATATATATATATATATATATATATATATATATATATATATAAAGTATATGTATGTATATATATATACACACATACACTGTATATATATATATATACTGTATATATATATATATTTATATATATATATATATATATATATATATATATATATATATATATATATATATATTCTCCTTCGCTCGTCGCTCAGACCCTAAACACGTTTGCAAATCCTGCCAGCTATTGGCAATCCGGTGCAGAAAACAAGACACGTGGAAGCAGTGTTTTTTTTTTTTTTTTTATAAAGGTTATTGGTGTCCTTGTTGTCTAGCCGTGCAATACTTTGTGTGTGTGTGTGTGTGTGTGTGTGTGTGTGTGTTTGCTGTCTGATAATGCTGAATCTTTATCTTTATGGAAAGGTGCTGAGGAACTTTCAGATAAATGGGTTGATAAAAGGTGTATTTAGGAGGATGATAGAGAATAATAGAACGATAGACAGGTGGGAAAAATAGGTGTATATATATTATGTATATATATGTATATGTTATATAATGTATTTATGTATATTTATACCTTGGGAATCAAGGTAGCTAATTCCACTCCACGCCCATTTCCACCATGCTTTGCGACCCACCACAATCGACTAGCTACCAACTAACACAGTCGTTTCGGATCCATCGGGAATCGAACCCAAGACCTTAAGCGGGTGTGAAGGTCCTACCAACTGGACCACAAGCACAACAAAGTTTAAGATTTGAATTAATGTCCATGTTTAACATTTTTAGTGTTAAATTTATTGTTAGTGTTTAACATTCATTTAACGTCTAAGCACTGATAGATGTAAACCTCTAAACAAATGTAATATTAGTACTATATCTAAGCTATAGAGTCAAATGACGACAGAATCGTTGTTGGCAAAAATCAGTTTTAACTTGAAGTCTCTCCAGGAAGTAGAATTCTGCCGCTATCCGATTTTACTGTTGTTGGCGGGGGCTATAGTTGCCTTTAAGAGAGGTTCAAAAGTTGGCAACTCGGTAGGGATTGCGGGGGCATTGTCGTTTGCGCACCTCACACGGTGCACTGTAGGCATTACTTAAGGTTCTTTGCAGGCGTCCTTTAGACCCATAGCTGCAACCCCTTTCATTCCTTTTTTTATGATTCTTGGAGGTTTACTGTACCTCCGTTCACATTCTCCTTTATCCGTCTGACTTTCCACCTTCTCCTAACAATTGTTTCATGGTGCAAGGTCTTCCTTCCTGTTACACCTTTAAAACCTTTTCTCTCAGTTTCCCTTTCAGCGCTGATTGACCTCATAATTCCCAGCGCTTGGCCTGTGGAGAGAGATTCAAAATTCGGCAACCTGTTTTGTCTACAGCCTCAAAATAGAAAGTTCATGGCTTTGTTTCATGGTATTTGGAAATAGTGAAAGCCAAACACGGTTGATAGAAAGGTCATGTAGGTTTGTAATTTGGCGAATTTGTTCAAAATTCGCAGGAGTACTTTCATTGGCTGGAATCTTTTTGTATGTTATAAACAAAGATTCCCTGTTAAAGAATATGGCAGTTTCCACATATTTATATATTTATTTATTTATTTATTTATTTATTTATTTATTTATTTATTGTCTTCTATGCTTTGGTGCCGGCCTTAAAAAATTTGGCATAGCGAGACAGAGGAACACGGACAGTGAAAAATATGTATCATGAATGATGTCTGAAATGGCCTCTCTCTCTCTCCTCTCTCTCTCTCTCTCTCTCTCTCTCTCTCTCTCTCTCTCTCTCTCTCTCTCTCTGTGAGGTGATATACAGGCGCTGCCGGTGATAATTAGGATGGTTTCATTAGCATATCTGATGATCACACTTATCAAAAGATGGTAATTGAATGATAACGATCTGTTTCCGCTGCTTCTGAGAAATCCCTGCTTTGTTGTCGCCCTCCCAATTAGCTCTCTCTCTCTCTCTCTCTCTCTCTCTCTCTCTCTCTCTCTCTCTCTCTCTCTCTCTCTCTCTCTCTCTCTCTCCATTCCTAGTATTCTGGTTGCATGTTTTGTTTGTATATCCTTCAGATGGAAAAACCTCTTTGAAATTTCTCGGCTCAGTTATGTTTTGTCGTTGTTGGATTCTCCTTCTGTCTCCATTTTCTTCTTTATTAATAATTCCTCTTCTCCTTCTTTGTACTCATTTTTCATATCTTCTTTTTTTCTATCCTTCGTGATTGTACTTTTCATCTTCTTTTTTTAATAAGTAAGATTCTTTAATGTAGCACTCTTCTTCTTCTTCTTCTTCTTCTTCTTCTTCTTCTTCTTCTTCTTCTTCATTCTCATTTTCACTTCTTTTTTCCTGTCCTTCCTCTTCTTCCTCTTCTTCTTCTTCTTCTTCTTCTTCTTCCTTGTACTCATTTTCACTTCTTTTGCCCTGTCCTTCTTCTTCTTCCTCCTCTTCTTATTCCTTGTAGTCATTTTCACTTATTTTTCCTGTCCTTCTTGTTGTTGTTGTTCTTCTTCTTCTTCTTCTTCCTTGTATTAATTTTCTTCTTCTTTTCCCTGTCTAATTTTTATTTCTTTTTCTTGGTTGTTGTTGTTCTTCTTCCTTGTACTAATTTTCACTTCTTTTTCCCTGTCCTTCTTCTTTTTCTTCTTCTTTTCTTATTGTTCTAGTTCTTCTTCATCTTCTTCTTTTTCTTCTTTGTAGTCATTTTCACTTCTTTTTCCCTGTCCTTCTTGTTCTTGTTCTTCTCCATCTTCTTTTTCTTCTTATTCTTCTTCTTCTATGTACTCATCTTCACTTCTTATTTCCTGTCCATCTTCTTCTTCTTCTTCTTCTTCCCCTTTTGATCCCCTTTTCGCGTTGCTTCTCCTCCGCGTCTCATCCTCTCGTCATCTTTTCGCAAATCTTCCTGGGAGACGAAACTCCGAGAAAGCATCCTTCCTCCGGCCCCTCCTACCATTAGAGTTTGAAGACTCTCTCTCTCTCTCTCTCTCTCTCTCTCTCTCTCTCTCTCTCTCTCTCTCTCTCTCTCTTGCAGATGCATCCAAAGGGTACGTTCTTGTTTTCCAATTTTCGTTTGTGGGTTTTTTTTTTCTCTTTCTTCCCCAGTGTTCCATCTTAAGAGTTCAACTTTAAAGGCTTTTGTGTGTTTCTGTATTGTTCTTCGTTGCTGTTTGTTTATTTGTTTTGTTTGTGCGTCGGTCACTCGCCTTTTCTGACTGATGACCGTCCGCTGTTTATTTTTTTTTATTTTTTGTATAATATTTCTTTTTTTTTTTTTGGAGGGTCAAAAACAATTTCAATTGCTGATTCATTTCGCTGATATTTTTTTCTTTTCTACTAATTTTTGAGTTGCACTTTGTTCATAATTTTGTGGTTTTCTCCTAAATCGAATGGCGAATTTTAGAAAATTTCAAGATATATATATAGGTATATAATTATATATATATATTTATATATATATGTGTGTGTATATTTTGTGTGTTTGTGTTTGTATATATATACATGTATATATGTGTGTGTGTGTGTGTGTGTGTTTTGTGTATTTTATATGTATATATATATATATATATATAGTATAATGTTATTATTCTTGTATTTCCTACTTTTTAGAAATTCTACTCTTTATTTTTGTTTTCTTATGGAAATTTTGTTCTCTGTAACCTATTTACTCTTTTCATTCATTGTGATCAGTTTCCTCAACTCTGTTATTATTATTATTATTATTATTATTATTATTATTATTATTTTATCAATTAGTTGTAATATGATTATAATTAATTTTTATAATGACAAAAATAACTCATTATTATTATTATTATTATTATTATTAAAAATAATTATAATAATTGTCATCATAATTGGTGCTTTCTTAGTTAGGTTTTGCTTTTTCTTTTAATCAGTTCATTAAAAAAAATTTTTTTGTGAGATTATGAGAAAAAATTGTCATTAGAACTGACAGGCATTCTAATTAGGAATATCTCATTAAAATGGAAAGAGAGTGAGAGAGAGCGACATCTCTATGGAATTATTTTTCTCGATTTTCTTGTGAATTTTGTTCTCCATACGGGGGAAACTTTCTGCAGTAGGAAAAGTGGTATATTTATATGTCTGTATATCTCTATCTGTTTATCTTTTTACCTGTCTATAAATTTTATGTTATCTATTTAACCTGTATACATTTATATATATATATATATATATATATATATATATATATATATATATATATATATATACATCGACATGCATACACATACCTATAAACAGAAATATATGTATATATGTTTATATTATATATATATATATATATATATATATATATATATATATATGTGTGTGTGTGTGTGTGTGTGTGTGTATGTATGTACAGTATGTATAATAAAAAAGTTATTGCATTCCTTCATTTTGTCCTATTGTTAGTAAGCACA
>NC_089795.1:85560162-85575162 GCF_040412425.1 Macrobrachium rosenbergii
CTAAGAAAGTCCAAACTTCCTTTGCAAAGGAAGTTCTGCCCTTGTGGTCTAAACATATTCCTTTTCCAGGTTTTCCATGGACTCTCTCAGGTTGCTGTCACTTTGTCATTCTGGAAATGGTTTCTAGGGTCTGCGATGCTCTGGCTGCTAAGAAAGTCCAAACTTCCTTTGCATAGGAAGTTCTGCCCTTGTGGTCTAACCTATTCCTTTTCCAGGTGTTCCTTAGACTCTCTCAGTTTTCTGTCCCTTTGTCATTCTGGAAATGGTTTCAAGGCTAAGAGAGTCTGAACTTCCTTTGCAGAGGAAACTCTGCTCTTGTGGTCCAGCAGTGATAATCTTCCAGAAATCTGGAAAATTAGTTTCATAATTAACTGGAATCCTTCAGAAAGCATCACAAAGACCACAGTGAACCAGGTCACTTAAATACAAGGTAGAAGCAAGACGGAAAGATAAAAATCCCAGACTCCTCTCAGCAGTTACGGGCACTGTTACTCATAGTAGCCATCGAAAGTGTGTGTGGGTCTGCCCTGCTCTTTTGGCTATATGTCACATCACGTTGACACTATTCCTTGCGAGTGTCCTCTCTCGTAGGTAGACGACTGGTTCTGTTCTGTCAAATCCCCCCCCCCAAAAGTATTTAGTGGAGAGTACTGATTTGCGTGTATATTTTTATTTTTTTGTATTTATTTAGTTTGTATTTATTAGTTTTCTGAAAAAAAAATATTGTACCGGCTTTGTCTGTCCGTCCGAACTTTCTTTTGTCCTCCCTCAGATCTTAAAGACTACTGAGGCTAGAGGGCTGCAGATCGGTTTGTCGATCATCCACCCTCCAATCAACAAACATACCAAATTGCAGCCCTGTAGCCCTAGTAATTTTTATTTTATTTAAGGTTAAAGTTAGCCATAATCGTGCTTCTGGCAGCGATATAAGACAGGCCACCACCGTGCCGTGGTTAAAGTTTCATGGGCCGCAGCTCATACAGCATTATACCCAGGCCACCGAAAGATAGATTTGTTTTCGGTGGCCTTGATGATACGCTGTGCAGAAAACTCGACTGCGCCGAAGAAACTTCGGCGCATTTTTCATTTATTTTTTTATTTATTTATTTTTTTTTGTTTCTTTTCTTAAATGAGCGTGCACTCACTTTAAACCAAATTTGCTAGACTTAAGCCTCAGCAAATTGAGTATTGGGGGAAAAGTTTGCATGATGGAGGTAGGCATTTAATTGGGAGAGCTTAATCATCCTTGAGATTCATACGGGTAATAAATATTTACCGGATATTATGTTGTCCAAGAATAGTTTGTCTAAGGAACATTCCTGCCGGGGGAGGGGGCGAAATTTCTATTTCTGCGATTACTCGTGAGGCAAGTAAATTAATCTATAGGTGCTTCTCGTATCTTTACAGATTTGCTTTTGATATTTTGGGTGGTTTGTGGACTGAATATACCTTCCTTTTTATATATGTATATATATATATATATATATATATATATATATATATATATATATATATATATATATATATATATATATATATATATACCTAGGGATATATTCGAATCCTACCACGGAAGGTAAAAACTACTTTCGTTTACTTCCCGCATTGATGTATAGACTTTAGTGATAAGCTTATTTAGTAAGGCAAGAACTGGAGATTATATATATATATGTATATATATATACATATATATATATATATATATATATATATATATATATATATATATATATGTATATATATATATGGTGTTTACGGGAAATTCACTTGTATTGTGATTTCATATTTAACTCATCAACTTGAAAAACATGAAACCATTTTTATTAGAAGTTTACAAAAACAATATTTACCGATTAGGTTATTATTTTAACCATTCATAACCGCGTCATTTAATGCGATTGGTACTTCAGCTAACCAGCTAACCATTGCGTATAAACTAAGTTATTTCCTCGTGTCCATTACTTGATGGATGATTGTACCCAGTTCGATGGAGTGAGAGAGAGAGAGAGAGAGAGAGAGAGAGAGAGAGAGAGAGAGAGAGAGAGAGAGAGAGAGAGCACCCTGGCAGATGGGTGACGTCAGTTTCACATCTGGTTATGTGGATTAATTTCGGCTTAATTTCGGGGGTTCCCCCCCCTCCCCCAGCGGTAATTCGTCGCTCCGTCGGTCGTGAAAAGAAACTGGGAGTAATTATGCTAAATGTTGTTGTGTTGTTATTATTTTTACCATTTATTATTATTAGTATTATTATTATTATTATTATTATTATTATTATTATTATTATTATTTAAAGGTATAAAATTTATTAAATCTTGATTATATTATCATATTATTTTTATTTTTTTAATATTAATCTGATTTTAAAGGCGTAAGATTCATTAAATCTTGATTATTATTATTATTATTATTATTATTATTATTATTATTATTATTATTATTATTATTATTATTATTATTACTCCGATTTTAAAGGCATAAAATTCATTAAACCGCAATAAGAAACAGATAATTATTATTATTATTACAATTATTATTATTATTATTATTATTATTATTATTATTATTATTATTATTATTATTATTATTATTATTATTATGAATCTGATCTTAAATGCACAAAATTCATTAAAAAATAAGATTCATTAAAAACAAAATCACACTTTTTTTTCATTCAATTTTAAAGGAAGAAATAATAATAATCTTCCTGGAAGGAAGATTGAATTGTGAAAAAAAATCATCACTCGTTTAATTCTTCCACAATTCACAATTACCTCATCGTGCCACAAGATCGTTTATACGACCTACAGCTGTCAACCTCCCTTTCATTCCTTTTGCTGTACCTCCTTTCATATTCGCTTTCTTCCATCTTACTTTCCTCAACCCTTTCCTAACAACTGATTCACAGTTCAACTGCTTTGAGGTTTTCCTCCTGTTACGCCTTTCAAACCTTTTACTGTCAATTTCCGTTTCAGCGCTGAATGACCTCACAGGTCCCAGTGCTTGGCCTTTGTCCTAAATTCTGTATTCAGTTCATTTCAATTCAGCTGTCGAAAGTCGTTTCCAACCCCAAGACGACATTTTGTTTGCGTTCCAATCCAGATTTTGTTTCCTTTGCATTCTCAAGTTTCCTGGATCGTATAACCTGCTTCTTTCTAAAGGGCGGGTTTGTCAGCTTGATTAGTTATATAATTGTCTACATGCCTTGATGATCGAGAAGTTAATCGGAGGAGATAGTATAAAGGTAAAAAACGAAAAACAACGATAATCGAAAAGGAAGGTGAAGGAAAGCAACAATAATCGAGGAGGCAGATAAAGAAATACGACAATAATCTAAGAGTTAGGTAAAGAAATACAACGATAATCGATGGGTCATATAAAGAAATACAACGATAATCGGAAGCGTATATAAAGAAATACAACACTAATCGAAGAGGCAGACAAAGAAAAACAACCGGAATCGAAGAGTACAAAAAGAAAAAACAACAGTAATCGAAAAGACTGATAAAGATAAACAACAATAATTGAAAAGGCAGATGAAGAAAAACAACAATAATCGGAGAGGTGGATAAAGAAAAACAACCGTAATCGAAGAGTAAAAACAGAAAAACAACAATAATCGAAAAGGTAGATAAAGATAAACAACAATAATTGAAAAGGCAGATAAAGAAAAACAACAATAATATAAAAGGTATATGAAGAAAAACAACAATAATCGAAGGTTTTGCTTACAGCAAGGCAACATGGAAAGGGGAATGTAAATCATTCCTCCCCCCCACAAAAAAAATTAATGAATAAAAGATACACAAGAAAATAACAGCGTGAATCGATGTCAGTATCTACAAAAAATCTATTCGTAAACAGGAACATAGATTAAAAAAAAATTGTAAAAAAAAATCGATGGTTGTTATAAAACATAGAATCATGATGTAAACGGGAAATTACAGTCGAATAAAACTAATTAAAAAAGACTATATTTATATAACTGCTGCAAATTATTAAGTAGGATGTCTGCTGCAAATAATCAAACGGGATTTAACTGCTGCAAATAAGTAAGCAGGATTTAACTGCTGCAAATGGCTAAACAGGATTTAACTGCTGCAAATGATTAAACTGGATTTAACAGCTGCAAATGATTAAGCAGAACTCAGTTTCAGCCAGTAAGTAAACATAATTTAACTGCTGCAAATAATTAAACAGGATTTAAGTTATGCAAATAATTAAACAGGATTTAAGTTATGCAAATAATTAAACAGGATTTAAGTTATGCAGATAATTAAAGTGGATTTAACTTATGCAAATAATTAAACAGGATTCAATTTCTGCAAATAACTAAACAGGATTTAACTGCTACAAATGACTAAACAGGATTTAACTTGTGCAAATAAGTAAACAGAATTTAACTGATGCAAATCAGACAGAAAGCAAGCACCAGTGACAACAGAAAGAAGGATGATTCAAGCACTCAAAGTGAGAGTCATATTATGTGTATCGCCATCACTGACAACCCTGACAAGATGCCTGGATCTGTTTCTCATTGACTTTTGTTGACGTCTTATCAGTCCTTCAGAACGCACTTTTGGCGAGGCTGTTTACCGTGTTTGTTTGCCTGGGAGATTAATTGTGTTTTTTCCTTTGTGATTTTAAAAGCTACACTTCTCCATGTATTTTAGTCATTTATTTACGTGTTTTTCTATATCTATTAGTTTGTTAATTTTTTTAGAATAAGTTATCACTTCTCTCTGTGTTTCCCATTACCTTCTGTTATTCTTTCTAATGAACACCATATTCCTTGGAAGCTTGAATTTCGATTCATTACCCCTGTGGGCTTGTGCCTTATGAATAGGGTTCATCTTTTGAATAATAAATAATAATAATAATAATAATAATAATAATAATAATAATAATAATAATAATAATACAGTTTAAAATGTGATGTGGTACATACAAAGAATTTTAACCGGTGGAAAGCGAATTACATTCATCTGAATAGGCTGATTATTTCTGGAAGCCTGATTGTAAATCGTAAAAGCACTGAATGGTTTTTGTTATTAAGTTTTCTCATTAATATTTTTATCTTTATCTGCACTCAAAATCTTGGCGATTCGATAGTCTAGGTTTAGAATAAACTAGACTAGTTTAACAGGTGCTTAAGAATTCTGTAAGTATGTTAGGGTCAATCTTTTTTTTTTCGTGCATAGGCCTAAGGGTAGCCGGATATAAGGGGATGAGAGTGAAGACTTTGGTCAAACCCTGAAGTAACCGATAGACCTAGGTTCTGCAGATCGTAAC
This sequence comes from Macrobrachium rosenbergii, assembly GCF_040412425.1. Classification (NCBI taxonomy): domain Eukaryota; kingdom Metazoa; phylum Arthropoda; class Malacostraca; order Decapoda; family Palaemonidae; genus Macrobrachium; species Macrobrachium rosenbergii. The sequence continues at coordinate 85,565,452 of NC_089795.1, forward strand.
GTTGCGATTGTGAAACATTCTAAGAGGCTGACGAGCGTGTGTATATATATGTGTGTATGCGTGTGTGTCTGTGTGTATGTTTGCGCGAGCGCGTGCGATCCCAAAGGCATCTAGTTACCTTTCTGACAGTCCGTGTCATCTCCGAGTGCCAATCGTATCTTTCCGTACCCCCGAACGCCACCTTTTCAGGTGACTCTCCTCCTCCTCCTCCTCCTCCTCCTCCTCCTCCTCCTCCTCCTCCTCCTCCTCCTCCTCCTCCTCCTCCTCACACCTCGGCAATGTCACGGCCCTGTGGCGTTCGAAATTGGACAGCCTGGAAATGTCACCTCTTATAAGGGTCAATTAATTTGGCCTTGTATGTGCATATGTTTGTACGCATGCGTGACGCATATAACGGGGTGTGACAGTGATTGGTTTTGGGGATCTCTCTCTCTCTCTCTCTCTCTCTCTCTCTCTCTCTCTCTCTCTCTCGGTGCAGGTACGGTCGCTCGGTCATACGTGACATATTTCGCAACCGGGAAAGTCTCGGAGTAATTTCGCCAATATGGCCGCTCCTTGCCCCGAAGAAAGCACAAGCTTCGGGTTGCATCAAGTTAGCGTCAACTTTGTCAAACAACTTGTGTACAGTCTCTCAAAGGTCAAAGTTGCCAAATTGAAAATTGGCCTTCTGATAAAAGAAAAGTTTTTTTATTTCCTTTCACCAGGACAGAACAAGAGAGAGAGAGAGAGAGAGAGAGAGAGAGAGAGAGAGAGAGAGAGAGAGAGAGAGTTAGTCTTTTACAGAATTTTAGGATATGCTTTGTAAAATATTAGGCTGTACAGTATTTATATTTGTATATTAAAGAGAAAATCTTACAAGATCACATTACCTGTAAAAGGTATTTCAAACTCTCTCTCTCTCTCTCTCTCTCTCTCTCTCTCTCTCTCTCTCTCTCTCTCTCTCTCTCTCTCTCTCTCTCTCTCTCTCTCATGTGTTAATAGTCATGACAAATAAACAATCACCGTGAGGCGCATAATTAATTAGAGAACCAGTGACATTCGTTTAAGGCCCGAAATACTGAGAAATCATTATTTTGGAAGCCTTGGTATCCTTTCTTCCGGAGCGAGAGGAATGTGGTGGGTGGCTGGCCATATACAGGACCCGTTTCATTTTCGGAGGTTGCATGTGCTTGTCCACAGCCCGGTCTGAAGCCTGTCCATTCCAAGAGCCCGGTCTGAAGCCTGTCCATTCCAAGAGCCCGGTCTGAAGCCTGTCCATTCCAAGAGCCCGGTCTGAACCCAGTCCATTCCAAGAGTCCGGTCTGAAGCCTGTCCATTCCAAGAGCCCGGTCTGAAGCCTGTCCATTCCAAGAGCCCGGTCTGAAGCCTGTCCATTCCAAGAGCCTGGTCTGAAGCCTGTCCATTCCAAGAGCCCGGTCTGAAGCCTGTCCATTCCAAGAGCCCGGTCTGAACCCAGTCCATTCCAAGAGCCCAGTCTGAACCCAGTCCATTACAAGAGCCCGGTCTGAACCCAGTCCATTCCAAGAGCCTGGTCTGAACCCAGTCCATTCCAAGAGCCTGGTCTGAACCCAGTCCATTCCAAGAGCCCGGTCTGAACCCCGTCCATTCCAAGAGCCCGGTCTGAACCCAGTCCATTCAAAGAGCCTGGTGTGAACCCAGTCCATTCCAAGAGCCCCCCATGTAATGAGGCCAGTCCACGCCCAGAAGGCATTACTTCAGAGTCTTAGCAGCGTCCCTTCGGCCCTCAGCTGCAACCTCTATCCTTCATTTTACTGTACTTCCGTTCACATTCTTTCTTCATCTGGCTTTCCACCCTCTTCTATCAATTGTTTCATAGAGCAACTGCGAGGTTTTCCTCCTGTTACACCTGTCAAACTTTCTAACTCTCAATTTCCCTTTCAGCGTTGAATGACCTCATAGGTCTCAGCGCTTGGCCTTTGACATAATTCGACATTCTATTCTACTCTATTCACGCCCAGAGTCAGTCCAGCAGGCCCACGTGGTCTCTGGAAGCGGCGCCACCAGAAATCTATTATCATCAGCAGAAGAAGTTTTGGCACGCGGCAGGAGGAGTCTGTGGACTATGCCCTGACGCGGCTGGCGTTCTGTCACGGTTGAAGGCTTGTCAGCGGCTGACACGGCCTTAAAGCTGCTGATGTCTCGTCAGGTGGGTGGTGGTGGTGGTGGTGATGGTGGGGGAGAAGGGTTGCCACCCTCGTTACCAAAATTGCACCTCCTTTCTTACTTTCTATTTTTCTTTCTTGATCAAGAAAGTCTCCTAAAATGTGTCCTCGGTGGGGACCTTCGCTCCTTCACCACCTGCCAGTTATGTAGTTATTTATTTTTGCCTGAAGTCGATCAGTACTTTCGGTCTTTTATTTCTGTAACCAGCGATTTTTTTAATTTTTTCTTTATTCGTACATTTTCATATTTTACTTCTGGTTAGGCAACGCGTTACAGGAGGCATAGGAATGGATACTAAGATTTAGACCAGAGGCCAAAGCGCTGGGACCTACGAGGTCGCTCAGCGCTGAAAGGGAAATTGAGAGTAAATAGGTTTTAAACGGTGTAACGGGAAGAAAATCTCGCTGTTGCACCATGAAACAATTTATAGGAGAGGGTGGAAAGCAAGATGGGAGAAAGGTAATAAGAACGGAGGCAGAGTTAAAGGAATGAAAGGGGTCGCAGTTAGGGTTACCAGCACTTGGCTCGCGCTTTGTCAAAATAACTGTGATGAATAGTTTACGCAAGCTGCCAATAGCTTCCCAGCTGTTAGGCTATTAATAGCATCCTTTATGATAGGTTGGTAATAGCTTTATATCTAGTAAGCTTTATTAGGGTCTCTTCTAATAGGCTGGTAACTGCAGCCTTTCAAGAAAGCTAGTAATGACATTTCTACTGACAGGCAGGTAATAGCAGTCAATCAATTAAGTTGGTAATAGATTCCTTCAGATGGGCATTTAATAGCGTCTTTTCTGATAGGAAACTAATAGCGTCCCTTTAGCTAAATTGGTAATAGCGTCCCTTCAGATTGGTTAGTAATAGCGCTGGCTTTCACACCGTCAGAGCAAGTTACCTGGTTTTAATCGTTACAGAAGTGTTTTTAGGTGGCCAATTGGTCTAAAAATTATATTTTCCAAACGTGTATTAATACTTATTTCAAATCTCTCTATTTCCCATAGTTTGATTGGCTGGCTAATAGCGTCCCTTCCGATTGGTTGTTAATAGCTTATAAAGTGGTAATAGCGCCCTGTCGTAAACATTAATAATATCTTATCTGATCGGCCAGTATTTGACCATAAAATGAAATACATTTACTCAAGCAATTTCTTCATAATTTGCTTGGGTTGCTGATAAAGATCTTCTATTTTCTGATGACTTCCAACCACCATCTTGTTTCCCGTCTCTCCTTATTTTGCTTTTCCTCCAGGTCCCTTGCAATTTCCCCTTAACTCCCCCCCCCCCACCCCCGTCCTTTCCCTCACCGGGTGGGGTGCATTTTTCCGTGACTCGGCGTCATTCCAGGTATGCTGTTGTGTTGGAGCTAGGGCCTTCGAAGCCCTGCCTCCTTTTGGCCGTTCATCTGAGGAACGCGCAAGGCATCTCTCCTTCTCCTCCTCCTCCTCCTCCTCCTCCTCCTCCTCCTCCTCCTCCTCCTCCTGAAAGTCCCAACTTTTCACAGCTGACTCGCGTATCTCAGGAACGCCCAAGGCGCCTCTCCCTTATAGTCGCGGCTTGTTCCGGTATCCTAGGGAGATTCCGTCTACCGATTCGTCGTTCCTCCGTGATCATACTCGTAGGGCCTTGAATGCCCCGAGGTCGTTAGACAGCCCTGGTGACGCCAGTCGCCTGTGTTGTTGTGCCCGGATGTTTACGTATGATGTGGAGCGATTTGAATTGGTTTGTTGCTTCCACAACTCGTTGATGTTTGATGCTCTCTGTTTAGTTTCCTGTAAAAGAAAACTATTGTGCCGGCTTTGTCTGCCCGTCCGCGCTTTTTCTGTCCGCACTTTTTCTGTCCGCCCTCAGATCTTAAAAACTACTGAGGCTAGGTGGCTGTAAATTGGTATGCTGATTATCCACCCTCCAATCATCAAACATACCAAATTGCAGCCCTCTGGCCTCAATAGTTTTTTTTATTTTATTTAAGGTTAAAGTTAGCCATAATCGTGCTTGTGGCAGCGATATACGATAGGCCAGCACTGGGCCGTGGTTAAAGTTTCATGGGCCGCGACTCATACAGCATTATACCGAGACCACCGAAAGATAGATCCATTTTCGGTGGCCTTGATTATACGCTGTAGGGGCTGTACAGAAAACTCGATTGCGCCGAAGAAAGTTTGGCGCAAATTTAACTTGTTTCTTTTTGCTCTTGGTGTTTTAGCATTTAATGGGCCTCCAATTATTTGCAGCAGATTACAATTGGATCTTATTAGACATTCCGTTTATGTCGAGGGAAATCCCCGTAGAAGTGTAGCGCCGTCAGTGCGCCTCATGCGGTGCACTGTCCGCATTACTTGAGGTTCTTTGTTGTCCCTTCGGCCCCTAGCTGCAAACCCTTTCGTTCCTTTTACTGCCCCTCTATTCATATTCTTTCTTACATCTTGCTATCCACCATCTCTTACCAATTGCTTCATATTGCAACTGAGAGGTTTTCCTCCTGTTACACCTATCAAACCTTTCTACTCTCAGTTTCCCTTTCAGCGCTGAATGACCTCATAGGTCCCAGCGCTTGGCTTTTGGCCTAAATTCTATATTCTATTCTATTCTATATCGTAGGAAATGTATGTTCATCTTACCCTTAGAAGTTGAGTAGCTCTTTTGATAAAGAATAAGTGTCTTATCTTAGATTCCGTCGTTTATTCCTAACAGTATCCTTAGGAATGTTATTTACATCCTAGCCTAACATGAGGAATCTAATTTACATCCTAGCGTAACATCAAGAGTCTGATTTACGTCGTAGCATAACATCAGGAATCTTGTTTACATCCCAGCATAACACTAGGAATCTGATTTACATCCTAGCTTAACATCGGGAACCTGATTTACATCCTAGCTTAACATCGGGAACCTGATTTACATCCTGGCTTAACATCGGAAACCTGATTTACATCCTGGCTAAACACCAGGAATCTGATTTACATCTTGGCTTAACACCAGGAATCTGATTTACATTCCAGCGTAACTCCAGGACTCTGATTTACATCCCAGGTTAACACCAGGAATCTGATTTACATCCCAGCATAACACCAGGAATCTGATTTACATCCTAGCATAACATCAGGAGATTTACGACCTAGCGTAACAACAGGAATCTGATTTACATCCTAGCTGAACATCAGGAACATGATTTACATCTTGGCAGAACATCAGGTATCTGATTTACATCCTAGCTTAACATTCTAACTGCTGAGACACTCTCCCAGATTGCGTATCCGCCATATTGGAGGCGCCTACCTTCCCTCTTATCCGAAATCATTCCTGTTTTCTGCTTTCCAGACCCAAGCAATTTTGCTTGATTCATTTTTGAGTTGTGTTCCTCACTTTTGCAGTGTCAGCGTCATTTTCCGCCAAGTGAGCATTTCCATTAGTGCGGTTATGGACAGGTGTGTGTGTGTGTGTGTGTGTGTGTGCGCGCGCGCGCGCGCATACTCGCTTCTCGTATTTCATTTGGAAAATCCGGTGTGCTTGCAGATTGGAGAGCTTGGTCAGGTCACCTTTTGTTTTTTTTTTATTCTTGATTCTAAATCTTATTTGCTTCCTTTTCTTATTCTCTCGTTTAGCCTCATCTCCATTTTCTCTGAAAGGGTTTTTATTTTCTCTCTCTCTCTCTCTCTCTCTCTCTCTCTCTCTCTCTCTCTCTCTCTCTCTCTCTCTCTCTCTCATTTCGTCCGCCCTTCATTCCCGTGCAAGCTCACCTTGCGCAATTTACCTGCAATTAACAGCTTTCCATGCAACCTGTGCATATCTGAATTCCGAGTCACTATTATTCGTAATTTACTTTTTTTTTTTTTGCAGCTACGCATTTCGCTTCGCTTATTCTTCCCGTCGTTTTCCTCGTCCTTATTTGCTTTGTCAGAAACGACGAAGGAGGAAAATTCTCCCAACCTCCCTCGGGAGCAGCTGAGTGCAAGCAACACAGCGTCCTATTTCTCCATAATTATCTGGGACGTAATCTAATATGGCTACATCCCTTCCACCTCACAGAACAGCAGAAGAAAATTGGGGAAGTCGGGACATTTGACGAATTACGCCGTTCCATCCCGGGACTTACGGGTTTAACGAGGCTATGGGATTACAAATTAAGGCGTTACTACGTGGGAAGGTACTCAGAGAAGCCCCTTAATGGAGTTCTGCACCAGGGGGATGAATTGTTGACCGCGGAGATTGCTGGCAAGTATTTCGCCCGTACTAGACGCGGTTGTTTTGACACCGCCGATGCTTACAGTTTAATCCTGTAATCATCCCTGTAGGGGATTAGTGCCGTCAGTGCACCTCACGCGGTGCACTGTCCGCATTGCTTGAGGTTCTGTGCAGCGTTCCTTCGGCCCCTAGCTGCAACCCCTTTCATTCCTCGTACTCTATCTTCGTTCATATTTTCTTCCATCGTACGTTCCACCCTCTTCTAACAATTGTTTCATAGAGCAGTTGCAAGGTTTTCCTCCTGTTACGCCTTTGTAACCATTTACTCTCAATTTTCAGCGCTGAATGACCTCGTAGGTCCCAGCACTTGGCCTTCGGCCTAAATCGTATATTCTAATCTGTGCTAATCTTGTATTCTCTTCTGAAACGGCGTCTAGATTTCCATCTCGGTGAAGTACAAATTGGTTACTTCGCGCACAGCACTTTACACCTGTGTCACCGTCGTGCTGTGCCTTGCTGTGCAGACAGCAGAGTTTTTGTCTTGTAAATTCACTAGTTATCGGTTTATATTACTGTAAACATTGGGCGCCATTAATTTTCCGTACAAAACACGGCAAGCAAAAGAGACATCTGGCAGCTCCACAGTACGGTTGCTCAAGTAGCATTCGTTTTTAATTAGCTTAAGGTAGTTTTTGTCACATATTCACATGTTCAGCGACTTCTGTTTCACCAGCAGCGTCGCCAACTGCCTCTCAGTCAGCAAAACACAGGGATAGTACCTGTTACATTGTGGAGTTGCCAGATATTTCCTTACCTTGCTGTGATATATAGTGTCCGCCTTCTGGATAGGTAGGATAAGAAACCGTTCTAAAGTAGGGAGAAAAATTGTTGATGTATTATAAACAATGTACACTTATTCCGTCTTTAAAATAGAGTACAAGAAATCTCTATGGCTATTTATTTGTAGGTACTAGACTCAATATTTTAAGTAATGTGGCAACTTAATTTTGTACATTCTTGTTGTGCAAATATGCAAGTCTTTAGAAAACTGGTTGTTGTGCCTGCCTCAATTTTATATTAATGTAGTGACTTCTGAGCTATTCTTCGGCGCATTGTCATCTGGTCCTTAGGTGGTCCTTAATTGAAAGTGGTTCTTATTGTACTTACTCAGAAGGCAGAAACTTATGCATCACGGCAAGCTAAGAAAATATCTGGCTTCTCCCATACCTTGGCCAAAATGTTTTCTAGCCCATTCCAAATAGTGTACTTCACGGTATATTAAAGTAACAGCTTTCCCACCAGTGTCTAGGCCTAGTGGCATCACACCCACATTATCTGAAGTAATTGCTTTCCCACCAATGTCTAGGCCTAGTGGTATCACACCCACATTATCTGAAGTAATTGCTTTCCCACCAATGTCTAGGCCTAGTGGCATCACACCCACATTATCTGAAGTAATTGCTTTCCCACCAATGTCTAGGCCTAGTGGCATCACACCCACATTATCTGAAGTAATTGCTTTCCCACCAATGTCTAGGCCTAGTGGTATCACACCCACATTATCTGAAGTAATTGCTTTCCCACCAATGTCTAGGCCTAGGAGTATCTCACCTGCATCATTCTGATACATTTCCCGCGCCTCCCCTCACCCCAGTCCATTAACGTCGAGCCGTATCACACATGTATCAGTTTGCCAGCAGGAAAAAAATTCATATGTATCTTCTTGCTTCCGGTTCTGGCGGGACTTTCGTCCTTTGTAGAAGGAGTTCGGAAACAACATTGCGACTATCGCAATTTACCGCTCGGCTGGTGGTGGGGTGAGAGAGAGAGAGAGAGAGAGAGAGAGAGAGAGAGAGAGAGAGAGAGCTGCATTCTCCAAGCTCTTGCATACTCTTCCCAATCCTCGACCGTCATCGCACTACATACTCTGTGTTCATCTTCTTCTTCTTCTTCTTCTTCTTCTTCTTCTTCTTCTTCTTCTTCTTCTTCTTCTTCTCCTCCTCCTCCTCTTCCTTCTTTTTTCTCTAGCAAATGCAAGCGGAGGCAGGCAGGCAGGCAAGTGCATATGACATTTTAAATGCCTAGGCGAGCTCCCCTTGCCTTCCACAGAGAGAGAGAGAGAGAGAGAGAGAGAGCGAACGCGTCTGAAATAGCTCTCTCTGGCGAACTGGAGTTTGATTTTATACTCCTAGTTGAGTTTAACTCCGTCGGGGCGTTTTTTCTCTTTTTTTTATTTTGTTTTGTCGAAGTTGCATGAATTTTTCTCTGTTCATTTCTTGAAAGTCTGTTTTGGTAAGAGACTTCAACCACTGATAAAAATTTGCCTTTTTTTTCCTCTGTTCGTTACTTGAAAGTCTGTTATGGTTACAGACTTGAACCACTGGTAAAAAGTAGGGTTTTTTTTTCTTATAATAAAATCATGAAGGTTGTACGTTGCGTTTTTTTTCATTCAGAGGGCGAGGCATATTTCCATTACCTGGAGTAAGAGAAATCGAAGAATAATATAAATGGTGCATATTCAGAATTAGAAGTTATTTTACGAGATATGATTACAGGCCTAATTTTATTATTTTCTTTTTTTGCTCTGACTGGGGAAACATGATTTCAGAAACTATGGCTAAATAGCTGTCTTTTAGAATTTTATCCAAATCATACAGAAATTCTGTAGGATAAAAATTACGGTAAATTAAAAAATAATTGCTGGACCTTCAGCTCAATTACAGGATGGGATTAATGATGTGAGTTCATATAAATAAAAACGCTTATTTTTATTCGTCGATAATTTTCATAACTTAAATGAAGTTATCAAGAGAATTTTTATTAATTTTATTCTTATAAAGACACTCATTTACTGAAAATATCTTTTCAACCGGACTTATATTAAAGGGTTGAGTGGTTCTTTATTAGACTGATATGTTTATTCGTAATCATGAGTTGAAGCTTTCTTAAGAATATTCATATTTTAAATCATAATTATGACAGGTATTAATGACAACTATTGACGTTATATAACGCCATATACCCGTAAGTGATGCGAATTAAGTTAATTCATGAATATGAGAGAGAGAGAGAGAGAGAGAGAGAGAGAGAGAGAGAGAGAGAGAGAGAGAGAGAGAGAGCATGTAAATACCAGCAGAAGTAAAAGTTTAGAGAGAGAGAGAGAGAGAGAGAGAGAGAGAGAGAGAGAGAGAGAGAGAGAGAGAGAGAATGTAAGTACCAGCAGAGATAAAAGTTGTGTACGTGTTTGTGTGTGTGTGTGTGTGAGAGAGAGAGAGAGAGAGAGAATGTAAGTACCAGCAGAGATAAAAGTTGTGACGTGTTTGTGTGAGAGTGAGTGGTGTAAAGAGA
>NC_089795.1:85580162-85592662 GCF_040412425.1 Macrobrachium rosenbergii
ATTATATTCAACGACCATCACGCTTTAAACTGGAAACTTTATGCAAAAAGCAGTTATCTACCCTATTTTCCCATATTTGAATAAAAATAAACTCCATACATACATTTAAAAACAAAAAAAAACATTGAATTTTTTTGTAAGGAAACGATTATCTACCTTATTTTCCCATATTTGAATCAAAATAAACTCCATAAATACACTTAAAAAAAAATAATTTTTTTGTAAGGAAACGATAGATTCAAAATATTGGAAAATGCGAAGGCTACGCATAAGCGGAAAGTAAATTTAGATCCACAGTCTCGTGGCTTTGTGGTGCACAGAGGGGATTACCAGCGCATTATAATTTCGTTTGGTTCAGTAATTCCTGAGGGATTTTGGTGTTCAGATATATGGCATTAACTTTGTTTTGACCAACCAACCAACCCCCCCCGCTTTTTCCGTGAAATCGTATACGAATGTATTTACAGGGTTATATGATTAGGACCGATTAATAGGTCGCTTACTTCCTCTAATAAATATATAAATATATTGCTGATTTTGTTTATATACATATTTACTTTTGCACATTATGTTTGTATATATGTATATACTTACATACTATATATATATATATATATATATATATATATATATATATATATATATATATATATATATATATATATATATATATATATAAAATTAGCTCGAAAATTCCCTATGTAATAAAAATTATTCTCTACAGCGTTCCTTTGGCTGTTCTTGTTGATGCTCAGATTCCATAGGAATCAATCTTTGCAAACTAATAATAATAATAATAATAATAATAATATTTATTATTATTATTATTATTATTATTATTATTATTATTATTATTATTATCTATCACAGTGTATCCAGACTGTTGACTGTATAGTGTTGGGGTTCATAATAATAATAATAATAATAATAATAATAATAATAATAATAATAATAATAATAATTATTATTATTATTATTATTATTATTATTATTATTATTATTATTATCACAGTATTATTCCAGACTGGTGGCTTTATATCGATGTTCAAAGTGTATCCAGACTGGTGGCTTTATAGTGCGATGTTGAAAATAATAATAATAATAATAATAATAATTTTCTTCTCACAATGTATAAGGGTTGTAATCACTAAAATACTGCGATTATTAAAAGAAAAAACAGTTATCACTACTCGCAGAATTTACCTTATTCAAACAGGACACTCAAACTAATGTCCTGATTATTGGGATCGGAATACTTTCGCCGCCGGAAGGAATTGCGCGCAGGCACGCGCGCGCGTACCATCATAGCGTGCGGAAAGTGTATTAAAGCTTTTAATTCATTTACAGGCCTGGCAACCACAACAATAACGAGAGAGAGAGAGAGAGAGAGAGAGAGAGAGAGAGGCAAAATAACTACTACAGCGTTGAACGTTTACAGTGGGCCCTGCATATTGAATTACTCGCCCTGGGTCACAGGTTAACGCAATAATGGCGTTTTGCCTGTATCTCTCTCTCTCTCTCTCTCTCTCTTTTAATTACTCGTTCTTTTTGTATGCTACTTTACTTTTGATCTCTCTCTCTCTCTCTCTCTCTCTCTCTCTCTCTCTCTCTCTCTCTCTCTCTCTTAATTACTCGTTCTCATTCTATGCTATTTCATCTCTCTCTCTCTCTCTCTCTCTCTCTCTCTCTCTCTCTCTCTCTCTCTCAGTTACTTGTTCTCTTTATCTCAGTTACTTCTCTCTCTCTCTCTCTCTTCTCATTTTCTCTCTCTCTCTCTCTCTCTCTCTCTCATTGTATGCTGCTTCATTTCTCATCACGAGATACTGCATTCCCTCGTTTTCTATGTCAAGCGAGTTTTCTTTTCAGCTGCGTAACGTTTCAAGGGTAACTTTTTTATTCTGTCTGTCTGTCACGTAAATATTTAATTTCGACTCCACGTGTACACCGGACCGTTCAGTTGACCTCCGTCGTGACCTCGTCTCTGTATTTTAGAGGTCAGGAAGTAACGGGGAATGGTTTAGATGGGGAAAAAATGTTTTTCAGTGGATTCGTGCTCATATATATATATATATATATATATATATATATATATATATATATATATATATATATATATATATATATATATATATATATATATATATATATATATATATGTACTGTATATATATATAATTCTTATGAACGATCTGGCTCCTTCATTGTATGGAGGAGATCGTGAACTTGGGATTCAAGCTCTTTATACCCTTCACTTACAGACTTCGGAACTTTCTCCCTCCCTTTGTAGTTGCTGAATCATTTTTACGGGGTATATTTAATGAAGATTGGTATCATTTACAAATGAGTCATTTACACAACACTGCTTGTATTTTGGACAAGCATGCCTGTCTTTGTCTCTCATCCATACAAAAAGGTGTGTTTGTTAATTGCTCTTTGACCTTTGTTTTGTGGGTATTACCTTGACCTTGACCTCAGGATGTATGTGAGGTCTCGCTCTCGTCTACTTCCAGTGAGAATCCCTGTTAAACAACTCTTCCCTAAAACGGAAGACTGCAGTATCTGCAAAAATACAGAACTGAGAAAAATGGTAGATACTGCAGATTTCCCTTGCCTTACTACTGATTTTGCAGATACTGCAAATGGGACCCCCCGTAAATAAATAATTGAAGAATCATTCTGAAACTGCAGTAACTTGTGTAATAGTGTTTCACGAGCCCAGTAGGTGGCATACCTCAGTTTCGAAAACTTTGCAGATACTGCAGTTTTCCATTTTAGGACTGAACTAGTTCCTCATTGGACGGGTTGGTATCGTTCTCGGCTAGCACTCTGCTGAGACCACGTTCGACTCTCCGACCGGCCAATGAAGAATTAGAGGAATTTATTTCTGGTGATAGAAATTAATTTCTCGCTATAATGTGGTTCGGATTCCACAATAAGATTTAGGTCCCGTTGCTAGGTAACCAATTGGTTCTTAGCCACGTAAAATAAATCTAATCCATCGGGCCAGTGAAAATCAGCCAACTTCCTTTTACCTTTGTCTTCAGTATTCGATGTATGGACAGCTTTGAGCTGTTGGCCCTTACTTGGATAGATGCAAGGAATGAAAGTCAGGGGGTTCCTACCTTTTCCAGTATTATTTGGTCGTTAAGGGTGGATGGCAGAAGAGGGGGCGGGGGTTCTATAATTTGCCAGTTATAGCTTACAGTTTTCTTGAGTGTTTTCACTTCAAAGTCATAACTCATCAGTTTCTTTGGAGAAGATAAACCTGAATGTTCGGGCGCGTCCACACTACAGGAAAACATGTCAACATGTCATAAACACATCGGCAACTTATTGCTGACGTATCACGAGCAGGTTGAAAGCAAGTCGACTTTGTCTTAGTGCTTGTAGTTTTATGTTGCATGTTTGAAATGAGATCATAGCTTATTTCTAAACCCATATTAATTGGGAAAAAATGCTGAAACTTAACGACTCAACAGGATGTATTGGAAGATTCCTGAAAGAGACAATTAAGGTTTACAAGTTATATATATATATATATATATATATATATATATATATATATATATATATATATATATATATATATATATAAAACTGTAATAGCCAGAATGCCCTCTTAACTTCTCGAATTCTTCGCGCTAATTTTTTGGACACGCTTGTCACTACAAAGCCTTAATATCCATGTGCAAGAAATTTGAAGCAGTTATGATGTCCGGTAGCGCCAAGAATTCGAGAAGTTGAGAGGACATTGTGGCTATTATAATTACGTATGTATCTGGTAAAAAAGTGACTAGTAGATTCTACATATATATATATATATATATATATATATATATATATATATATATATATATATATATATATATATATATATATATATATATTGTATATATATTTAGATTATACTATATATATATATATGTATATATATATATATATATATATATATGTTTATATATTATATTATATATATATATATATATATATATATAGTATATATTTATGCATATATAATGCATTTTTGTATTAATTATCTATTTTGATGTTTTTGTATGTTTGCTACAAATGTTCTGCAATTTATTCAATTCATATAATAGCATACTGCATTTTGGACTAAATTCATTCTACTGAATTTTTAAATGGTTTATTTTAAAAAGTCACTTCAACTAGAATGCAGTATTTACATAAAGAATAATACTCGAATTACTTTCCACTTCATTCCTCGTAGAAGCCTTTTAAATGTTCATAGCTCAAGAGTAACTTAACTTCTTCTTCTTCTTCCAAATCAAACATTGTGGTCGGACAAACACTCGACAACCTCCTCCCCCCACCCCTTCTCTCTTACCGAAAGCTCTCGTCATGTATGATGACCAGTTAGTCTCTCGAAGACCATTGACGGGGGAGGGCGGTCGATGGTCGATCGTTCTCCACTCGTGGACGAATGAGGGCGTCTTCATCCGGGCGGGATCTCCTTCGCCGCCGGAGGAGCGTGGCTTTTACCCACTCGGCTCTTTGTGTATTCGATAAGGGGCGGGGGGCTTCTCGCTCCTGGAGAAGGAGGAGGAGAGAGGACGTAGTCAATTCGTCTCTTCTTCACAGAATGAGTCTTTATCTACTGCTCTCTCTCTCTCTCTCTCTCTCTCTCTCTCTCTCTCTCTCTCTCTCTCTCTCTCTTTGTCTTGTCGCTGGCTGGTCGTTGTTTGTTTGTTGTTGTTTCTTGGTCTTTGAATGATCTCGGTGGCCTAGTCCCCGGAATTGTTGTTGTTCTTCGTCTCCGGAAATGTTGCTCTTTGTCTCAGGAAATGTTGTTCGTCTCGAGAATTGTTGTTCCTCGTCTCCGGAAATGTTGTTCTTCCCTGGGAATGTTGTTCTTTTCCGTCTCCGGAGATATTGTTGTTCTTCATCTCCGGAAATTTTTTTGTTCTTCGTTTCCGGAAGTGGCAATGTTCTTCATCCCCGAGAATGTTGTTGTTCTTCATTTCTGGAAACGGAAATGTTGTTCTTCATCCCCGGGAACGTTGTTGGTCTCCGTCTCCTGAAATTTTGTTCATCGTCTCCGCAATTGTTGTTAGCACACGTCGACAACTTGTCATACATTTCACAAACAGGTTGAAAACAAGTCAGCGATTTTAAGTGGAGAATGAGCCTTTGGCAAATACTAGGTAGTCTTATGAAGCACTAGTTAGGACTACCAGTAAGTCGTTGACTTGTAGTCGACCTGTTTGTGATGTGTATGTGATAAGTTGGTGACATTTTTTATCACATGTTTTACTGCAGTGAGGACGCATCCTTACAGAGCGAAGAAATATAAAAGAACAATGATTTTATTGTGACGGAATTGATAACAAATTAGAATTCATGAAGTTTTTATTGTAGACAATGTCGACGATAAGTTTTCGACATGTTTTATGACATGTTTTATGACAGTGTGGATGCATCCTTACAGAGGCAAGATGTATAAAAGAGCAATGATTTTATTGTGACAGAATTAATAACAAATTAGAATTCATGAAGTTTTCATTGTAGACAATGTCGACGATAAGTTTTCGACATGTTTTATGACAGTGTGGATGCATCCTTACAGAGGCAAGATGTATAAAAGAGCAATGATTTTATTGTGACAGAATTAATAACAAATTAGAATTCATGAAGTTTTCATTGTAGACAATGTCGACGATAAGTTTCGACATGTTTTATGACAGTGTGGGTGCATCCTTACAGAGGCACGATGTATAAAAGGGCAATGATTTCATAGTGGCATAATTGATGACAGTTAGAACCCATGCAAAGTTTTCATCGCATGCAACGACCTGACAAATCAAACCATTAACCAAAGAGCCGAGCTTTGATAGGCAAGAAGATGCCAAGTGTTCTCTGGATGCTGCAATTGAAAGGTGAGTCTTGATCGAAAGCCTCTCCAGAGACTGCGGGAGCCTTTTAGACTCCTCTTCCAGGGTTTCGCGAACCAATTAAAACTTATTGAGCGTCGCTTTCCTCAGACAACATCTGGGCCGAAGCCGTCATTCCTGATCACAGGTAACATTTGCTGGTGCTTCTCGACTCGACGGAAAGACTAAGGTTACCTGAGGTGCGGATTTTTTTCTTTCTCGAAGCCATGGCGACGACCAGGTCCACATTCTTGTTTCTATGGCTGCTGGATCGTGGATAAACACCCTATACCCGCAGCAGACGTCTATGTAGAAGGGCTGATTTGTAGCACGTTGAAACCATCTTGTAGATTCATATTTATTATGGAGGCATTCCCTCTTCCAGGATGTTGAGGTCCATACTTTCCAGGGCGCCTTTCACAACAACTAAGTCTTTATTTGTATGCACACTTATATGCATATACATATGCATACATGCATTACACACACATATATAGCACACATATATATATATATATATATATATATATATATATATATATATATATATATATATATATATATATAAAAGCTATGTATTTATTTTATTTTGATTAGGCCTTCCTAATTTGTTCTATATTCTTTCAAATGACTAATAAAACCTGCACATTTTGCCTTCGATTTCAAGGACTCATTATTATAAATAGAGAGACAGAGAGATTTTCAAACGTTTTTGTTTGATCTCTCTGTTTCCAAATAATAGGAGAAAGCAAGGTTGTTTAAATCGAAAAAAGACTGATCACCAACGTTTGTGCTGGGAGAGAGAGAGAGAGAGAGAGATTGGGTGGGAGTGAGGGGAGGAATGTAAGCTGCTCTACCAACGAGGTGAGTTTGGAAAATTGTAGTAAAAGAGTAAAAGCTGAAAGGGTTAAAAATACACGGGGAGAGGGAGAGAGAGAGAGAGAGAGAGAGAGAGAGAGAGAGAGAGAGAGAGAGAGAGATAAAAAGGCTGCTGTGCCAGCAGAATGAGGTGGCGAAGAAATAATAATAATAAAAATACTGAAATAGTCGAGCATGTGAGAGAGTAAATGAGAGAGAGAGAGAGAGAGAGAGAGAGAGAGAGAGAGAGAGAGAGAGGGGATCGTTCGCATATTCAGTTTTTATTTGGCTAACAGGTGCGCTGTAAAGGCAAGACCGGCCTTTCCTCCTGGTTATTATTTTATTTTTGTTTTTCATTTTTTCTTTTTTTTCCTTTTAACACTTCGAGGTCTGTAAAGCAAAAGGCACATTTCGCATTTGGCCTTGTTTTCAGTTTTTGGTGAACTATTTTGCTGAACAAAGAAATTTAGTAGGATATATATATATATATATATATATATATATATATATATATATATATATATATATATATATATATATATATATATATGTATATATATGTATATAAACTTTTCCCTGAGAATTGTACATTTGTATCTATAAGAATTACGTTTAAGCATGATATATATGCATAGATTTATATTTATGTAAGGATTAATTTTAACGTATATTATACACACACACACGTGTGTGTGTGTGTATGTATAAATATATATATATATATATATATATATATATATATATATATATATATATATATATATATATATATATATATATATATATATATATATATATATATATATAATTTATATATATACTTGAAGTTTTTGTCTATGCAAATACTTTTTACTTGCCTAGGTTTGATCTAAATATATCAGTATATATATATATATATATATATATATATATATATATATATATATATATATATATATATATATATGAATTATTTCATACATGCTCTAGGCTAATTGCGCGCGTGCATACATGTTATTTCAACCATTCACTTGTGGTGAAAGAGCTCAAGCCATAAATGTTTATTTTTATTTTTTATTTTTAGAGTTCGAAGGCTCCTAAAGGCACCTTTAACCTTTCAGTGTCACGAAATTTTCTTGTATATATATACTATATATATATATATATATATATGTATATATATACACACATACTAACACACACATGTATATATGTACACATGTACGTATGTATGTATATGCCCAGTTCATGTAAGATTAAAGACATTTAATTAAAAAGAAAACAAGTTGCCATCAACCAAGGTGTACATAAACCGTGTCATTCAAAAATCAGGAAAACAATTTCGGTATCCTCGGAATACATTTAAACTCTGTTTCCTAAAAATTTGAACGCTCGCTCTTGCGTTCATTTTTGTGAGAGTGTTGCGAATCTATAACACGTTTTAGAGACGATCTTCATGAATACAGAATCGTAGGAAAACGATCGTCGACGCTGGCGAGGAATGTTCTTGTGTTTTGTGGTGAAATTCTGAGTGACGGATTAGCATGTCTGTTGCGCTCACGCGTTTCAAAGATTTTTTTTTTTTTTTTTTTTTTTTGCGTTTCAGAATATATATCTGTTGCTTTCATCCCACAAAGGTATTTTCTTCAGTAGTCTTGTTCCTTCTTTCTTTTTCCTTTCTTCTTCTTCTTCTTTTTGTATTTCCATGATATATTTTTGCGTTTCAGAACTTTATATATATATATATATATATATATATATATATATATATATATATATATATATATATATATATATATATATATATATATATATATATATATATATAATTTATATATATGTATATGTGTATGTATATATGTGTATAATATATATATATTTATATGTATATGTATATATATATATATTTATATATATATACATATACATATATATAAATTATATATATATATATATATATATATATATATATAATTATATATATGTATATGTGTATGTATATATGTGTATAAATATATATATATATACATATGCATATAAATATATATATACATACATATATATATATATATATATATGTGTGTGTGTGTTGTGTGTACATATATATCTGCTGCTTTCATCCCGCGCAAGTATTTCCTCCGACAATCTTCTTTCTTCTTCTTCTTCTTCTTCTTCTTCATCTTCTTCTTCTTCTTCTGGTTGTCTTGAGAGTGTGTGAGTGTGTTTCTCAGACCAATCCCGTAGAGGATTAGTTGTAATGGGCGGGAATCTTCGCAATGTCTTTATTGCTTCGCAATGGACCAGATCGCTTTGGAGATCAAGTCTTGATTAAAAGCGAGATGCTGCCCGCCGAGCGAGAAGAATTGTTGCCTTCTCTCTCTCTCTCTCTCTCTCTCTCTCTCTCTCTCTCTCTCTCTCTCTCTCTCTCTCTCTCTCTCTGGGGACGCTGTGTGCCAGTTATGCGTTGGGTTTACTTGTCAACATTTTACGATGTCGCCGAGCGAGGAAAATTGTTGGTTCTCTCTCTCTCTCTCTCTCTCTCTCTCTCTCTCTCTCTCTCTCTCTCTCTCTCTCTCTCTCTCTCACTTTCTTGTTGGGGACGCTTTGCGCTAGTCGTGTGTTTGATTGTGTTTGGTTGAAGTGATTCAATTTCTCTCGGATTTTTATTTTACCAAAAATTTTCGAGGAGAACCTCTCTCTCTCTCTCTCTCTCTCTCTCTCTCTCTCTCTCTCTCTCTCTCTCTCTCTCTCTCTCATTCCGCCTTCACCTCTACATCTATTCATTATTTGGACTTCACCACGGTCTAGAAAAAACGTGGGCTTCACCAACATCTCTCCATTCAGAAATTTTTCACTCATATTGCTTGAGATTTTAATTTAACATCCTCCCAGCTTCTTCTTCCCACACGTACAGCAGATATTTAACCAAAGCTCTTCCTAATCCCAGGGAGATTTGTGTGTTTTTCTTCCCTACAGACTCTACTTAGAAGTCGGTCATTGTTACTGCTCCACCAGTACATTCTTAGACACCAGTCATTGTTACTCTTCCCCAGTACCTCTATAGACACCAGTCATTGTTACTTCTTCCCCAGCACCTCCATAGACACCAGTCATTGTTACTTCTCCCCCAGTACCTCCACAGACGCCAGTCATTACTTCGCCCCCAGTACCTCCGTAGACACCAGTCATTGTTAAAGCTTTGCTAGTTGTTTCAGAATAATCAGACATTGCATCGTCTCTTTTTTTGGCGATCGGAAAATTTCTTCTGCGTGGTTTTGGAAAAACAAGAATCCCTGGAAGGGTGTTACTGTAAGCTTGAAGGATGAGTCTGTAAATAACTCTCTTTTGTGAGGGGTGATTCTTGTAGGATGTTTGGCATTGCTTGTTCTGACCTCATCATTAGCATGTTTGCCTAATTGTAAACTTGTATAATTTTAATGGGACATAACAGTTTGTTTAGTTGGTTCTTGTGATTACATTCGAACGCTGCCTATTATTATTATTATTATTATTATTATTATTATTATTATTATTTTTTTTTTTTTTTTTTCTTTTCTTTTTGTCTATCACAGTCATCTTATTCGACTGGGTTGCTTTTAGAGTGTGGGGTTCCCTGCTGCATCCTGCCTCCTTAGGTTATTATTATTATTATTATTATTATTATTATTATTATTATTATTATTATTATTATTATTATTATTATTATTTATATATTTTTTTGGTGTATCACAGTTATCCTATTCGACTGGGTTGTTTTATAGTGTGAGGTTCGGGTTGCCGACTGCCTCCTTAGGAGTCCATCACTTTTCTCACTATGTGCGCTGTTTCTAGTAGCACACTCTTCTGCATGAGTCCTGGAGCTACTTCGGCATCTAGTTTTTCCAGATTCCTCTTCGGGGATCTTGGGATCGTGCCTAATGTTCCTATTATTATTATTATTATTATTATTATTATTATTATTATTATTATTATTATTATTATTATTATTATTATTAGTTGCTTTGTTTTTGTTTTTTGTATCTGAAAGTAGCTGCTTCTGCGTTTGTCTTAATCATTATTAACATAATTAGTGTTTCTTCTTTATTGATCAGAGATTAGTCACTGCATTGCAGTCTTCCTCATTGAACAAAAATTCAGTTATTTATATCTCAGTTCGTAGAAGCTTCTCCAAATCTTCGTGTTATCGCCATCGTAATTAATTTCACCTGGATTAACAGGTTAATGTTTTTAATCTGCCTCCTTCTCTCCATTCCGATTGGCTAATTGACCTCTGACGTCACTTGATCTCGAACGTTGATTGCGCGATTTCGATTGGATAGGGGCTGGTGGGAGGGAGGGGCTGGCATTGGGAATGCATATATGCCATTCTCTTTGAAGAGAGTGATTGGCCAGTTAAAAAACCTCTGGCTTACATGATTGGCTTAATTGCCCTCTGACGTCACAATGTGGGCGTTTCCATGAATTTCATTGGGTAGATAATCAATGGATGTGTGTATGTGTACGTGCAGTCCGTCGAGTGATTTGTAACTAGTTTTACGTAAGGTCCGTTGAACTTTTTTTTTTTTTAATATTTCTCCCTGAAATTCTTTTGGTAGACGTTAATGATCTGTAATTTGACCTGGAAATGAGTACAGATTTATTATGAAAGAAATTAAGCCGGTGGATTGAGCACTGTGGAGATTAGCTCGGGTAATGTGTGTGCAAAGGAGGTCACGCTTCACGCTTAAACCCACGCTATATGTATTCGTGAAGTGTTTTAGGTTCTCAATACAGTTGGTAATTGGAAGCCATGGTGTCAAAAACCTGTTCATTGGTAAAGAGTAAAATCCCGTTTGTTGGATTTCTAAAACATCCCATTAAGAAAAAAAACGGGCTGAATAAGGAATATAAATTCATGGTTTTTAAACATTCTTAGTAGACAAAAACATCCTATTAAGACCAAGAAAAATACTGAATGAAGTTTATTAATCCAATTTGACAAATTCAGGGACCTGAAAATTGTTTTTATGTTCAAGAACCTCAAAAATAAACATCAGACTTTCGCTTGTTTTTCGTAGAAGTATCCAGTCGATCCCCCCCCCCCAAAAAAAAAAAAAATAAATAAAAACTTTGAAGTTAAACCATAAATTCATTACCTTGAAAATAAGTTTTACTAGGGTTAAAAATACCCATAAAATAGACCTTTAAATTCGAAAGTTTTTGGTATCCCCCCTCCTTCTCCCTCGCTACCTCCCCCCCTCCCCCAAAAAATCATAGACCCACAAGCTCACAGTTCTCGAAACGAGAACTCAGGCTTCGATGAAGTGAAGGCTTACCAAGCTTTATGAAAAGCTTAGAACCCGTTCAATGCCCCCAGCCACGCTTTCACACGCCGCGGAAAGCGACCTGTTTTGTAAGAAAACTTCGAAGACAAATTCTGCAGAAAGAACCGAATAAGCAGATCATATGGTTGAAGAAACTGTCGTGGACTTATTTGCGTTGTTCACTGCGCATGCGTTGCGTGACGTCAGTCAAAACTTCTTGCTGAACGCTCGCTGGCCTTTGTGTTCATGGCATATGGTCTGGGCTCATGGCATACGCTCTGGACTCATGACATACGCTCAAAACAGACACCATAATAAGACTTAATCTTGTCAGAGGAGATTAAAATCCATTACGCACTTGTACAGATAACGACGTGTTTCTTCAATGTAGCCATAGATAAAAAAAAATGTAAAAAGGACGTACTATACATACGCAAGTATACAAACACATCATTTTGGCTGAATATCG
>NC_089795.1:85597662-85600162 GCF_040412425.1 Macrobrachium rosenbergii
GCATTGATTCCATGGTTTAATACAAAACTATTTTCTTCTTCTTTCTCCAAAATAAGAATCAGTCCCTTGCAACTCTCTCTCTCTCTCTCTCTCTCTCTCTCTCTCTCTCTCTCTCTCTCTCTCTCTCTCTCTCTCTCTCTCTCATGGTACGAGAATAACTTCCATGGTACATACTATTTTTGTCACTCGCTCTCTCTAAAATAAAAATCAGCTCTCTCTCTCTCTCTCTCTCTCTCTCTCTCTCTCTCTCTCTCTCTCTCTCTCTCTCTCTCTCTCCTGGAACGTGGAACAACTCCAGCATACTAAGATAAGAATCCCCGAAAACTCTCTCCCTTAATCGCTGGAGGCAAAAACCCCAAAGAAATTTCTGGCTGCAACGCCTTCAGCCCAAATTAGGGACTTCACCTCCCAATCAGGAATGAACTGTTGAATGCTAATCAGGTCCCAGATCCACGGGACCCATTCCTTGAGGCTTCTTAGGGCTTGCTGGAGGCGATTAGGGGAAAAGACTGACGGAGGGAGTGAGGGAGACGTGTCCACTGAGAAGCCGAATTGCATTGGAAATGAAAGTGAGATGGTGGGTTCTTCTTGATCAGAGGATTTGGTAAGTGAAAGGGAGATGATTGGTTCTTCTTGATCAGAGGATTTGGTAAATGAAAGGAAGATGATTGGTTCTTCTTGATCAGAGGATTTGGTAAATGAAAGGAAGATGATTGGTTCTTCTTGATCAGAGGATTTGGGAAATGAAAGTGAGGTGATTGGTTCTTTCTTGATCAGAGGATTTGATAAATAAAAGTGAGGTGATTGGTTCTTCTTGATCAGAGGATTTGGGAAATGAAACGGAGATGATTGGTTCCTCTTGATCAGAGGATTTGGGAAATGAAAGTGAGATGATTGGTTCTTCTTGATCAGAGGATTTGATAAATGAAAGTGAGGTGATTGGTTCTTCTTGATCAGAGGATTTGGGAAATGAAAAGGAGATGATTGGTTCTTCTTGATCAGAGGATTTGGGAAATGAAAGTGAGATGATTGGTTCTTCTTGATCAGAGAATTTGGGAAATGAAAGTGAGATGATTGGTTCTTCTTGATCAAAGGATTTGGTAAATGAAAGTGAGATGATTGGTTCTTTTATTTTTGAGGATTTGGTGATTTTTTTCTCCAAAAGTGATTTATTGACAGAGGTATGAGGTTTATGTAGAGGATTAAGAGTGAGATTGATTAATGATGGAGATATGAGTTTCCAAGGTGATGTATTGACAGAGGTATGAGATTTATCTAGAGGATTAGGAAAGCGATTGTTCCTGGTAGAGATTGTGAGTTTTGATAGTTTTTTATTAATTTATTTTTAGATGTTATTTACTTGAATTGTTTTTTTTTTTGTAGATAGAGCCGTTGAGATGTTACCGCTGGATTGAGAGAAACAGCTTTTTATCTAGCTTAATGTAATTTTTTTCATCCAGGAGATTTTGTGATTTTTTTACCAGGTCTGCTAATTCATTAAGCTGTGTGAACACTTACCAGTGGAATGGGTAGGATACACCTTTGTATATTGTTAAGAGCCCATGGTATGGTCAACAAGATACCCTTATCTTGCCCCAAAATATCCAAAGAAAAAATTAAGGGTCAAAATCTGGCACGACTCCGAGAAGGTAAATTTGTCAAATGGTGAATGTAGGTGTGCGGTGAACGCAGTAATTAATGACAGAGATGGTAAGCATCGCCTACGCATTGCTCTCTCTCTCTCTCTCTCTCTCTCTCTCTCTCTCTCTCTCTCTCTCTCTCTCTCTCTCTCTCTCTCATCTGTTGAACCTGACTGGCAAGTAACACCGGTCTCCCTGAGGATGTTGTGCAACTTGAACCCCAAAGGTTCAAGCGGAGATGCAATACATTACTGCCTAAAGCAATTCCCCTTGTATTTTATAATTTGATTAAATTTTCATCTATTCAATTATTCATTTGTTAATTTATTTTGTCTGTTATAATAAATGATCTCATCTTTTTGTATTTCCTATTAGGTTCTGTTACTTCTTTTAAATGAACGCTGTATTCTTTGGAAGCTTGACTTTTAAGTCAGTGGCCCCTGTGGGCATGTCTCATATGAATTGGGTTATCTAATGAATAATAATAATAATAATAATAATAATAATAATAATAATAATAATAATAATAATAATAATAATTTCCGTATTTGTTTTGTTTATCCAATTATTTTTACATTTGCATTATTCATCTCTTTACTTATCTCCACATCTTTCCATTGATAATTTCACCTCCTACATACTCGTAAGTGTATCCTTCTCGTCTTTCCTTCTGTTCTCTTATTTACCCTCCAGTCCCTTCTTCCTTATCCTGTCCAACTTCTCTATCTTTCTTTCTTCTCTTCCACTTCCTCCCATCATCATCTTATTCTTCTACTCATGTTTATTTACTCCGTTTGTTCTCTCATTTCCTCATCCCATCCTCTACAGTTTCTTCAACTCCTCTTTTTTCGTATTTACAT
>NC_089795.1:85610162-85642662 GCF_040412425.1 Macrobrachium rosenbergii
TATTTGCCAGCAGATTGAAATCTTCGATGTGAATGGAATGTACGGAGTATGTATATGTGTATGTATGTATTAATTGATTTGATGTATTCACGTAAATGTATTTTCTCGCTACTGAATGATTGTGAATTTGTAATGAAAACTTATTTATATATATATATATATATATATATATATATATATATATATATATATATATATATATATATATATATATATACTGTATACATACATGGATGCGAAGCTAAAGTACACTGGGTATTATTTGTATATGTATATACATATATATATATATATATATATATATATATATATATATATATATATATATATATATATATATATATATATATATATATATATATATATATATTTAAAAAAGCTTTCATTATAACTTCACAATTACTCAGCGAGAAAATAATTTTACGTGAATAGAGCAAATCAATTAATACATACATATATACATACGCCATACATTCATATCGAAGATTTCAATCTGCTGGCAAATATCTACTGATTATTACACACGCGCATTCTACATACATACATACATACATACATACATACATACATACATACATATATATATATATATATATATATATATATATATATATATATATATATATATAACATGAAAGGTGCCCTCTGCTTACAAACGTATGCACACATGTATATACATACTGAATCTAGATACCCGGGGGCATTGGTTACTCAAGAAGCGCAGTTCTATACGTTGCTTTCTTTATTTCCCCAAACGAGATTGTCAATCCCCAAGTCATATCTTCCGTATGGTGATTCGAGGACGCCTCAGGAATGCAGGAATCCTTTTCGAAGGAAGGAGGGCTTTCAGGGGTATTTCTCTCGAGGGCCGTGGGCGCGGAGCCGAGGCTCTTTTTCAACTGAACTCTTGGAAAGGATGTTGCAACTCCTTGGGAAAAATGGAGATGTTGCAATCTGTTTTGGGGTGGTCTCTGAATTGATTATGTGGCTAGGAGAGCGTTCGTCATTGTGTCCTGTTCAGGGAGTTTGTGTGGGATTATCTCTCTCTCTCTCTCTCTCTCTCTCTCTCTCTCTCTCTCTCTCTCTCTCTCTCTCTCTCTCTCTCTCTCTCTCTCTCTCTCTCTATATATATATATATATATATATATATATATATATATATATATATATATATATATATATATATATATATATTATTAAGCTACAAATGTCCTTTAATATCTAATTCGCTCTACCTTCGTACAAACATAAATGACAATTTATTGTTTCCGAGGTAGAGCGAATTAGATATTAAAGGACATTTATAGCTTAATGCTTGTATATGAATCACGGTGATGTGATAAAATTCATTCATATATATATATATATATATATATATATATATATATATATATATATATATATATATATATATATACGCGCGTGTGTGTGTAATGATAGATAGATGTAAGCATACACACAGACCTCTGAGTCTGCAATCATCTCATCTTTCCATGCCACAAATGGTATACAGAGGAAACTGTCTAATAACTTATGAAACCATTCGGACGTACCCACGTTTGCCGAGCCTTGCAGTTTTATTTTACTGTATAATTACAAATTGTCACCCATTGGTTTACTGTACGTAATATTTCCCTTGCAAATCTGTCTTATTTGCATGTAAATAGGTTTGCATGCTTTTACAGACATAAGATATGCTATATTAGCAGTTTGATGTGTCTCTTCCATGCATTAAATAAATGGTATTGTGTGTGTGTGTGTGTGGGTGAGGGTTACAATGTGGTCTGAGAGCCTTCAGAGCGAATGAATAAAGGAATAATATTATATTACTATGTCAACCATTTTGCACTAAATATTAATTTTCTTTCTTTTTCATTTTACAGGTATGTATTCCGGATATTATTGACCTGATCAGGTATCAAAGGTAAAAAAATGATTTCTCTTATTTGTAATATGTTTGCGTAGCCCCGTTCGGCGACCATTGTTGTGACGCCAGGCTACAAATCCCAATGAAGCGAGCTCCTTTCGAACCTTACTTTATGAACGCCTCTTTGTAGACAGTTTGAGTCTTGTTTCATGTTACTTTTGGATCTAACTATTATTTTTCTCGCGTTCACTTTCAGTTCGCTTTCAGTCACAGACTGCCAAACACCTTTGCATTCATTTGTTTTAGTTATTGTCAATTGATATCTGGAATAAGCACTTGCTGCGAGCGAATGCTTGAAACGTGGCCGTTTTGAGTCTTGCTGTTGGTGGTTGACTGAACTCGGCCGTCCGATTGGCATTTTTGTATTTTAAAAATACACGATTAAAATAAAGCAATTAGCATTCTCTCTCTCTCTCTCTCTCTCTCTCTCTCTCTCTCTCTCTCTCTCTCTCTCTCTCTCTCTCTCTCTCTCTCTCTCTCTCTCTATCTGGCTTGTTGTTTTCTGGTGAGGAAGAGAGAGTAAGAGAGTGCCATCGTGAGGAGTAACTGGAATTCTCTATGAGTCATTATTGACAGAAGACCAGGAAGTCACCAGTCGGACGACAAAATGACGCGGTCCGGAATGTCACAGAGCATTTGGAAGGCAGCGATAGCACTTGCTTATATTTACGTGAAGATTTTTTATGGTGAAGGTTTTTCTTCGTGAGATTTTTTTTTTTTTTTTGTGAAGGTTTTTCTTCGTGAAGGTTTTTTTTTTTCGGGACGGGTTTTCTTTGTGCAGGGCTTTCTACGTGAAGGGTTTTTTCGTGGAGGGTTTTCTACACGAAGATTTTTTTCTACTTGAAGGATTTATTGTGATAGTTTTTCTTCGTGAAGGATTTATTTGGGAAGGGTTTTTTTTGTGCAGAGCTGTTGTACGTGAAGGTTTTTTTCGTGGAGGGTTTTCTACGCGAAGGTTTTTTCTACTTGAAGGGCTTATCGTGATGGTTTTTCTACGTGTAGGCTTTTCCTCGTGAAGGGTCTTCTTTGTGCAGAGCTTTCTACGTGGAGGATTTTTCGTGAAGGGTTTTTTTCTAAAAGGAAGTTTGGGGTTTATTGTGATGGTTTTCTAAAAGAAGAGGTTTTCTTTGTGAAAGGTTTTCTACGTCGAAGTTTTTCCTCTTAAAAGGCTTTCTACGTGAAGTTTTTTTTGTGAAGGTTTTTCCACGTGAAGATGCCCCATAGATGGAAAGTGTGTTCTTTGTCGTGATAATTATATGTTGCTGTTTTTTTATCGCCATTTCATTATTCAGTGTTGTTTTGGCATTGCTTTCTGTATGTTTCATTGCAAGTGGTTGTTTTTCTTATTGGGAGAAATGTCTATCTTCGAAATCTCTTTGGTTTTCGTTGTATTTTTTTTTTACTGTTGTCACTGTTTACTCCTGTTTACTCCGGCGTAAACAGACCAGTGCAACCGTCACTAAAAAATTCTCCTCCTCCTCCTCCTCCTCCTCCTCCTCCTCCTCCTCCTCCTCCTCCTCCTGTCTGGCCAGATCATATATCACTTCTCAGGTGCTGAGGACAGTTCTGGCGAAAGTTGGCGAGGGTGGGATGCCCAAAATCGAATGTTAAAGGGGAATGATGTAGGTGTCCATTCACGTTTCTAGGAGACAGATGTTTCATCCTGTTGTTTCATTCATGGTCATATTAGTCTGTTGTTTCATTCATGACCATCTCAGTCCGTTGTTTCTTTCATGACCATCTCAGTCTGTTGTTTCATTCATGACCATCTCAGTCTGTTGTTTCATTCATGGTCATATCAGTCTGTTGTTTCATTCATGGTCATCTCAGTCTGTTGTTTCATTCATGATCATCTCAGTCCGTTGTTTCTTTCATAACCATCTCAGTCTGTTGTTTCATTCATGGTCATATCAGCCTGTTGTTTCATTCATGACCATCTAAATCCGTTGTTTCATTCATGACTCTCATTCTGTTGTTTCATTGATGATCTACTGTTGTTCCTCTGCTCTTGTACTTAGAGGAAAAACAACGACACGTCAGTACAATCATTTCTCAAACCCTGAGGCAAAACTCATTTTCTCTCAGAGGAGCGATAAATCTTTTCGTCCTTTGTTTGGAACTTTTCCCTCGTTAACAGTTGACCCTTGTTAACAACTCACACTGCAACCCTCATTAACAACACACACTGTAACCCTTATCAACAACTCACACTGTAACCCTTATCAACAACTCACACTGTAATTCTCATTAACAACTCGCACTGCAACCCTCATTAACAACTCGCGCTACAACCCTCATTAACAACTCGCACTGCAACCCGTATTAACAACTTGCAATGTAATCCTAATTAACAACTCACACGTCTACAACCCTTATTAAGAAATCACACTGTAACCCTCATTAACAACTCACATTGCAGCCCTTATTAACAACTTGCATTGTAATCCTCATTAACAACTCACACTGTAACCCTCATTAGCAACTCACACTGCAACCTCATAACAACTCACACTGCAACCCTCATTAACAACTCACACTGTAAACCTCATTAACAACTTGCAATGTAATCCTAATTAACAACTCACACGTCTACAACCCTTATTAAGAAATCACACTGTAACCCTCATTAACAACTCACATTGCAACCCTTATTAACAACTTGCATTGTAATCCTCATTAACAACTCACACTGTAACCCTCATTAGCAACTCACACTGCAACCTCATAACAACTCACACTGCAACCCTCATTAACAACTCACACTGTAAACCTCATTAACAACTCAAACTGGAACCCCTATGAATAACTCATTAGTCTTCATCTCTGCAACTGCTTTTCCTTACATTTGTTTTTTAAATAACCACGTGTTATTGACATTCTCCCCATTCGTCGGTGTAAATAACTTTTTCACGGTATGTGTTTGTCATAATTAAATTTCCTGTTACACGAAAATTATTATTATTATTATTATTATTATTATTATTATTATTATTATTATTATTATTATTATTACGCCTGCGGGCTACACAACGAAGACCCCCCACGATGGCAACGGGCCAGTGAAATTTCGACCCGCCAAGTTATCATTAATATTGTTATTTTTTGTGTAATAAAATAACTATGTTACGAAGTAAAATACAATACTATTACTATTATTAAAAAATTTGCACTTTCAGAATTGTGGATTTTTCACATTATTATTATTATTATTATTATTATTATTATTATTATTATTATTATTATTATTATTATTATTATTAATGTCGTTGGTGCTGTTCTAACCATCGTCGATAATTAATGGGACTGTTAAACAAATATTGACATTTATTATAGAAGACATCAAGTCAAATAGACTCTTGCAACAAAATAAACAAATAAATGAACAGATAAATAAAAAAAACATTCGGATAAATCTTCGTGGGAATGTCGGTAAAATTAGGAAGTCTAATTTGAATAATTAACCTGTAAGCCAGCGTAAATACAGTACATACAAAAATGAGTCTCGGCCATGTGCGTATGTATATATGTACACACACATCATGTATACGTGCCCATGTATACATACGCGATGTATAGGCCTCTCTTCACAGCTAACAATGTCACTCGGGTGTATATCGACCCACGAACGTGTATGTGCGTGTGTACACATGTGCGTCTGTGCATATAATGAAGCTACGGAACTTTCATATGCCGTGGTGAATTCTTGATGAGAGAGAGAGAGAGAGAGTAATAAATAAAACATAATCTTTCGTATGACCGCCATTAATATCATTACCGAAGAAACATCACTGAAGGAAATTGAGAGAGAGAGAGAGAGAGAGAGAGAGAGAGAGAGAGAGAGAGAGAGAGAGAGAGAGAATGTGTCGTATGACCGTCATCAAATAACATTACTGAAGAAATGTCACAGAGGACAATTGAGAGAGAGAGAGAGAGAGAGAGAGAGAGAGAGAGAGAGAGAGAGAGAGAGAGAGAGAGAGAGCGCGCACTCTTTCGTATCATCAAATAACATGACTGAAGAAGTGGAACTAAAGAAAATTTGAGAGAGAGAGAGAGAGAGAGAGAGA
Source organism: Macrobrachium rosenbergii (assembly GCF_040412425.1). Lineage (NCBI taxonomy): Eukaryota > Metazoa > Arthropoda > Malacostraca > Decapoda > Palaemonidae > Macrobrachium > Macrobrachium rosenbergii. The sequence goes on from NC_089795.1 coordinate 85,616,154, forward strand.
GAGAGAGAGAGAGAGAGAGAGAGAGAGAGAGAGAGAGAGAGTTGTCTCTCCGGGATGCCATTGAGTTCAAATGTCAGAGGGAGAAATATCGAAGAGAACATTTGGTCCAGGTGACATTGCGGTGATGAGATGCCAGTGCCTGATCTCTCTCTCTCTCTCTCTCTCTCTCTCTCTCTCTCTCTCTCTCTCTCTCTCTCTCTCTCTCTCTCTCTCTCTTTAGGGAACCACTTGGCGTCCCTCTCGACTGCTGGTCGCTACACCATTTGACCCGAGTTTGTGCTGTTCTCCATTCTGGGAGTTTTCTTATTTCCTGTTTACATTTTGTGCCTTAGTTTTCTCCAAGTTATTTAAGCGGATCATTTTGCTCTCTCTCTCTCTCTCTCTCTCTCACTCCAGTTTTCTTCAGTGATATTTCTTCAGTAATGTTATTGACAGTCATACTCTCTCTCTCTCTCTCTCTCTCTCTCTCCAGTTTTCACTCCAGTTTTCTTCAGTGATATTTCTTCAGTAATGTTATTGACAGTCATACAAAAAGGTTTTCTCTCTCTCTCTCTCTCTCTCTCTCTCTCTCTCTCTCTTTTACAGCTTATTATAATTTTAATCATTTTCTCATTTAAGGATTTATCGTCACTTAGATATTTCAGTGGATACACACCCGACCATAAGAGCTCATACGTACACATGCAACTACATACATACACACATGTGTGTGTATTTGAGAAAAATGTAGCCTAATGGCAAGCAATTGATCACTATGCATGGAAAATGGCCACATTTGCACAGTTGATTGCAATTCGTCCATATTGCATGGGTGCCCAAAAAATGAGCTTGGGTGTTTTTTGGGGTGAAACTGACTTTTCCTTCAAACTGAGAAAAATACATCTAATGACAAACAATTGATCATTGTGCATGGTAAAGGGCCACATTTGCACAGTTGATTGCAAGTCGGCCATATTGCAGGGGTGGCTGAAAATGGCCCGAATGTAAGCCCAGGGTGTTTTTGGGGGGTCAAATGGTCTCTTTCTTCAAACTGAGAAAATGCAGCCTAATAGCAAGCAATTGATCACTATGCATGGAAAATGGCCACATTTGCACAATTGATTGCAATTCGGCCATATTACATGGGTGCCCAAAAATGGCCTTTGGTGTTTTTTGCGGGTCAAACGGACTTTTCCTTCAAACTGAGAAAAATGCAGCTTAATGGCAAGCAGTTGATCACTATGCATGGAAAATGGCCACATTTGCACAACTGATTGCAGTTCGGCCATGTTGCAGGGGTGCCCAAAAATGGCCCGAATGGTATTGTTGGACTGTGACATAACAAAAAAACAGCTCTCACACTTGTAATTAATTAATTTACTTGTCTCGTCAAGCATGGCAGCAATATGTAAGTGATTAGACGGCTACGTAGTATTTTTGATGTATTGATTATACGTAATTATGCAATTTCTTATTTTACGGTAGTGAACGGTAAGTTCATTATCCTGGGACTTTGGTAGTGAAACGTTGAGTTCATTATCCGTATGCTTTGATAGTGAAACGTTAAATTTTATTATTATTATTATTATTATTATTATTATTATTATTATTATTATTATTATTATTATTATTATTATTATTATTATTATTTGAGTAATAAAAATCCACAATTATATAGTAAATATATTACTATGTAAAAAATCAAAGACTTTCGAACACCTGAACGGTGTTCCTCATCAGTGTTTATTACTCAGATTGTTTTTCACGAAATTGTGAATCTATTGGCATTATTATTATTATTATTATTATTATTATTATTATTATTATTATTATTATTATTATTATTATTATTATTATTATTGAAATACACGTAAAATGAAGAAGGGACAAACTAACAAACAAAATTTAGTCACCAGAACCAGTGATCAGTGTCAGAAAATTTTCCTCTCATCAGCCTGTAATCAACGTCCGTAAAGTTACATGGTAGACTTGGCTGGAATAATTGACTTGTCACTTTTGTATTCTGGCGTATGAAATGCTAATGATTTCAGTATTCTGAAGTTTTATATATATGTATATTAATAAGAGGACATCATTGAAAGAGGATGGTGTCTAATGGAAATTTTATTCAAAGAGAGTTACAAGCTTTCAAGGACTTGCTGTCCTCATCGTCTGGCAGCCAATGATGGCTTGTAACTTTATTTTAATAAAATTCTTTGTTAGATACCCTCATGTTGAAATTGTGTCCTGATATTAATTTTACTGATGTACAAAACAGTTGTCTAGGTGATCAAATTTAATATATATATATATATATATATATATATATATATATATATTACTGAAGATAGGTAGATAGATAATTCCATATCAAGATCAAGACGTTTACCATAACAGGAGAATCGTGGATGAACCCCAGTGCAGAAAAATTCCACACCTACACTTGCTTACTACGCCTACAGTACACAAGGCTCATGAACAACTCGTCGAGCCCCACCTACCCACACTGGATCATTCCCCTTTTACATTACACGCACTTTTTCGTTTCCTGGATAGAAAGGACCTTCCTTTCATCCTATCTTTATTCGTTCCTCGTTCTTTTGCATAACAGTACCTGTCTCAAAGGATAATGATGCATCTATTTATTTATTTATTGTATTATTTTGTTAATTTATTTGTTCTTTTTTTATAAGTGAGTTCTCTTCTCTCTGTATTTCCCTAAACCTCCTGTTACTTCTTTCAAATGAAAACCGTCATATTCTTTGGGAGCTTGAATTTCAAGTCAATGGTCCTTTTCGTGGGCTTGTTCTATATGAATAGGGTTCATCTTCTGAATCATAACAATAATAATAATACTTAGGTCTTTCCGCATTTCAGACCAAGCTAGTTCTCCTTACGTCACACATACTACGCATTCGTTTCAACATCCACACTTCACATTAAAAAAACGTACTTTACATATAAATGCACGACATTAAACACGGGAGTATAGTTCTTCCTTACACGTACTACTTATCATTCTTTTTTCATAACGGGTCCTGTACTTCCCTTCTTCCTGTTCTTGTGCTTCCTCCTCCTACTCCTCCTTCCCACTTCCCCCCCCCTCTCTCTCTCTCTCTTTCTCTTCCTCTACTCCCTCCTCCCCTCACCAAAGGTCCTCTTTAATTCTTCCCCCTTATTTCTGTCTTTCTGTCTCTGAGAACTCTTCATTACTCTTGCTCACTAATTGTGAACTCTTGGGCGCCGACCTTTTTGGAAACGAGGTGTCCATATTATCTCTCTCTCTCTCTCTCTCTCTCTCTCTCTCTCTCTTTCTTCTCTCAATTTTTTCTTCAGTTCCATTTCTTCAGTAATGTTATTAGATGACGGCCATACGAAATATTTTGTTTTATCTCTCTCTCTCTCTCTCTCTCTCTCTCTCTCAAATTTTCTTTAATGCTATTTCTTCAGTTATCAGATAACTGTCTCACGAAATATTCTCTCTCTCTCTCTCTCTCTCTCTCTCTCTCTCTCTCTCTCTCAAATTTTCTTCAATGCTATTTGTTCAGTTATCAGGTGACTGTCTTACGAAAGATTCTCTCTCTTTCTCTCTCTCTCAAATTTTTCTTCATTTCTATTTCTCCGGTAATGTTGTTAGAGGACGACCATACGAAAGATTTTGCTCTCTCTCTCTCTCTCTCTCTCTCTCTCTCTCTCTCTCTCTCTCTCTCTCTCTCTCTTTTCTGGCCTGATATTCTTAGTGAACTCGATGCTCCTGGTTTTAAACCTGCTTCCCATTTTAGAGCACTGTTTAAAATTCTTATTTTTCCCCTTCGCTTTTTCATTCCTACCTTCCCCTTTTACCCTGTTCTCTCTCTCTCTCTCTCTCTCTCTCTCTCTCTCTCTCTCTCTCTCTCTCTCTTTTCCTTCCTTCGTTATTTCCTGGGATTTTATATTTTCCTCGACCTGCCCTTTCGTAACCCAATGGAGTTTTTACTGAATTTTTATTTTTTTTCCATTTTTCCCTTCCATGTTAGTCTTCTGTTCTGAATTTTTTTATTTTTATTTTTATTTTTGTACTTTTTCGAGCAATTGCTAACTTCGTAACCTTATTCAGTATTTTTTGTGCTTTACCCTTTCATGTTGTTCCTAGGTTTTTTTATATTTTTAATTTTTTTTTTTTTTTAGTTCGTAACCTAATTTCGTTTGTATTGACCCTCCTCCCTTCCATTATTTTGTTTGGTTAAAGCGATCTGCCCTGTATCTTATATAGGTTATGTATCTCATCTTTTTGAAACGTTCCATATAACGCTTTAGTCAGACAACGTATCATTTAGGCTCGTTATCCTCTGCATCATTGTTATTACTAATATTGTTATTATTTAAAAAAAAAAAAATACTCATGGTTGCATGAGTCTTAAAGTGGAGAAACAAATCCACATTTATGTTTATGTACGTATCTTTAAATATATGTACATATACATAATTGTGGCTATGTTTCTCCAATATTATTATTATTATTATTATTATTATTATTATTATTATTATTATTATTATTATTATTATTATTATTATTATTATTATTATTTTATTGAGTGTAATTCTTGTTATATTCTTAGATATCCTCTTCAAATCCTTTTGTCCTTGTAAAGTTGAAGGATTTGAAGTGTATTTTTAACAAGATTTACATTTATTATTATTATTATTATTATTATTATTATTATTATTATTATTATTATTATTATTATTATTAAACAAAAGCATCATACGGAAAAAGTACAAGATAATAATATAATAATAATGATAATAATAATAATAATAATAATAATAATAATTATTATTATTATTATTATTATTATTGTTATTATTATTATTATTATTATTATTATTATTATTATTATTCAGAAGATGAAACCTATGCACATGGAACAAGCCCACCACAGCGGCCATTGACTTGAAATTCAAGCTTCCGAAGAATATGATGTTCATTAGAAAGAAGCAGCAGAAGGTAATAGGAAATACCGAAAGAAGAGATCACGTATTAGAAAAGAAAAAGAAAAATAGATCAATAAATAATTAGGTAAAATGTAAGAAGACTAATAAAATACAAGGAGCATTATATTAGGATAGTAATGCGTTGCACCTTCTAATTGCACAACATTCCTTGGGAGACTGTTCCACATACATACATACATACATACATATTGTACATACATACATGCATAAGTCATTAGAAAGTCGCCGTTTCCCCAACCGTTCGGTGGTTCGAGCCCACCTGGTGACGGATCGCTTATTGCTTACAAAAATTCCCCTTCTTAGTTTATTCCGAAGACGAGTGAATTTGATATTAAACGGCATTTGTAGCTGAAGGTATGTTTGTATGAGAATATGTCACGGTGTATGTTTAAAAATTTTTCATACAAATATACATACATAAATACAAACATATGTACATCTGTGTGTTTTTAACCTACCCAGTCCTTTTGCTGAATATCTTCAACACCTTTGTTACATTTTTAAATTCTTTTTAAGCATGTTTTCCAATGTCAGTGACATTTTTGGCTACGTGTATAAGAAAATGAACATGGAAATAATATTTGTATTTTTAAGGCATTTTTTCCGATGTCAGTGACATTTTTGGATAAGTGTACAGGAAAGAGGCCATGGAAATAATATTTGCATTTTTTAAAGCATTTTTCCAATGTCGGTGACGTTTTTGGATAAGTGTACAAGAAAGTGGACTTGGAAATGATATTTGTAGTGCGGAGACTTCGTAGAATATCGATCACTTACCCTGGGGAAGAAGAAATGCAAGAACTGTCTGCAGTTTTTACCAAAAGCGGGTCCCTTGACTGATCTCGAGCTGGCTGCAGCCAGGCATAATCTGAACAAATTTTCATTCTGAGCACCGACGTAAACCTGAGTTTGGCGAATTTACTTACCTGGATTGCACACCTGTAAAAGGGACCTGTTGAACCTTTGGGGGGAAAGGGGGGAGGGGGTGATCCCAATGGCCAGGTCGGTCTTGAAATTCATGGCACTTGGGGTGCCACCGAGTGCCATTCGGTGACCCGGAGGATTATAGAGGTCGGTGCATCTTTTGACCTGAGCCTGCCTGCGCCTTTGCCTTCGTATTTTATTGCCAGGAATGAGGAATTTCTCAGAAACGGCTGAAGTTCGCCGGGAGATTTTGCAAATTTTGTTCAAGTGTCGAGGAATTTTTCTTCTGTTTTTTTTTTTTTTTTTTTGCGGGCCACCGTCTTGTCTCAGTGGTAAGAGAATGCTTACAGCATTCCATTCTTGAATTTTTGAAAGAAGAAGAGCATTGTTGTTTTAGAGAATTCTTCCTAATGCTGCATTACTCTGAGCTGCAGAATGTCTTAAAACTCTTAATGCGATTGTATGTGAATCTCCAGCGTTATTAATTTCTTGTAAGACTTTTGAATGTTCCAGATGCATAATAAAACTTGAGACGTATAAACTGCTCTGTAAGAAAATATATATATTTTTTTTTTATTTAAACCGAAAGGTAGTCAAATACTCTTAGACTAAATAAAAAAAAGAAGCGTATGTTAGGAAAAGTAATGGGGAATAATAGTGCCGTCTCCTCAGAGAGAGGGGATTATGAGAATAAGAGAAAATAGAAGAAGGTAGAGAATCCCAGGACCTGCTGACTGATGAAGGAAACGGTTACTAACCTCTTGATTGCTAATCGCCATTCAGTAGATGCGAGACGTGATAGCTTGTGAGGTTGCACGTGGCTATTTGTTAGTGGTGGGGTTATAGTCACTCACGTTAATGAGACAAAAAAAAATTGAAGAAAGTCAGTGAGATTTCCTTGCGGAGGAGGAGAGAAAATGAAATTAAAGAAAATGTGGGTCGTTGATAAGGCGAATTATCTGTAATTCAACCATAGCAAGAATTAAAAAAGAAAACGTTAAATAAAGGCAGATTAAGTAGTAGGTGATTGCTTTGAAACAGGAAGGGTGAAACCCAATGTATTAGCGCTTCAAGACCTAAATTTCATAATCAATCAATCAGTCAGGTAAATGTTACTCTGGTAATTTATCAAATGAAAGGCACCAAATTAGAAGATCTGATAAAATAGTAATTACTAGGATTTCCTTGTATTTGTAACTTTTCCGATTACTTTTACCTTTTTTATTTGTAATCCAGATATTTCAGTCGACTGTGTTTTGAGAAGTTATGTTTTATGCATCTTTCAAATGTAGAGATTTATCTTGTTTATACTTCCAATCGTACTTTTTTATATATTACAAGAAGTTCACCTATCACATTGTGCATGTGAGATGTTTATTTTGTTAAAAAATGAATTCCTTATTCGATTACGTCAGTTTTCTCTCTTATGGCCGAAGGTGATATTAGTCCTACACACACACACACACATATATATATATATATATATATATATATATATATATATATATATATATATATATATATATATATATATGATACGTATATATTTATATATTTGTGTGTATGGTTATGGTATGAAGTTTTATAAGAGTGCTTCCAAAAGTGGTTCCATCTCTCTCTCTCTCTCTCTCTCTCTCTCTCTCTCTCTCTCTCTCTCTCTCTCTCTCTCTCTCTCTCCCACCGCTCTGAGTCCCTTGGGTGGTTAAAATCGTAAGTTTTCGAGAGAGAGAGAGAGAGAGAGAGAGAGAGAGAGAGAGAGAGAGAGATTAATAGTACGACGTCAGTGTCACCGCAGTTATTTCTCACGGCCACACGTACTCCAGGGCCAGATGCCCCGGAAGCAAAGAGTTCGCGAACTCCTCCTCAGAAAATAGCGAAGCTGACGTGACAGACAGACAGACAGACAGACAGACAATCGAAGACGTCGAAGACGGACAGAGAGATGAGCTGACGGGCAAAAACAGACTCCACAGAACAATTAGGACGGAAGACAGAGGCCAGAACGCAGAGAGAAACTTTGACGGTACAGAAGCAAAACCATTCTCGCTTCCGCGAAGTTGGTGAGGGGTGGAAGTTGAGAGTTGAAGAAGGATGAGAGGTTCAGAATTGAAGAAGGGCGAGGAGATGAGAATGGGGGATGAGCAGAGAAGGTCAGGACTGGGGAGGGAGGGTGTGGCAGGAGGAGGAGGAGGAGGAGGAAGAGAAGAAGAGAAGGAGGAGGAGGAGGAGGAGGAAGAAAAGGAGGTGGAGGAGGGGGAGAAGGAAGAAGACGAGGAGGAGGAGAGGAAGAAGAAAAGGATGATGAGGAGGAGGAGGAGGAGGAAAAAGAGAAGAAAGAGGAGAGGAAGAAGAGAGGGACGAGGAAGAAGAAGAGTAAGAGGAGGAGGAGGAAGAAGAAAAGGATAAGGAGGAGGAGGAGGAGAGGAAGAAGAGAAGGAGGAAGAGAGGAAGAAGAGAAGAAGGAGGAAGAAAATGAGTAAGAGGAGGAGGAAGAAGAGAAGGCGGAAGAGAGAAAGAAGAGAAGGAGGAAAAGTGGAAGAAGAGATGGAGGAGGAGGAAAAAGGCGAAAGGAGGCTAAAGTTGAGAATGGAGGAAAGTAAAAAAAGAATGAAAGACGATGAAAGAGTTGTTGTTGTGCGTCTTGCAAGCCGAAAGGAAGCAAGTGTAGTGGAGGAATATTTTCGTTTGTTTTTTTTTTTTTGAAATGTGAAAACAAGAAATAAAATAAAATAAAAGAAGGGAAGCAAGAAAGGCTGAAGTTGATGGAATGTGAGAAGCTTCTGCATTGAAGGAAGAAGAAGAAGAAGAAGAAGAAGAAGAAGAGAGGAGGAGCCCAAGTTATTCCCATTATGGGACAATTAGACAATTTCTCCCGCAGGGATGCTGGAACCAGATTTGTCAGTCAGGGCGAGGGAGAGGCAAAACGGAATTAGGTGGGAGTTAACTCGAGAAGTTTTTATCTCTCTCTCTCTCTCTCTCTCTCTCTCTCTCTCTCTCTCTCTCTCTCTCTCTCTCTCTCAAAAGCTCAAATTTTATCTAATAATTCTGGCAATAACATTTGAGTAAATTATACTAGAGACATCTCTCTCTCTCTCTCTCTCTCTCTCTCTCTCTCTCTCTCTCTCTCTCTCTCTCTCTCTCACACACACACACACACACACACACACACACACATACACAAGCTCAAATTTGATCTAATAATTCTGTCAATATCATTTGATTACATTATCTCTCTCTCTCTCTCTCTCTCTCTCTCTCTCTCTCTCTCTCTCTCTCTCTCTCATGCACACACAAGCTCAAATTTTATCTAATAATTCTGGCAATATCATTTGAGTAAATTATAATAGAGACATTCTCTCTCTCTCTCTCTCTCTCTCTCTCTCTCTCTCTCTCTCTCTCTCTCTCTCTTTCACACATACACAGTCTCAAATTTGATCTAATAATTCTGGCAATACTATTCGAGTACATCATAATAGAGACATTCTCTCTCTCTCTCTCTCTCTCTCTCTCTCTCTCTCTCTCTCTCTCTCTCTCTCTCTCGATAAATTGCTGAGCAGTATCTTCAACCTTCGTTTTGTTCACGTAAAAGGGATTCCATACTTGGCGGGTGCTCCCATACTTAATAGCAATCATTATTCATCAGAGATTAAATCCCTAGAAGAAGGACAATAATTTATATTGAATTAGGTGGAATAGACCCATTTTCTGGACGCAACTTAACGCAGCTAAATTACCCACAAGTTGTTCCTCTCATTTCCAGTACATTCTGACCACCGCACCGGTGTTGAAATTGCATTAGGGATAATCCCTTGCAACGGCTCCTTGCCGTCCGGGCTGTTGTTGTAAGACATCATAGCCGTGGTAAATCATTGTTCCTTTGCAACGGCTCCTCGACATCCGAGCCCATAGTCGTAGTGACTTATTATTCCTTTGCAACGGCTCCTCGACATCCGAGGCAATAGTCGTAGTGAAGTACTGTTCCTCTGCAACGTCTCCTCGACATCCGAGCCGCAGGTGTTATGAAGAGTAGTAGTACAGTAGTAGAGCAGTAAGTCTTTGTAACGGCTCCTTCCCGGCATTGAAAGAAAGGGCAAAAAATGTAAAAAAGGGGGGATCTGTTCCGAGTCGTTAAGCCGAGTGTATATATTAACGACGTCTCCCCTCGGCCATTTACAAATGGTAGGCCCTCCAGTTTCTCTCTACGCGACAAAACCAGCAATTAAAGAAGAATCTCTCCCTGAAGAGAGAGAGAGAGAGAGAGAGAGAGAGAGAGAGAGAGAGAGAGAGAGATGTACCTCCTTTACCTGTTGTTGGAGTTTCATTGATCATATGGGAAGCGAGAATTGTAGTACTAGTTTTTTTTCTTCTTCTTCTTTCGCTACTCTGTTGGAGAGAGATAGGATGATAGGCGGAGGGACAACATGGTCAACGCCGAAAGGAGTGAATTGGACATGCTTGTTTTTGTAGGCCTATAATAAAACAAGATTAAAATGAAAATAAACTACGCTCTAGTTGTAAGAAGCTTATGGAAATTTATGGAAATCTTATTCATACCCAATATATTTGTATCGGCTTGTTTTTAAAGTTATATTTGAGTGGACGTGAGACGTTTAAAAACCACCGTATATTTATTGTCCTTTCAGTGTGTATGCAACATTGCAATAGCACCTAAACCTCAGCAAGTGTGTCTTCTTTTCCTCACGTGTTGGTCTAGAGCGTGATTACTTCCGGCAAAGACGTACGTGCTCTATTTGGCAACGGAAAAGGGTTGGAACTGCAAACGGGATGGAGTGATTTGATCTAGCCAGCGCTGAACCTTCTCACAGAGGAACAAAAGAAGAAGAGATTAGAGTCTGTAGCATGTACAAGGAAGCTGCTGCGTCTCTATAAGGGAAAAGTAACAGACAGCACTAATGACGGTTGCCGAGACATATCCGCGCGCACGCACGCACGCAGCTGGGATAAAGTTGCGTATACTCTCTCTCTCTCTCTCTCTCTCTCTCTCTCTCTCTCTCTCTCTCACTGAGTTGCTTGGCCCCCTTTCTCTCTCTGTTTCCGTGTAACGATGATTGAAATGCGCCACTTCACGTTTTCGTTAGGCCGAGTCTACTGTTTTTAGTTTCTGAATACAGCCTTATCAGTCTCTCTCTCTCTCTCTCTCTCTCTCTCTCTCTCTCTCTCTCTCTCTCTCTCTCTCTCTCTCTCTCTCTGGGCTCTGTAGACCCATGTTTAATCCTATGACGAGGATGGAACGATATAACCACGGCTGACGCATTTCTCTTTAGGCCTACGAATTTATCAGGGTCAGTGGGTGTTAGTTGCTTAATTGTGGGTCATATCAGGGAGAGAGAGAGAGAGAGAGAGAGAGAGAGAGAGAGAGAGAGAGAGACTCTACTATCTTTTCACAAATTAAAAACGGAAGGACCTCGACGTGGTAATGCGACACAAATATTCTACCTAACTGGTGAACATTTTAATGAGACCTTCGCCCTAGTCCTATGTTCTGATTATTCTCTCCCTCGACCTCCAAACTTCTGCTGCGTCTCACAACTTCGTGATGTTAAGTTTGTGTGTTTCTGTCGTCTGCGCCAAGAACAAATCTTTTCTGGTTCCTTTATAACTAAAGATTCCAGTATGTGTAGACCATTAGAATTACGTGTGGCGCGGCTAATTTGTATATGCACCGTTAGGCCATTCATATTTTTCTTCTTGGAGACTTCTTTTTTGTTCATGAAAAAAATATATATACCGACGTACATCGTATTTCTGTAAATGTTTTCTCAAGTTGTTGAAATGGAGAGAAATGTTGGGATAGAAAATGATTGAGGTGGCGTCTGCTGAAGAAATTGAAGCCATATGGGAGAAGTATTTTAACTTAAATTTTACATCTGCACGGTGACAGTTCATTATTTTTAGTTTTCTGTAAAAGAAAACTATTGAGATGGTTTTGTCTGTCCGTCCGCACTTTATTCTGTCCGCTCTCAGATCTTAAAAACTAGTGGGGCTAGAGGGCTGCAAATTGGCATGTTGATCGTCCATCCTCCAATCATCAAACATACCAGATTGCAGCCCTCTAGCCTCACTAGTTTTTATTTTATTTAAGGTTAAAGTTTGCCATAATCGTGCGTCTGGCAACGGTATAGGCCAGGTCACCACCGGGCGGTGGTTAAAGTTTCATGGGCCGCAGCTCATACAGCATTATACCTAGACCACCGAAAGATAGATCTATTTTCGGTGGCCTTGATTATACGCTGTAACGGCTGTACAGAAAACTCGATTGTGCCGAAGAAACTTCGGCGTGTTTATTACTTGTTTATTATATATTATTGTTATTGGTGGCGACGACTTGGTATAAAAGCTTCTTTACTACGTAGCTGATGAATGTTGATGTTAGTTAAAATGTCTTATTTTATATATGGATGATAAATTTTCCAAGAAACCACTCGGGTATTTTAAAAAGACCCAATCTAAATTAGACACTTTGAACATAAAAATATTTTTAAAAAATGTTAAAATCTGAGTTGAAAAACCACTGGAGAAATAGCTTGTTGGAAAGTGGCATTTGGTGAACTGAGTCTCTGATATTCAGTAGTTGCTCTGCCCGGTAGTTTTTGAGCTCAGACCGAAGATTCCCAAAGATGGGCGGAATATTTCATAGTATATTGCCAGGTTTTCGTAAGAAATTTGGTTGAAGTCCTTTCTCATATTTTGCCGAGGAACCTTCCTCACTCATGCGTCTCTCTGGCCACATTGTAGCCCATTGCCATTCGCATGAGATCCTCACTGTGCGTTTACAAGTTTTCTAGAGAACGATTCTAGTAAATTTTGTTTATTAGTTTGATATAATCATATAATTGATGATAAAAGCTCAAGTTTCAGAACTCATGGGGGATTGGAAGGCACCTAACTAATTATTAAACAGAAGCTAGGCCTAACCTAGTAAAATCGATTAAGCCTAACTTAAGCTTTATTTCTGTATCGTACATAGCATCGCTTTCAACTAAAGTTAAAGTTTTGCGTATATATCGGCTGATTTTTCCTTCTTAGCTCGTCTTTTAATGCCATTACGCTTATAACTTGGGGCATGTCTCCAAATTTTAGATTCATAGGCCTAGTGTGTCAATTTTTACTTCTCTGACATTGTACAAGATAAAACACCAATGACAGAACCACAAGGACTTTGGACGCCTGTTAAATATTAAACTTATAAACTTTCTAATGTTTTAGAATATGGAAATCTGTTCTTGAAGAATAGATAGGAAAGGGAGAACTGAATGATAAAGGCCAGCGTGTTGAAATGCAGTTGTCCCCCTCGAGACTAGCAAAGAGTCTAGTTTAGTTGCGGTCTTCGAGAATCTTTCGGGAAGTTTCTGGAGGAGTTAAAACTTCTTAGAATCTTTTGCTGAAGTTTAGGTGGTGCAGTCTTTAAGAATCTTTCCATTTGCAATGGAATGTTTCTATAATATAATTTTCTTTGGGGAGTGGTGTTAGAATATTGTATTTGAGCAGTGTCACGTCACTGAGTCTGTATAGGCTTCTGGGACCTCGCATCAGACTGCTGAGGCCTGTTGCAGGTCTCTCTCTCTCTCTCTCTCTCTCTCTCTCTCTCTCTCTCTCTCTCTCTCTCTCTCTCTCTCTCCATCGAAGGTTAGAGGTCATTTGTTGCCATCCGACCAGATATTGACCAGACCCAGCGCTGCTTTACTGTACTGACCAAGTGAGCGACTTGACCAGTCAAACTGGGTTTCCTATGGCTCCAAATTAACTCCCGGAAGGCTACCCTATCCCACATTTGCACCGTATAACTTGTTTGGTGATTAAATATGATCTAATTTTATAAGTAATACCTTTACCCTTCTGTAATACGTATATATCTCCACCTTTATTTTATCCAATTTTTATATAAGATTAAAGTCCCCTTTCCTTTCCAAGAAAATAATCTTTCTCCATTTTATTAACGCTAACTTTATATTGGATTTTCTTATTGGCTAAACCCGTAAATTTTATTTAGCGTGATGCCCCATTGGCAATTGAGGGGATTCGGTGACATTCCAGAGGGCTCTCTCTCTCTCTCTCTCTCTCTCTCTCTCTCTCTCTCTCTCTCTCTCTCTCTCTCTCTCTCTCTCTCTCCCCACCCACAAAATGCCTACATCTTCCGGTAAATCCTGACCTCCAGCAACCTTTATGGCTTGAGGTGCATGACCTGAGATGCGGTTATTCAAATAAGCTCTCCTGTTAATGCATTCCAGCGTCGCCGCGAAGGTGATACTTGTTCGGTAAATACATTATGTCTTCTCTCTACTTATTTTCCGTGCGTATGGAGATCTGCGCGCGCGCGCATGCGCGTGCATGCATTCATTCATGCATGAATGCATACGTGGAAATGTGTTTAGAGAGTTTCATGCATCAAAGGAACATTAATGCGTTGCTGCCGTTTGCGTTTGGGTTGAATTTGGCGGCCATGAGTCGAGCCGCGCATGCGCATATGTGACGTCATTTTTCCCAGAGTTCTTATCTAGACTTGGGTTGATAGAATTGCTGGAACACAAAACTGAATAAATAGATAGATAAATTAATAAATAAATAAGGCGATACATAAATAAATAGATAGCGACACAGACTTATAAATGAATAAATTAATAAATAAATAAGGGTCTGAAGTTTTAAAACATGGTTATTATATAGATAATATTGTACGCACTTATATTGTACAAATGTCATCAAATACAATGGCAATATAAGTGTCTAGACGGCATTTCCCGTCCATAGGGACGTTAGGTACCGTCCGGGAATTCGAATCCAAGTTGTCCAAATTCTGTGTACTAAAATAGAGGCCGCCGGTGAGAGGGGGTGGCCCTAGGCTGGAAGACGGCAAATCTCAAAAAGATATTTATAAGAAAATTTTTCGAAAATAAAGGTCACGTACACATATGGCGCAAGATATTTAAATTTAAATAAATTGTCAGGTAATGGTAGTCAGTTTCGGTACCATATTGTGACTTTCATATTAATTTTTTTGTTTTTTTGTTTCAGGAAGTTTTTATATTTTGCCGTTCATAGTAATCAGTGATAACTAATTTATATATATATATATATATATATATATATATATATATAGATATATATATATATATATATATATATATATATATGTATACCACAGGTGAAAAATAAGAAACGGGGGTGTATTTTTCACCTGTGGTAATGTGTGATAAATGAATGTACAAAAGTGATAATAATCATATATATATATATATATATATATATATATATATATATGTATGTATATACATATTTGAAAATATATATATGTATGCATATATATATATATATATATATATATATATATATATATATATATATATATATATATATTAAAATGAGACTTGTTTCCCGATGTTTTGCAACAATAACTTTTGCTCTCTATTTAAACTGATTTTTTTTTTAAGTATTTCTTTTTGGGGCTTTCGCGAACCATTTTAAGCGAATTTGTCTTTTACCATTTTAGATACCTTAACAATGTCAAGTAACTTTAACTAATCAAATCTAGGCAAATTTTTACCAGCCGTTTTAAGTAAATTTTTTTTTACCATTTTGTAGTAACATGTAATTACTCAATTTGAATCACCCAACCTAAATTATCCAGCACCCTGATTAAGGAACTTATAACAAAAATACTTAAACTGGCAAAAGGCCATTTTTTTTTAAATTTCAAACGCACTTGGGACTGACAACCTCCTCATGACCTTTGACCTTTTCTGGCCCAGGTCCAAATGAAACAGGGTGAAAAGGGTACAAAGAATTCTGAAGCCCAGGGATGGAAGAAGGATTACAACAAGTCTGGAAAACAGTCTGGAACAACTTCATTTATACTGGAACGTCTTGTCACTTCCCTGAATCCTGGAAAAAAGACTTTCACAGTAATTTCCTTGTTGGTGCGTGTGTGAATATTTTCCTTACGAGAAGTCCCTTAAGTCTTTTTCCAGAGACTTTTCCGGATGCATATTCTGGAAAGTTTGAAGCCAGTCGTAGCTGACTCCATTAGCCTAATCAGTTTTGATATCAAGTTGAATGACAAGAGGACCCTGGAAGAGGTTCTGTAGTGTTAGTTTTGTTAATCGAACACTGTTAGTCTTTTGCCTCGTAAGGTTTTAATTTTAGTCTGTTGAATAATTTTTAGTTTTCTGTAAAAGAAAACTATTGTGCCGGCTTTGTCTGTCCGTCCGCACTTTGTTCTGTCCGCCCTCAGATCTTAAAAACTACTGAGGTTAGAGGGCTGTAAATTGGTACGTTGATCATCCAACCTCCAATCATCAAACATACCAAATTACAGCCCTCTGGCCTCACTAGTTTTTATTTTATTTAAGGTTAGAATTAGCCATGCTTCTGGCAACAATATGGGTTAGGCCACCACCGTGCATAGGTTAAAGTTTCATG
This sequence comes from Macrobrachium rosenbergii, assembly GCF_040412425.1. Classification (NCBI taxonomy): domain Eukaryota; kingdom Metazoa; phylum Arthropoda; class Malacostraca; order Decapoda; family Palaemonidae; genus Macrobrachium; species Macrobrachium rosenbergii. The sequence continues at coordinate 85,632,489 of NC_089795.1, forward strand.
GGCCGCGGCTCATACAGCTTTATACCGAGACCACCGAAAAATAGATCTATTTTCGTTGGCCTTCATTATACGCTGTAGCGGCTGTACAGAAAACTCGATTGCGCCGAAGGAACTTTGGCGCATTACTTACTTGTTTTATTTGTTTTCTCTTTCAAGCGTCTCACTGTTGGTTGAGTTATTTGAAGGGGGCGACAGGTACTCGTATATTCGGTGTGGATGGTACATGTTGACTACGGAATAGGTACTATTCATTTTAATCCAAAGCTTATGTTTTCAACTAAAAGTCTCTCTCTCTCTCTCTCTCTCTCTCTCTCTCTCTCTCTCTCTCTCTCTCTCTCCTTCCTTATTCAATAACCGCATCCTGCAGTAGTACTTCTGCGGGGTCGCGGAACCTCAATTGATAAGGGGCAGTATACCCATTTGACCTGGAATTCAAATGGACAAGCCCAATGGCTAATTGGCCCTGTATCGCCATGTAAATGGGACCTCCAATCAAAGCTGTTGCCGGATAACTATTGGTTAACTATTTATTCCGGATTAACGAGAGGAGCATCGTATTTATTCTGCATTGACGAGAGGAGTATTATATTTATTCCGGGTTAACGAGGGGAGTATCGTATTTATTCCAGATTAACGACAGGATTAACGTATTTATACGGGATTAACGAGAGGACTAACGTATTTATACCGGATTAACGAGGAGAGTACAGTATTTATTCCTGATTAACGAGAGGAGTATCGTATTCATTCCGGATCAACGAGAGGAGTTCGTTTTATTCCGGATTAACGAGGGAGTTTCGGATTTATTCCGGATTAACGAGAGGAGTATCGTATTCATTCCGGATTAACGAGAGGAGTATCGTATTCATTCCGGATTAACGAGAGGAGTATCGTGTTCATTCCGGATTAACGAGACGAGTACCGGATGAAAACGGCGCGAGGTGTTGCTGTAAGTGATAGGGGATTATGTTGTTGTGTTTAGGGTTACTTATGCACTTTCTGAGTGTTGCTGTATATAAGGTTACTTAACACTTCTTAAGTGTTGCTATATTTAAGGTTACTGAAGTGTTGCTGTATTGAAGGTTACTTGAACACTGTCTCAGTATTGCTGTATCTAAGATTATTTAAACACTTTCTAAGGTTACTTAAACACTTTATAAGTGTTGCTGTATTTAAGGTTACTTGAACACTCTCTAAGTATTGCTGTATTTAGGTTGCGTAAACACTTTCTAATGTTGCTATATTTAAAGTTACATAAACACTTTCGAAGCGTTGCTGTGTTTAAGGTTACGTAAACAATTTCTAAGGGTTGCTATATTTAAGGTTACTTAAACTTTCTAATTCTTGCTGTTTTTAAGGTGAAATCTTTCTTTAAAAGGATAGATAGAAAGTTTTTTCTGAAAACTTTCTTTATAAGGAGAAAGTTTTTCTGAAAACTTTCTTAATGAGGCTAGAAAGTTTTTCTGAAAATTTCTTAATGAGGAGAAAGTTTTTCTGAAAACTTTCTTAATGGGGATAGATAGAAGGTTTTTCTGAAAACTTTCTTATTGAGGATAGATAGAAAGTTTTTCTGAAAACTTTCTTAATGAGGGATAGATAGAAAGTTTTTCTGAAAACTTTCTTAATGAGGATACATAGAAAGTTTTTCTGAAAACTTTCTTTATAAGGATAGTGAGCAAGATTGACTGATAGAAATGGAAAAGCAACACTTAGGTAAATATAAGATGAAGAGAGGAAGATAAAGGGAGAACAACAGATAGATAAATAGACAGACTACAGAGAAGAAGGTAATGAGGAGAACAGGTAGATAAACAGATAAAATGTGAAGAGAGGAAGAGAATGGAAAACAAATAGATAATAGATAGAGAATGTGAAAGGTAGATAGATATATTGTGAAGAGTGTAAGGGAATGTGGAAAACAAGTAGACTGATAGATGGATTACTGGAATATGAAGAGAGGAAGATAATACAGAGAACAGATTGATAGATTGATTGTAGAAAGAGGAAGAGAATAGGTAGGTAGAGAGAGAGAGAGAGAGAGAGAGAGAGAGAGAGAGAGAGAGAGAGAGAGAGAGAGAGATTAAATGTGGAAAGAGGAAGAGAATACGTGGATAGAGAGAGAGATTGAATGTGGAAAGAGGAAGAGAATACGTGGATAGAGAGAGAGATTGAATGTGGAAAGAGGACGAGAGAGAGAGAGAGAGATAGAATATGGAAAGAGAAAGAGATTAGGTAGATAGAGAGAGAGAGAGAGATTGAATGTGGAAAGAGGAAGAGAATAGGTAGAGAGAGAGAGAGAGAGAGAGAGATTGAATGTGAGAGAGGAAGAGGATAGGTAGAGAGAGAGAGAGAGAGTGAGATAGAGAGAGAGAGATAGAATATGGAAAGTGGAAAAGATTAGGTAGATAGAAAGAGAGAGAGAGAGATTAAATGTGTAGATAGAGAGAGAGAGAGAGATTGAATGTGGAAAGAGGAAGAGAATAGGTAGAGAGAGAGAGAGAGAGAGAGAGAGAGAGAGAGAGAGAGAGAGAGAGAGAGAGAGAGAGAGAGGAAGAGGATAGGTAGAGAGAGAGAGAGAAAGAGAGAGAGATAGAATATGGAAAGAGAAAGAGATTAGGTAGATAGAGAGAGAGAGAGAGAGAGAGAGATTAAATGTGGAAAGAGGAAGAGAATAGGTAGAGAGAGAGAGAGAGAGAGAGAGAGAGAGATTGAATGTGGAAAGAGGAAGAGAATAGGTAGAGAGAGAGAGAGAGAGAGAGAGAGAGAGAGAGAGAGAGAGAGATTGAATGTGGAAAGAGGAAGAGAATAGGTAGAGAGAGAGAGAGAGAGATTGAATGTGGAAAGAGGAAGAGAATAGGTAGAGAGAGAGAGAGAGAGAGAGAGAGAGAGAGATTGAATGTGGAGAGAGGAAGAGGATAGGTAGAGAGATTGAATGTAGAAAGAGGAAGAGAATTGGTAGATAGAGAGATAGATAGATAGTAAACAGAGAGATTACTGGAATATAGAGAGAGGAAAATAATACAGAGAACAGATTGGTAGACTGAATGTGGAAAGAGGAAGAGAATAGGTAGATAGAGAGATAGACAGATAGATAGTAGGTAGAGATAGAATGTGAAAAATCCGAGGCAAATATCTAGCGTTTTTCGTGGGTGAAATTTCTGGCGGCCCTCAATTCACCCGAAGGAAATACCTCCGGGGAGGAGGAATGGCCGGGAATCCTGCGATCTTATCCTTCCTCCCAAAGCCTCTCCTCCGACGCCGGCGAATATCCTTTGGGAGGAAACTCCTTCAAAACGGACATTGGGCGCGTCAACGAAGGATTCTCCTAGGGCAAGTGGGTCGGGAATTAGGGGACTGGTAGTCCTTGAATCCTTAGGGGACTGTAATGGATGTCCTGCTTGACGTAATAATAATAATAATAATAATAATAATAACAATAATAATAGTAATTATTATTATTATTATTATTATTATTATTATTATTATTATTATTATTAATATTATTATTATCATAATAATAATAATAATAATAATAGTGTTATTATTTTTATTAATAATACATTATTATTATTATTATTATTATTATTATTAATAACAATAATAATAATAATAATAATAATAATAATAATAATAATAATAATAATAATAGGTTAAGGCTTGGATACGTCAGTAATTAAAGACTGCTGTCAAAGAGGATTATAACATTAATAATATAAAGTCGTGTTACTGTATGCTTGTTTTTAAATTGTTGTTGTTATGGCGGTTGTAATCATTACAATCTGTCGTTCTCAGAGTCATGTTTGCCGAACAGGGACTCGATAGGAAATGGATATAAAAATAAAAACACCTTACGCAAATGCACAGATTTCTTAAGGACTTGTAAATCTCTCTGGGTTCAGTTCTACCTTTATAGGTCTCAAGATGGCTGGCCTCTGCAACGGTATAAGGGATACTTCTTATTGTATACAGGTTTACGTGATTAGATCACTCAGTTATTTTTCATCACTACTAAAGAGATCTTTCTGATATATGGAAAGTTTGTTTCACTATTTTCCTGTAAGGAGAGGCCGGTGGCAGTGGTAATTTTATATGCTCGTGTCCTCCATGCTTAAAGGACAAATTCTAGGAGAGGAGAGATGGAACATATATAAAATAATATCTTTTCTTGGTAAGGTCTGAGCTGATAAGGCCACTGCTTATTAACAGGCAGTCGAAGGGAATTTCTTGCCCTTGAATAAAACCCAAGATTCGTTTAGTACTGTTTAAATAACCTTCCAAATGAATAAAACATTCGTTCCTCTACATCGCTGGTGGGCACAAAAAAGCTGGTATAAATATAAGAGTAATTTAAGGGTAATTTTTCATTTTATGAATGCCGTTGTATGAACACCCTCGATTCTTTTCATTCTCTTATGTATTTGGGGTATTGTTCCCCCCTGTCTGGTATTCTATGCGTGGTTGCTGAGTGAACACTGAATGCTACTAAGCTTTTGTTTTTGACGTCGAAGTCTCTCTGTGCATTTAAAACTGACTTCAATGTACACCATACATAAAGTCTGAGTTCAGTTTAACATTTGCTTTATTCTTTGAGGCGGATTGAACCGGGAACTTGAGACCTCTCTTCAGCCAGTGTTTGAAAGAGAGAGAGAGAGAGAGAGAGAGAGAGAGAGAGAGAGAGAGAGAGAGAGAGAGAGAGAGAGAGAGAGAGAGAGAGAGAGATTGGAAAACAGAACGTTACAGGATTTAAGGTTAAATCAAAGGAAATAGTCCCAAAGTAACTGAGTTATACTGGAACTGGCAGTCTCCACAGAATAAATTTGAGATTAGGAGACCTGGAAGGTGTTATGTGGTCCCTTGTCATTCAGCTCAGCGGAGCAGTGTTGAGAATAGTACCTGTAGAAGAGGGGGTAATGAAATTGCATTATAGCGGAGAAATCATGGTTAGTAGATTATTAATTGCCTTTGATTCTATTATTATTATTAGTACTAATATTATTATTCAGAAGATGAACGCCATTCATATGGAACAAGCCCACAGGGGTCATTGACTTGAAATTCAAGCTTTCAAAGAATATTTTCGAAACAAGTAACAAAATGAAAATAAAATTCAGTTTAAAATTATGATGATGATGGTCGAAAGTTTAGAGAGAGATTGATACAGGATGACATAGGATGTTTGGAAGGCAAATGCTTAGAAATGAAAAGAGTATGTTTAGGAGAAGCAAACCGAAATTAATAAGAGAGGAGGAAAGGAATAAGTGAAGATTTACTAGAATTTTATATAACTTCAAGGGATTTTAAATTATGGGTTTTGACTCATGTCGACGTTCTTGAAAGATTTCATTTTAGTCTTGTCCAGACAGTGAATGGTATAATATTTCAATTCCATTTTCCATTTTTTTTATGAGCTGATGAAGAGAAAAAGTATATACATCAACTTGAATTTCTTTTCTCTTTAAAAAAAAAAAAAGTTAAGTATACCTTAGTTTAACCAGACCACTGAGCTGATTAATAGCTCTCCTAGGGCTGGCCCGAAGGATTAGACTTATTTTACGTGGCTAAGAACTATTTGGTTACCTAGCAACGGGACTTACAGCTTATTGTGGAATCCGAACCACATTATAGCGAGAAATGAATTTCTATCACCAGAAATAAATTCCTCTAATTCTTCATTGGCTGGTCGCAGACTCGAGCTCGGGCCAGCAGAGTGCTAACCGAGAACTCTACCGATTCGTCCAACGAGGAACTATAACCTTGGGGTTACTGGGGTGAGGGGTAGGGGGCGTTTAAGATTTTTCCTTATCCAACCTCACATTTTTTCTCTTGCAGGATTATTGCTGTTTCTAATGGGTACAAAATGACATAATTGAAAAGAAAAAAATCCTTTTATTGACTGCTTTCATGATAGGCTGCTTATTTTAAAAATCTGTGGGGAAAAAATCGGATGTCATTTACAAACGTCCATTAACCTGTGAAACGGGCTATGTGACAGGTCAGTTTATCTGAGGCATCAGGTCATTTTCGGTCGTAAAAAAGGTCCTATTTGCGTCGAGCGAATTTTTTCACCTGGGTCGTATAATTCGAGTCGTTATGGCTCAAACGACCTGGTTTATGAAATTGTGTGTGTGTGAGAGAGAGAGAGAGAGAGAGAGAGAGAGATAGATATCATCTCGGACATGAGGGTTACCGATAAAGTTATTGATTCTTCTCTCTCTCTCTCTCTCTCTCTCTCTCTCTCTCTCTCTCTCTCTCTCTCTGTCGTTGCATTCCCTCGTCCAATGTCTTTTTTCCTTCTCTCTCTCTCTCTCTTTTTCTCTCCCGTTACATTCCCTCGTCCAATGTCTCTCTCTCTCTCTCTCTCTCTCTCTCTCTCTCTCTCTCTCTCTCTCTCTCTCTCTCTCTCTCTCTGTGGAGTTTTCCTGAATATTCAACCAGCCCCTCTTCTCCCTTTGTAGAAGTTGTACTTTTCTCATGAATATTCAGCTGTCTTTCACTCCCTGTTAAACGTTTTTATTTACTTGAATATTCTCTCTCTCTCTCTCTCTCTCTCTCTCTCTCTCTCTCTCTCTCTCTCTCTCTCTCTCTCTCTCTCTTTTACCTTGGAGTTCAGCCTCACTTTCTCTCTTTCAGAAGTTTTATTTATCTCATGAATATTCACCTCTGTTTCTCCCCCTTTTAAATGTTTTTTTACCTGAATATTAATTTCTCTCTCTCTCTCTCTCTCTCTCTCTCTCTCTCTCTCTCTCTCTCTCTCTCTCTCTCTCCTTGGAGTTCAGCCTCACTTTCTCTCTTTTAGAAGTTTTATTTTTCTCATGAATATTCACTCTCTTTTGTTTCATCTTGAAATGTTTTCCTCGCTTGAAAATTAACCCTCTCTCTCTCTCTCTCTCTCTCTCTCTCTCTCTCTCTCTCTCTCTCTCTCTTTGGAGTTCAGCCTCACTTTCCTCATTAGAAGTTTTATTTTTGAACTCATAAATATTCTGAGTTCAATTCCTTTCTGTATCATCTTTCAATTTAAGGTTTTATCGCCTCTCCGCTCTTGAATTAATTCCCTCTCTCTCTCTCCTCTCTGAGCCAATGACGCACCTTACTTCGTTGAGGAATCATTCGTTTTCAAAACTTTCTTCATTGTGTACCTAATTTTTTTAATATACCCGAAACAAACTATGAACTCGGAAGGAGGTTCCCGCTTCCCTTAAGTTCAATTCCGCATCTGTATCATCCTTCAATTTACGAGGGTTTTCTTCGCCTTCTCGCCGACGATCTTGTCCTTCCTCTACTTAAATGGAGCGTGCGTCCTGATCTGAGCCAATGACGCACCTTACTTGCGTTGAGGAATCTTTCGTTTGACGCACGTACGCAGTCTTACGCAGTGAACCTAATTTTTTTTTTAATATACCTTGTTAAGGAAGTACAAACCTGTGACCCCGCATACAAGAGTTGCTGAGAATACTTTTAAAAATCTCTCTCTCTCTCTCTCTCTCTCTCTCTCTCTCTCTCTCTCTCTCTCTCTCTCTCTCTCTCTCTCTCTCTGTTGTTTATCTTACCTAGTTAGCACCCTCTCTCTCTCTCTCTCTCATTTATCTTGTCCTTCTCTCTCTCTCTAAATGTTATATTTTCTAATCCTTCTTTCTCTCTCTTTGTTTATCTTCTAATCCTTCTCTCTCTGTTTATTTTCTATCCTTCTTTCTCTCTTCTTACCTAGTCCCTCTCTCTCTCTCTCTCTCTCTCTCTCTCTGTTGTTTATTTTCTAATCCTTCTTTCTCTCTTCTTACCTAGTTAGCACCCTCTCTCTCTCTCTCTCTCTCTCTCTCTCTCTCTCTCTCTCTCTCTCTCTCTCTCTCTCTCTCTCTCTCTCTCTCAGTCCTTGATTGAGATCTCGGTGCCCATCTGAAGTATAAGCCGCATCAAGAATCCGCGATTTGGCAATGCATTTTATCCTTGCTAACATTCATCATCGTCGGTGCGCGACGCTTGGAAGGCCCGGCTTTATAAATTGCCCTCCTAGGGAACCAATTCTTAAATCTTATCCCTTCCCAAATTTTTATTTTTATTTTTTTATTTTTTAAGGGGGTGGAGGGAGGGAGGGTGGGTGGGCCAAAATGGAACTCACTCGTGGGATTGGGGCTTTTCGGAAGTGGAAAGCACAAAATGTTTTAATTTTATTTTATTTTTTATTTTTTATTTTTTTCCTTTCTGGTGGAGATGGGTTGAATGTGTTAGACATGATTTGTTGGTTGCAAGGGTAGTCATCCCACTCTTTCTTCGCGTTTCTTGGTTTTCTAGTCTCTCTCTCTCTCTCTCTCTCTCTCTCTCTCTCTCTCTCTCTCTCTCTCTCTCTCTATATATATATATATATATATATATATATAATTATATATATATACATATATGTATATATACATATATATATATATATATATATATATATATATATATATATATATATATATATATATATATATATATATATGTATGTATGTATAAAGGCAATAGCCACGAATGCCTTTATATATATATATATATATATATATATATATATATATATATATATTATATATATATATATGTACATATATATATACACATGTATATATTTTTATAAATACATATAAATATAAATATATACACATAAGAAATAAATGGTATTCATTTGTCAGCGTTTGCCCAGTAATCGCCAACGAAAAACTCATCTTAGAACCACTCGCTGCAACAATAACTGTAGATTCCGGGTGGATTCTTAATTTAACCCTTCAGTCGCGAACACCTCATTTGTTTATGTTATTTGATAAACAAGCTTCAAAAGGCTGCTATTTTCCTTCCTCACCTCTGGCCTTTCCTATGTTATTTGCTGCCTCTGTCGACAGATATATCTTCGATGCAATTCCGGCCGAAGGTCAGCCGTGTTGCATAATCCGAGTGTCTCCGCGTTCAGAATTTTTATTTTTTTTTAATGTTTTAGCAGCTGAGGGAGGTAACTTCACGCCTTTGTCTTGCCCAGACTCGAGTAAACATGGAAAAATACATGAGTGTCTCCGCGCTCAGAATTTTTATTTATTTTAATGATTTAGCAGCTGAGAGAGCCAACTTCACGCCTTTATCTTGCCCAGACTCGAAGTAAACGGGGAAAAATACAAGGAAGGAAAAAAAATACTTGGAAGGAAATATACAGTAGGTCTTGATGTCTAGGAAAGCGAATAGCCACTCTTCTGATGAAGGAGGCTTTAGGCTGCGGGAAAAAAACTTACGCCATTAACTAATATTAACTTTTATGAACCTATAAAGTCCATCTTCCGACGGGATGATCCATTAACCATTAATGACCGATCCTTGCCGCGTATACTCACGAAGTCATTTGCCGAATTTTACGGATCCTGAGCGATGCGTCTTTGATGATCGGTGCTCGTAGCGAACGCATCCAACTGCTTACCTGGTTGATTGATTGGTAATTAGCATCGTTACCTGGCGGTCTAAAGCATCTTATCCCAGCAGTGAGAGGTAACTGGATGTCAGGAAAGGTAGAAGAAGGGAGAAAATATACTGAATGACTGGATTGAACATTTATTTTTGCTTCACTGTCCTTTTTCTTGAATGGAAGAGTGAGGGGTGGGTGAAACTGAAGGATTTCAGTTTTCCTTTCTTTAAAAGCCTGCTTCAGTGACCATTATAGTTGCGACGACAGATTTCGTCAGCAAAAAAATTATACTTAGTTCCACTTACACATACACACACCCTAACTCCTTTACACAGAGGCACGGTACTTGTATTCCATCATTCCTAAGCACAGATTACTTCGTGGATAGATCTTTTTTTATATATTCATACCTGAGTTAGCCAATAATTTTTTCCTTATTTACCAAAGACTCTCCGACCGGCCAATGAAGAATTAAAGGAATTTATTTCTGGTGATAGAAATTCATTTCTCGTCATGATGTAGTTCGGATTCCACAATAAACTGTAGGTCCCGTTGCTAAGTAACCACTTGGTTCTTAGCCACGTAAGATAAATCTAATCCTTCGGGCCAGCCCTAGGAGAGCTGTTAATCAGCTCAGTGGTCTGGTTAAACTAAGATATACTTACTTTACTTACCAAAGACTAAACCATAGGCATTCGTTTGATTTCAACAGGAAGTTTTTGTTTATCCGTAGAGTTTCCATTCCTAGAGGGTTTCTGA